>NW_022991985.1:0-584278 GCF_902827175.1 Gymnodraco acuticeps | reverse complement strand
CTACACTTTATTGTATTTATCTAAAATTAAGCACTTTTAAGATGCACATATTTTCAAAAGCTATTTTATTTATTTTCTCTATTTTATTTGTAAATGCAGCCCGAGAGGAACATTACACATCCACAGTATATCTGTATAGTTCAATGTTAATTGACAATAAATATTGTTGTTTTTTAATTGTACTTTCTTTATTTGATTGGCAGTCAGTTGTTGATTACATGCAGACGTTGATAAAGCTACAGGTCACTTCAATATATATCACACTAATTCATGAAGCAAGTTAGACATTTTGATGTTCCGGACCTTTGCATGGGGACATTTTCTCTAACTGGACCTTGTTGAATTTTAGTTGAAGACCCCTGTCATAAAGATAGGAGGAGAACGAGTCAGAAAGACTGAAGGACATGTTCTTCCATCTCTCGTACAAAGATGAACTTTTAATTGATTTTATATCTTGGATGTTTACAGATGTACAATTAATGACTGTTTTGATATTTCCAATGACCAGACATGTGTTGAATAGTGGTGATTAATATATTTTTGCCGGATCAGATTACACTTTCGCACTAAACAAAATTAATTCAGATTATAAAGTATTGAATCATAAGATATTTCTACTATTATCACAGATAATGTTAATATCCTTAATCGTCCAGCAATCAGGCTTAACAACACTACTCTTTAATGTATTATCCATGCACAGAAAAACCTACAATGATGTTTCAAGTACTGGATTCATTTCAGTTTTGTCCCAAAACAAATACTTATAATATTTCATATAACAATTATGTAGCATATTTGATCCTCAAATTAGAGAAGTATAATTTAAAGAAATTGATATTCTATATTCAACATTAGATAAACACAGAAGAATCCTTTCCAAGTACCATAAGTAGATGCTCAGGTAAGTATGGCTAATAGGAATAATTGATGGACTTAATTTGGTACAGATCAGTGGTAGCATTTACAAATGTAATAATTCAAGTTTTAAGAATGTTTAATATTTGCCTAACTTTTCCTTTTCAGATTTTGAACAATGTACTTGACTAAAATGAATGTATTGATTTGACTAAGTGCCTTACTCTTGACTAAAGCGTATTTAAGTAGACGTAAAAGTAATCCTAAAATTGAGGACACTGCACTTTTGCAGATTACAGATTGATCAAATCACCAGTGTGAACTCTATACTCTAACTGTGAATTTTTAGCTGGATCTCTTACGATCCTGAGTTTTAAAATGCTTTTGACTAGTGATTGCCTTGAAGTAAATCTTTAAAGCGGCAAGCTGGTTTTGATTTTATAGTTTGATGAGTGAAATTAACTAATGGTAAATGATAAAAGATATTAGTTTAAAACAAATATTTAGCTATTTATGCATCTGTGTTTTATGTGTGTTCATTATTGTGCTTTTGACGAAAGATGATCAAACACTGATGAGAGATGATTTTTCCTATTATGATTGGCTGTATCAATCATTGTGATTGAATGTTTCAATCTTATTCTACTTTGTGATGTAATTAATGTAAGGTGAGACCACACTCAAATCTAGAGACGCCTATTGAGTTAAGTATTGACCAAATTATTATTAGACTAATATTTTTAGGTTATCATAAATGATAAAAAGAGTGGACTGTTAGGGAAATAATTGTCCTAGACTCCTAGATATGACGTACATGACCAACCCTGACGTCGGTTTATCTCCTTTAAGGACATAGGCTGCTTCAGCCATAATGTTATTGTTCCCATTCTGTGACCGGGCAACACTAGGTCACAGATGGTCTGTTGTTGTGGGTGCACTGGGACACTTCCTTCTTTGTTGTTTGTGGACTCCAAGGTATGACATCTTCGAGGCCATAAGTGACGGACGCAAGTAACTCAGTGTGCCCAACTGTTTAAGCTATCTTATCAAAATATGTTGATTACTCTCTCTGAAACCAGTTAAATGGGCTAACGAGAGAGAGGCGCTCCAGAATTGACGTGGCAACCCACCCGTGCAGTCAGACCGTGACTGCTGTGACTTGTGATGTGAATCCTCCGGCCGTAACTCCAAATAAACCTCCAGTGTTTGACATCAAAGCTCCTGCTCTACCGTGTCTCCTTCCTGAGTCGGTGAATCCCACTGCATTGCTACACAGAAGTTTCCCTTACAGTCCACATGATGAAAAGATTGAAGAAACTGTTCTACTCTGTACTCTTGACTCCAAAACACCCACTGCTTACAGTGTAGTGAATATTTACATCATGTCTCCCCCTTTATCCCACAGTACCCTCAGTGTTTTAAGATTATTTCCTCATTTTACTTTAATAGTTTCCTCTTTACTGCTATTTTTTATTTACCAATTGATTAATTAATGGGTAATACAACTTTTTATCTTCACTTATTTATCAAGTCAATTCAATTTCTTTAAATGTGGTTATTTTTATTTGAATAAGTGTGTTTATGTGCAAACTCACTCATTCCGATTGATTCCCTTCCCCTCTCCTCTAGTTTATCTCGAGCCGTGACCCCGGCCTCCTCACATTCTGCTCGACCAACTCCTCTGATTCTGACTCCCCCCCATTTGTCCATCAGCTCTCGAATCCATTCGCTGTAACTCTTTGAGGCAGCCATCTGCCCAGTTACATCTGCAGCCCCCATCATGCCACTGTTCTTGTACTGCTTTGCATTTCATCTCCTCCTTTACAGTCTCTCTGCTGCTTTATGGAGCTTTGGTTTGGCTGCCACAGGTGGAGATTGTTCTGGATGCAGTTATTGTTGTTGTTGTTGTTGTTGGTTCAGCTCTGGTTCTCTGTCTGTTCGATGGAGAAGCAGCAGTCTCCTGCTTGGGATAGGTCTTGGTTTGCTCAGGCGGATCGGGGTCTTAGCCGTCTGACAGGCAGAGAGAGAGAGTCCAGGTCTCGGGACGCATTACCTATAGAAATTCTAACACACTGAGGTTAAATAAATCCCACCCTTTCCACTCTGTCTTTTTCTAATCATACTATCTGTCTTGGTTGTTAAATGCCAACATGAATGTCTCCTAAGGATATTACAGAAGTCCTTAAAAAAATATTTCAACCATTTGTAACATATTTACTCAAAACAACTCTCTCAGTAAACCATTTTCTCCTATAAATGAAATACTCACATATTTCAAGCTCCATATATTTCATACAAGAAGAAAATCCCCACATATTGTCCAATATTTTAAATCCCACTGTTACTTAGAACAACAGTAATAACCAGCAGAGAGCATACTAACAGATCACAACAATGCACATTGACTCAAGAGTAGGCCTATGTTTTCTTTCTATTATAATTATTAATATTATCACTTTTTAGTGAACACTTATTCGTATTTTCTAAATGCCTTGTCCATAATCCAGACATGCAAATTGGTTTAGTGTAAAACTGTGTTTTTCCCTATCTGTTTACACTCTAAAGATTCTTTAAATTATTATGGATTAATTACTAATCCGTTTTTTCTTCTGATATATGTTAAATGTAATAGTTCTAAATTCGAACACAGTGGTTCTAGTTCTGACTAAAATACTATACCATATGCCCAGCATATGAAGCCAAACCTTAATTTACCATCAGTCTGTGTTTGTGTTGTTATACCCCCTGTTAGCCCCTAGATGGCAGCACCTGACCAGAAATGAGCTTCACTTCACTGAGGAAGAATGTAAAATTGGTCTCCTGAGAGCAACAAGCTTATGCTTCAACTTCGTTTCTTTATCTGACTCTTCTCTGTTATATATTCTAGCTAAGGTTATTTTGTGTTCACTTTTCTCACTATTTATTACTTCGTATTTCTTTATCTGAGTAAGGTTGATTTATGTTCACTTATTCTATTATATATATTCACAGCTAGTTATATTCCCCGTACAGTCTATCTGGCCTTTATAGTGCGATTTATATTTCAACAGATGGAGAGACTTCTCAAAAACGCTTCAACACCCCCTTACGCGATGTGTTTTTTTTACATATAACTCAACTTCGGTTCCTATGAGCCTCGGAATTGTTATTCTGATTAGTCATGGATGGAGACTCGATACTACCACTTGACTTCCCCAGCAAGTATAGCCGTAGGGACTCTATACCCTACGTTCAAATACTTCGCTGCTTCACTTTTATCTAATATAACTTTCCTACCTAGCTAAAATATGTATTGTATTTCCTATTGTAAAACTAAAACACTGTGAATGTCATTGACAACTCTAAAATGTAGTTTATTTTAGCCAATCACAGATCTTTGACAGAAAACAGGCATCTGTTTACCTCTTTCGTTGTCAGGGCCCTGTTGTTTAGTTGTCAAAGATATTCGAGGTGCGGACCCCTGGACCCAATGCGGTCGCTGGTGTTCCTTCTAGACCCTGCTCATCACGTCATCACGTCAGGGTCACCATTTTGGTGGAAGGTTCACCTCTGCTCCGCGCCGTCCCTTGATGACTGATGAGCTGGTCAATTTATAAAAGAAGGAATTCAAAGCACCAGGATAAAGGTTAAACAATAATCTGTTTTAATGGTAAGAGCAATAATACACAATACAGAGCACTCTGCAACAGTACAAGATACAGAGTACTCCGGGCTCAATTCCTACCACCGTATGATAAACGTACCACGACAGCCAGTCAGGAAGAAAGCCCCGAATGTAAAAATGTTACAGCGTACATACAAATGCTGTGGGAGGAGTTGTGTCTGTTGCTCCGTCCTAGCTATTTGTTATTGGCGATTTCACTTCTGGGCGAGCCCTAGACCGTGAGCTGGTAGTTCTCCATTGGCCAGTTTCACTTCTGGGCGGGACCCTAGGCAATGAGTCAGCAGATGTTGACTCCGTCTGATTCGCTCCCTCTCCTTACAGTGTGTGTGTGTGTGTGTGTGTGTGTGTGTGTGTGTGTGTGTGTGTGTGTGTGTGTGTGTGTGTCTAAATAAGGATGTTTCCTGCCATGCAAATCTCCTACTTCATACAGAGTAATTAAGCACACACATATATTTAAGCCAACTACTCCAAAATGTTGTGGCAATTTAGCACAGGCCTCCTCTGAACTTCCTCTAACCTCGAAGTCAGCTGACTTAACAGGAATACATC
The DNA here is from genome assembly GCF_902827175.1 of Gymnodraco acuticeps. Lineage (NCBI taxonomy): Eukaryota > Metazoa > Chordata > Actinopteri > Perciformes > Bathydraconidae > Gymnodraco > Gymnodraco acuticeps. The sequence goes on along the minus strand of NW_022991985.1, from coordinate 579,207 downwards.
TATTGATAATTCAGAACTGGGGTTACGTACTGTAACCCAGCTTCTATGAGTATAGGCGCAGCCCTCTAAGGCTATTGGGTAATCCCTCTGCACGTGTGCAGCACTGACAGACTTAATCCACGGCCACCTATGACGTGGGCCCCACCTACGGACTCACTTCCGTATAAATAGGAAGTAGTCCCTACAATCTACTCCCACACAAACAGCTTTTCTTCAGCTATTCGCGGAGCCAGTGGGGCCCGAACCTTAGAGGGCTGCGCCTATACTCATAGAAGCTGGGTTACAGTACGTAACCCCAGTTCTATTTCGTATAATGCTTCGCCCTCTAAGGCTATCGCTATTGGGTTAAGGGAGAAGCAGGATGTAGTCTACGCCCCACTGGTCCGTCCGTTACCAGAAGCACAAAAACACACCTACTCAATTAATAAACCATGTCCATTTCGCCATGCGTAAATGGAGCATCACATTCCCAGGGAATATAGCATTTAAAAAATGAATATTCTCCATACGGGAAAGAAGGTAGGCTAAATAGGCTACCTGTCGTTTATAAAAAGTAGAGACCAAAGTCCCACTTGTTAAAACGATCAAAGAGGGGGAAAAGGGCAGCTCTCTAAGTGCCGACAGGCAGGAGAGAGGGCACGCAGTTGAGACCCCAACATTACTCACTCTGACAGGACACTCAGTACTGAGTGTGTCAGGAGAGGAATGGGAGACATCCCTCAAAATAAACACGAATAAATGAACAGGGGGAAGACCAAGATGCAGCAGTGCAAATGTCTTCCACTGTCATTCCTCCATGCAACGCCGTGGAGGAGGAAATTCCTCTGGTGCCGTGCGCTTTGATATTCTCCGGGGGATCCAACCCAGAGGAGAAATACGCCTGTGACAAGCCTCACACAGCCCGTGTGACAGGCGCTGTGCCGACAGAGGCTGCCCTATTGAGCGCTCTCTGTAATGCACAAACAGACGCTGGGAACTGCGTAAAGCAGCCGTGCGTGCAATATAGCATGACAGCGCACGCACGGGACGGAGGAGATGAGATGTGGCTTCCTCCTCTGATGTGTGAGGAGGAGGAAAGAAGCCATCCAAAGGTATCACTCTCGATCTAAAAGAGCTTGTGATCACCTTTGGCATAAAAGCCGGGTTAGGGTGCAAAACAGCTGAACTGCCATTTCCTTGGATCTGGAGACATGACGGAGCCACAGAGAGAGCAGACAAATCACTCACCCTTTTAGCTGATGTCAGAGCCAAGAGCAGAGCTACTTTGGCTGACAAAAACTTTAGGGGGACCTGATCTAAAGTTTCAAATGGAGCTTTATTCAGTGCGCGTAACACTAAAGCCAAAAACCCATTGAGGCGCTAAAGCGCGTGACACATGTCTGAGTCTCTGTGCTCCCCGTAGAAAACGTTTTGTCAGCGGGTGACTAAACACCGTGCGGACCCCAAACCTACGTGGCAAGATGAAATGGCAGCAGCATATGTTTTTACTGTGCTATAAGCCAATTCCTGTCCAGCAACAGCTGGAAGAACGACAGCACGAGGCAGGGGGCCCAACGGGGTCCAGGCTTTTCCCTGCACACCACACTGAACGCTGTCCATTTGGCTGTGTAGGATGTGTGTTCAGCAGCTGCGCTGATCGAACACCTCCCTTTATGTAGGCCGCCGCTGCTTTGAATCAACATATGTTGATTGTACAGCAACGGGACGAAGTGCTGGAGAACTTTCCATACGGAGAGTAATTCCAGCACGTTTATATGGAGAGACATGTGAGCCAGCCACTGTCCCCCCACTGCCTGCGACATGCACGTTCCTCAGCCTGCGAGAGATGCGTCTGTGAACTCTGTGGTGTGTGACGTCACTCTGCTCAGGGGCACCCCCACTGACAGGACGTGGAGATTTTTCCAGTAGGTCAAATCCAAAACCACGGAAGGAGGAATGTACACCATGCGTCTCCTCTGACGCACGGGATCGATGCACAGGCGAATAAACCACCTCTGGAGTCCCCTCACTATGAAGTAGACCCAGGGGAATCGCCACGTGACCAGCTGATATCATGTCTAACAGCTGCATCACGGAGAGGGCTGTCACCGCCCCGCGGGGTGTGACGCGCCGGAGGAGAGCTGTCACTTTCTCCCCTCTCCGCTGTGAGAGTCGCGCTCTCATGCGGGCTGAGTTCAATTCCACTCCCAGTTAAATGTCTGGGAGGGAAGTGGACAGCTCTTCTTCCAGTTGATAATGAAACCCAGGTTTGACAGATGAGATACGAACTGTATCGTCTGTAAACCGCTTCCTCCCTTCCTGGAGCGAGCCAGCCACAGCCGGTCGTCCAGGTAAAATAACACTCTCATCCCCATTCTGAGTAGCTGCTCCAACCGTCTTCACCCACTTTGAAAAAGTGCGTGGAGCCAGGAATGAGAAACGCAGGAAATTGCTGTGTTTCGGGATGATGGTTACGTGGAGGAATGCATTCTTCAGGATTATGGATGTGAACCAGTCTCCCTGGTGAACACTCCAGCACCTGTTTGATCGTCAGCATGGGAAAAGGCCATTCCCTTATTGGACACTGACAGATCGAGGATGGGTCTCATTCCCCCCGCCCCGTCTCCTTCGGGACCAGAAAATACCGGGAGTAACAAACCCTGATTTTCTTCCCCATGAGGAACCCTGGAAAAAAGCTTTCTTTTAACCAGAGTTCCTGCCGCTCTGCACGGAGCGCGAGACACTGTTCCCGGGATGACAGGGTTCCCTGTATCCCGTAGAACTGCGGGGGGAGAGGCGAACTGCAGAGACTATCCTCTGCCCATCCGCCTGCTCATCCATCTGTCCATCAGACACACGCGCCGCCACCCTGAGTACCATACAGTACTCTGATAGCGCCGGGTGTACATTCTCTGGATGTGCTGTGGTTGGTGGCAAACCATGCCAGAGCCCTCCACACGCTGCATTTCACACAGGCTCTCAATATGTCGCCGTTTAGGAGAAGACTCGTAAACCGCGCGTTCACGCTCAACATCACTAAGGGATGAGCGGAGGTGTGTGCAGTGCTGTCCACACAATGCGTAATAATGTCCCTCCGTGGGCTTATTACGACCGTGGGTAGGAGGTACGTAGGTAAAATCCGTGCTGCCTAAACCCACAAAATGTAAGGTAGACAGATTGAATAGTAAGCCATGCTGTTTTATTAACCGATAAGTTAAAAAACCCAGCCGGCTTAGGCAGCGAGCCATGCTGCCAAGTAACCAATAAGCTATTGGCAGCTGGTTAACCGGGGAGCCTTGCTGCATATTATCTTCCATCTGTCCATTGAACACACGCGCCGCCACTCAGCACGCCAACCTGCTCTGGATGTGCTGTGGTTGTCATGGTGACGAGCCAAGCCAGAGCCCTCCAGATGCTGCATTTCACACAGGCTCTCATTATGTCCACTGTAATACATTTTCCTGTCAAATAACAGTAAAGTGCCGGCAGTCTCTTCACAGACGCCTGCACTTCACTGTAATACCACAGTACTCATACTGTGAAATGACTTTACAGCCTCTTACTGTAAAAATAAAATACAGTATACTGCTGTATCTTTTCAATTAACAGTAAAATACAGGCAGCAGAGACGCCAGCAATACACTGAAATTATACAGTATTCATACTGTTGAACAATTTCAGTTTATTACTGTAAAAAATTAAATAATTCACAGTAACATTCTGGTTAGGGGGCTGCCAGTAGATTAGTGCTGAAAATTGGCTGTAAAATAACAGCAATTGCTTACAGTGTTAAACTGGACACTGAGGTGCGTTCACGCTCAACACCCCTAAGGGATGCGCGGAGCTGTGTGCAGTGCTGTCCTCACTGTAATAATGGCACTCGTGGGCTCATTACGACCGTGTGTAGGAGGTAGGTTTGGGACAGAGGAGAAAAACCGAGCTGCCTAAAAACCAATAGGTTTTAAAGACAGCCGATTTATGCAGCGAGCCATGCTGCCTATAACCGACAGGTTAGGGGCAGCTGGCTTACCCGGTGGGCCTTGCTGCTTAATATTATTATCCATCTGACCATCGAACACACGCGTCGCCATTCTGAGTAATATTCTGAGAGCGCGCAACATGCTCTGGATGTGCTGTGGTTGTCATGGTGACGAGCCACGTCAGAGCCCTCGCCGCCGTTGCCCATGAAGCAACCCAAGAGGGGCCCGGACCGAAAAGCTGCGAGGGGGCCTCCACATGCTGCATCTCGACCGTGTGTAGTAGGCACATCTGGGACAGAGGAAAACCGTGTTGCCTGCTAACCGACAGGTTAGGAGCATCAGGTTTAAACGTCAAGCCCTGCTGTCTAATAACCGCCTGGTTAAATACAGCTGGCTTGTGCCACAAGCCCTGCTGCCTGACAGGTTACAGCCGGCTCTTGCACCTCCACACGCTGTATTGCACAGCGGCTCTCATCATGTCGCCGTTTAGGAGAAGGCTCGTAAACCGGACATTGAGGCGCGTTCACGCTCAAACCCGCTTGAGGAATGAATGGTGTGTGAAGGCATATCTGTGACATAGGAAACAAGCCCGTGCTGTCTAATCAACCGACAGGTTTTAAAGACAGCCGGTTTGTGCCGCGAGCCCTGCTGCCTAATAACCGACAGGCTATGAGGCAGCCGCTTATGTCATCCGGAGGAGAGCTCTCCTGAACCAGGGGAACGGGGAGATCTCCGGGAGTTCCTGGAGAATACCGCCTATACGGCAGAGCCGAGATGGCGGATAGAGGGACCCGGTGACCCGGTGTCAGCCCGGCAGCCGAACCTATAGGCTCGGCTGCCGGGTCGACACCGGGCCCTGCCCCACCCCGCCTCCCCCGTCCGGAGGAGTGGCTGCCCGCCACTCGGATCCAATAATCAAGGGCTTGGTCCACAGAGTAAGACTCCTGGACTAGCCAATCATCCCCGGCCGCAGCCGCGAGAGCGTTCGCTCTCCGCTGTCTGTGGGCCAGAGGGAGACGGACACAATGAGTGCACGACACCTGGGGAGTGAGAGCCGCGTTTGCGTGTTCTAATGCCCGGCAGGACTCACCTGTATCGTCTGTGTAAAGCCGCTTCCTCCCTGGAGAGAGCCAGTCACAGTCGTAACTCATATGTCGGCTAACACCGAGCCCCGCCCTGTCTCCCCCGTCCGGAGGAGAGGGAGGATGGGGCCAGGGGGAAATGTTTGCTTTCTAGTAAACAGCTCTGAAAAGAGATTGTGCCTGTACAGTGCTTCTGCAATGGAGTGCTGAAGAAAAGTGGGAGCAGATTGTAGGGACTACTTCCTATTTATACGGAAGTGAGTCCGTAGGTGGGGCCCACGTCATAGGTGGGCGTGGATTAAGTCTGTCAGTGCTGCACACGTGCAGAGGGATTACCCAATAGCGATAGCCTTATACGAAATAGAACGACCATTATCCCATGGCCTCTCTAGGAGTCTTGCAGGATATTAATTATCCAATTAACTAAGTCTGCCCAAAAGCGCACATACATTTTCCCCTATGCAGCTTGTTAGAGATTAAAAGGGATATCTAGTCCGCTTTTCAAATATCCGCGCGTCCCTATCAAGCTGGTTAATACAGGAAGGAATCCAGAGCTACCAAGTAAACAATATCTACTTTAATGGTAATATGACAATACAATACAATCAATACAGTACAAATTCAACACAGTTAATCCCTGGGATCCCGAATTTACCTGCACGTGAGCCAGCCAGAGGAAAGAGACTGAACACCGCGTGTGTTTCTGTGTTTATACTCTTTGACAATGGGAGGAGTTATCAGATCCTCCCATTTGGACATCCTTGATTGGCAGCCCCAAATATCACTAACACCTCAAATCTTAGGTTTCCCCAATCACTGTAGCAAGATCTAAAGTGAATGCAAATCAAGACATGCTCTCACCTTCCCCCATCTTCCTTTGTCCTCAAAAACACATGTCAACAGGCCCCACATCCAGCTCACAGTTTCACCCAAATTATTCCCATTTTAAGCTTATCCATAGTTTGCTAACATGAATAAATACAAATATAACTCTACAAATCCCCCTTTTTATCTCCTTCTCCAGAGATAAACTTAGACAAGGCATTTTGAAATATACCCACCGTCATTCTTTTCTACTGTGTCCGTCCCCCAAACTTGTATAACTCCATCCGAAGCTGGTATTTAGAGTACTTGAAACCTTCATGGAGACAGAACACCACTTTCCATGGCAGTGAAGGAACCATGAGGGGGCAGCTGAGTGCTAGAATCATCAACCCCCCCCCCCCCCTCGGAGGAATAGCCCACAAGGACAGCTAATAGGGAGGGGGAGATGCGGCTTCCCCTTCACGGGTAGAACTGATCAGAGAGAAGTAGACTCCTCTGCTGCCTCGACAAGTCCCCTGTGCCGTCCTGGCTTGCCGTGTCTTTGTCCCCCCGATCCGCTGACAGCAGCTTCTGGGCTGCCTGCTAGAGAGATGTCGTCGTCGTCGTCCTCCTCGTCCTCCTCCTCCTCCTCGTCCTCCTCCTCCTCCTCCTCCTCCTCCTCCTCAAAATCACGATACTAACAAAGTGAATGATTTCCTGGTGATACTGCTTCTACCTGTCAGTGCTTAGATATTATCACGCTGAAAAAATGAATACAGAATTCCAACAAACTGTCATCAAATGTCTTTCTATTATAAATTTAGATTAAATGTATATCCCCATAATGACCTAAACAATAAAGTATATGGCTTTTACTTCTTTACCAGGCTAGTTACATGATGTTGTCTAAATTAAATTCTGTCTCAATACACTACTATGTTTTAGCTTTAACTGTAATATGTTCTTTCTACATTTCAAACCTCAGTTACTTTAATGTCTGTTAAAATATTACAAAATTGTTTCATTATCACAGGTCAACTTCTTCGGTATTCTATTATTTCTCACAGTAGCCCCTTGGCCACTGCTTCTGCATCTGTGTTACCTGTTATAATTCAAATCAATATTTAGAAACATCTCAACATTCATCAAACAGTATCTTATCCCCAGATATGGAGCAGGTTAATTACATTCAATTCAATGCTCAGTTTGAACATCTGGGTTGGGGCGGAAGGTTTCTGTCAATCCTTAAAAGAAAAATTGAAATTGTGAATTTTACAGCCATGTTGAGATTTATACATTATACTGACTCCCCCCTTTTACACATGAAATCATGTGTAACAAAACCCTGTAATGGGAGGGGAACAAAAACTGTCAGGTAATTGGTTAGGGACATAACGAACATTATTTACAATTTGACATCCATTATCATTATTTCCACAGTAAACACTTCAGTGAAAGAAGTGTTCCTCTCTGTCCTTCAGGCCTAAAAGAAACAGAATCTTCAGCTTTTAGTTTTACATTTGCAAACCGCCAACTCATGTGAGAGTAAAATATACCGGGTCACATGTGCGGTTTCCCCTTTTTGTGGAATTTTTAGGAAACCTCTCGTTTCCCTTGGAGCACCAAAATAATATGTTCGTCCAAAAACATGCTTGGTTGGTTATTGTTTTAGAATCATGCAGTTACACTGATCACATGCCGGCATTCATTCACACTCACACTGTCTGGTTGTCATGTCAAGTTTGGTCAGCTTCACCCCAGAGTCAGTCATCCACAGTGCCTTGTCAAGTTACACTGTCGGTCAGGGTCAAAGGTCAGTTGGTCTCCGTCTTTTTTGGCCATGTGTCGTGCTCTGCAGAGACTTTGACATTTCAGCATAGGCCAGTATCCTTTGTCTACAAAAATATGTCACGATTTCAACTATGATTTTCAAGATGATTCTCACTTGTCATTGGGACTTCTGCCTCCCACTTTTCCTGAAACTTGGTACAAAACTCACTTCCTTCGAGTACTACTACTACTGCAATCCATTTACACCTAATTAGTATTAAAATGTCTAATGATCTATTTCAGAAACTTGTGTACATAACTATTATCATGAGTCAAAACATTACTAGGATCTGTGTCGCTCTGCATTTCATAGCTCATTATAATTCTGGTCTACTTAAAAAACAATGATAAACTCTTTAGCAGTGTGTGGAACCTTGGGTGTCCGAACATGCAACAATTACTCCCTCCTTTATCAAGGATTTAAAACCGAAGTCCTATGGTAATAACTATGCTACAATGGTGAAATCAACACTTTAGATTGGAATTTTATATGTGGCTTGGCACCAGCTCCCTCTTTAACATTATTAATACAAATAAAGATTTGTCTTATAGAGTGGTTCCTAAAACTATCCTTTTAATGGTGATCAATATTGTAACCAATGAGATCACTACTTTATTCACACGTGTATAAAAATGTCTTAAAGAATGATTTGTTAAAAGATTGAAAATATTGAAGAACATGGTTCTACTCTGTCAGTGTGTTTTAGGATGATTCTCATTTTACTTTAATAGTTTCCTCTTTACTGCTATTTTTTATTTACCAATTGATTAATAAATCTTTCTGTCTTTACGTATTTATGAAGTTAATTCAAGTTATTTTAATGTGCGTTTTGTGAATAAGTGTGTTTATGTGTAACTCACTCATTCCCGTTCTCCTTTTCTCCTCCCCTGGTTTTCTCAAGCCGTGACCCCGGCCTCCTCACTTCTAATCGACCATGCCAACTCCTCTGATTCTGTCTTCTCTTCAGTCCATCAGCCGTTGAATCCATCCGCTGTAACTTTTTTAGGCAGCCATTGGCCCAGTTACATCTGCAGCCCCATCATGCCACTGTTGTTGCACTCCTCCTTTACAGTCTCTCTGCTGTTTTTATGGAGGGCAGATTCTGCTCTCATGTCCTGTCTGAGGGGCTGATGAGAGTATCTCTCTGTATGTCAGCATGCTGTTTGGTTCTGGATGCCACAGGTGGAGATAGTTCTGGCTGCAGTCTTGATGTAGTCTTGTTGTTGGTTCAGCTCTGGTTCTCTGTCTGTACGATGGAGAAGGAGGAGTCTCCTGTTGGGTTAGGTCTTTTGTCTGCTTGGAGGGTCGGGATCAAAGCCTTTCTAACTCAGAGGGGGAGTCCAGGTCTCGGGACACCTTACCTATTGAAGTCTAGCACACTGATGTTAAATAAATCCAACCCTTTCCACTCTGTCTCTTTCTAATCATACTATCTGTCTTAGTTGTTAAATCCCATCTAAACAACATAATTAATGTCTACTAATGATATTACAAAAACTCACTCCAAAAATTGTTTCATCCATTGCTACATATTTACCCAACACAACTCTGAAATACTTACATGTTTCCAGCATCACATATTCCACACACTACGAAAGAAAAAAACATCCCCATATTTTCTCTCATTTTAAATCCCACTGTTACTTCGAACAATAGTAAACCTGCAGAGCACACCAATCGGATCACAGTAATGACATTTGAATCAAGTGTAGGCCCATGTCTACTTTCTGAACATTTATTTATATTGTCTAAATTCCTTGTCTATGATGTGCAAACAGTTCAAGTGTAAAATGTGTTTTTCACAATGTATTTACACTCTACAGATTCTTGAGTTTACTGTCGTTGTAAAAAATGTTCAATTCCTTATTGTTTTGTACCAGTTTTCCAAAATCAGTTCTAATTAATATACTGGGCTATTGTCATTGTTACTATTAACGTGCTTCCCGTCTTCAATACCGGCCAGCAATGTAATGAAAAATGTCAAGGGTGTGCTACCCCCTTTCAGCCACTAGATGGCAGCAGAAAAATGTCAAGGGTGTGATATCCCCTTTCAGCCACTAGATGGCAGCAGCAGAGGTCCGCAGACAATTGCTCACACAGGTATTTTAGGTATAAATCACACCGATTTATTCCCCGTACAGTTTGTCCAGCTTTTATAATGTGATGTTTATTTCAACAGGCTAGTGTACCTCGAATGATGAAACACAGATCGTGAAGAGCCCTTTATCCCACGTTAGCTTTTCAAATTAAGTTTACAGACAAAGGGAAACGCTCTCCCTCGATTTAACATATAACTGACCTCTGGCTTTTAGCTTTCAGCCTTGGTCTGTTATTTAACCCCAGTTTTAAACGGCGACCCGATCTAAAATATCGTGTTTCCAGGTTTTGTCGTGCAGGAATCAAACCTCGCAACCAAACAAACTGCACCGTCTCCACGCCACTCAGGAATAAACTACCTGCAGATCCGCGCCAAACTGCTCTATTTACGTTACGCAGGACTTTCCGTCTACCTGGCGATCAACGTTCACGTTTCGTATATAACTTTCCTAACAGTAAAATATGCATTGTATATTCCATTTAAACTTTCTGGTCGTCTGGATTCTTCCTCAGCTTCGTTATATCTGGCACGTCGAGATCACCACTTGTAAGAGATTAAAAGGGATATCTAGTCCGCTTTTCAAATCTCCGCGCGTCCCTATCAAGCTGGTTAATACAGGAAGGAATCCAGAGCTACCAAGTAAACAATATCTACTTTAATGGTAATATGACAATACAATACAATCAATACAGTACAAATTCAACACAGTTAATCCCTGGGATCCCGAATTTACCTGCACGTGAGCCAGCCAGAGGAAAGAGACTGAACACCGCGTGTGTTTCTGTGTTTATACTCTTTGACAATGGGAGGAGTTATCAGATCCTCCCATTTGGACATCCTTGATTGGCAGCCCCAAATATCACTAACACCTCAAATCTTAGGTTTCCCCAATCACTGTAGCAAGATCTAAAGTGAATGCAAATCAAGACATGCTCTCACCTTCCCCCATCTTCCTTTGTCCTCAAAAACACATGTCAACAGGCCCCACATCCAGCTCACAGTTTCACCCAAATTATTCCCATTTTAAGCTTATCCATAGTTTGCTAACATGAATAAATACAAATATAACTCTACAAGCTACGCACCAACATTTGTATTGTTTCTTAGCTAATGCATGCTGGATATGAACCACTAACTAACAGGACTTTAACTGTATTAGGTCTGAGGAAGCCCCTCTCTTGGAGTTCCTCTGACCTCTTACCAATTCACTTAACATGTGTACATCTGCTGTTAATTTGCATAGACCATTGATAATTAGCAAAGAGACTCCCGGGCCTCTTCTACTGACTTTCTGAAAAATACTCATCAACGGGTAATCATTTTACTCAAGGCAGAAATCACAGGTTGTACTGTACCTTACCTACTCACAAATAGCCAAAAAACCACCTTTTGATTATAACACAAAAGTGGAAGAAAAGACCATTTGCACTAATCTACTTCTACTAAAAATGGGACATCATTATAGGAATATTAATATAAAAAACCTCTATATTTAAGAGGGAAACATTTACTCGTCCATTCAAGTTTAACACATATGAATATATAAAAACACACATATATTAGTGACAACATAATTCAACACACTTCTTATATATCAGGTGACATTAAAAATGAATATACCATAAATACGCTGTATTAAACTTTCTGCTATAACACATTACTATTCATTTTGACTATGTATCCATTATTTTTAAACATGTTTGAGGCTGTGTTCTGACCATGGAATAATGTGTGCTCTGTTGATTGTTCTGTGACTGCAGGTGCATGTTTAAAACCATAATGAAGGTGATTCATATATGGTTGAGGTTTAATAGGGTTCACTAAACAGTCAATAACAGAACTGAAAGCCTTTCTCTCTGTTGTGAAACATTTATTTGTACTTTGAGCGTGTGCATGTGCAAATCATACTGAAAACACGGATATTAACAAGCTTACATAAATATATTTACAATAACAATCATATACAGCCACTTCAATGAGACATAATTGAAGGCTATAGAGAGGTGCTTCCTTGTGTCTCAGTGTGTTTTAAATACATGTTTCCCCTCACCTAACCAGGGTGTTTCTCGTGTGTGTGCGTGCGTGTGTGTGTGTGTGTGCGTGTGTGGATACGATCCATCATTCAGCTTTACGTACAGGCTCTCTTGGCTGGTTTTGAACAAAACATGAAAAATACAAAATGTAAAAAAAAATTGAATATGACATTAGAAATCAAATATACAAGGAAAAATAACGATAACAATTATTGTATTTTCTTTGAGAAAAAATATGAAAATCTAAGAAAATATATTTTATATTTTCCGAGATTAAAGAGAAAACAATTCGGGGAAAAAAATGGATATTCTTTGCGATTTAAGACGTAAATTAATGAAATAATATTTGGATACTGTCTGAAAGTAAAGACACAAATTCAGACCAAAGACGTACATTTACGAGCATAAAATAGCATATTCTCTGAAATAAAAACACAAGTATCCCAGAAGAAAAAACATACCAATTATATACAAACAGAAAACTTTTAAAATAAGTTTCATACAAATCGAGCACGGCCATATAACATTACCAGCCACAATACTGATGTTTCGAAGAGTGATGAAATAAGATGTTCTAAAAGAAAGACTTTGTTATATACAATTAGCTCTTCATCACGACCACCTTCAATCTACAATCTGCATTTACAACATACACTGTATTTACAAAGAAGTTAACAAATGCATTTCTCAAGACACTTAAGGAAAATGCAAAATAAATATAAGACGGGCAGGTAAGATGTGAAAATAGAACACGATTCTATGAAAACTGCCTCCACCGTACTGCAGGCTTGGATCGTATCAAAGACACATTTTATCCGTGTGGTCAGTGCCCGTTCCCACCCTCTGACAGGATGCGGCTGGGCTCCGTGAACCTGGCCGTGGCGATGTAGAAGAGGGCGGGGCAGGGCACCAGGGCCAACAGCGGCAGGTCCTGCTCCAGCTTGTCCAATCGGGAGATAGAGATGATGCCGTACGCGTGGAGCAGCCAATGGCTGAACAGCACCACCAGACGCTTCTTCTTGGCAATCAGGTTCTTAAAGGACTGCACACAAACACACACACATTAGGTTTGCATTCATCCTGAGTGCTTTTTTTTACTGTTTATAACAGAGATGTGCAGGAATGAGTCCTCAAACATGGAAGTGAGTTGGTCTTAAACTTCCCATTCCCTTGTCTCGAAGACAACATTTTTTTAATGAGTTTTTGGTTATATTCCCGTAATATCACTGTTGCCCACTGAGGTAATGACTTCTAGCAACACAGTGGTGCAGGAATGAGTTGTAAAAAAGGGAAATGAGTCTGCATTTGATCACTTCCAGCTCGTTTTCTGTTTTAAGGCCTTAAATTAGGTCTGTGGTTTTGCACTTCCCCTGTTAAGCCCTGAGCCTGTTTTTCAGGTCTCAGGTTCAAAAATGACATTCCCAGAACAAATGACCATATCTTCCCTTCTAAAAGGGTCAAATTAATAATCTTTTTCTCAAAGCAAGGTTACACCTGTGAGTTGGATGTAGAAGTGTCAGAATCAATATAGATGTTTTTATTTTAAAGTAAATTCAGATTTAACAGAGTAAAACAATTTAAATTATTGTGTCCGTCCAAAAAAACATTACTTACATTACTTATAGTGAAAACTACCCTTGAATGATGAGATGGTAGACTAAAAGCTTTAGGAATCCAAACTACAACATATAATAAGTACCCTGTATCAGGATTGATGCAAAACAAGTGACATTTGACCTTTTTAGAGAGATTTAGCACAAAAAAAACACTTCTGGGGCCATTTGGGTGGACCTATCTCTGGCCCCCCTTGCTCGATTTTGCTGATTGACATCTCTTTTTAACCGTCAGAGCCAATGGAATCGAGGGGAGATTCCACATACACACACGTTACCAAAAAAGGAGTGAGAGTGACGCGTAGCCAAAACCGGAAGCTGCGATAACTCTGGTGGCTACCATTAGCAGCCAACATGTATTCTCCGATTTTTACATAAAAATGTAATTATGGATTATCAATAATTTTTTCAAAGTGACAGACACATTGCATTAACCTATGGATTAACCTTCAGTAGCGTTTTTATCGTTTTAATGCCATTGAACGCGACTTTTGATCAGAATAACAGCTACGGTGAGACGATCTCCCGTGTTTGCTCCGTAATGCTACGTGTCTGTGTTTGCTTCCCCTGTCGCGAGTTCTGATCGCTCAGTGATGATACTAATACCTACATCAGAGGTGCCCAGTACGTCGACCGCGGGGGCAATGCTGGTAGATCGCGAGTCATTCATAAAAAAAAAAATCCAGCTCCGTTAAAATAGACAAAACAGGTTTTGATCCCTCCTCCCTTGGCCTCCCTGCCACTTAATTCAGGAGTTTACTTGATTGACCAGTAGCGAGCCGTGACTTTTATACCTAGGCCCTCTGACCCCCACCCCTTCCCTCGAGTTATTACGTCACAGCGTATACTTCAGCGGAATACCAAAACAACGGCCCGGGGTGCAAAACGCATCAATGACAGCGACCCTCTACCACACAAAACAACACCTGTAAACAAGAAAAGTTTCACAGCGGGCGGAACTTAAAGGTCATAAAGTCCGCGATAATAACACCCACCCATTTAGAGGGAAGATATGATTGGTCAATAGTAGGGGTGCAACAACTAATCGACTTAATCGATTAAAATCGATTACCAAATTAGTTGCCAACTAATTCAGTCATCGATTCGTTGGTGACGTCATCACGTGTGTTTTACGCGCCGTTAAGCTCCAACGTTATCGGTCTTTTTATCGGTACTGGAGACATTTAAAAAAGTATATGTCATGTATTGTTGCTACAAAAACATTATATCGCAGTCTTAGTGTCGCCAACTCGTTTCTAATATGCAAAAAGACAACAAAATTGCGTCTGATGTATTTTCGATCAGACGAGATCTCTCTCGCGGGGCAGTTTACACACATGCAGCAACACACTGCAGAGATGGCGGAGAGAAGCGCTCCAAGGTGTGGTTAAACTTTACCCGTCTCGATGTGGAGAATGCTCGTTGCCAAAAGTGCAATAAGAGTTTAGCATGTAAGGGCGGTAACACGAGCAATTTGTCTAAACATTTGGCAAAAGTGCTCCACATCCAGACGGAGGAATGCACCGGGTTCCACTGTCTTTCTAGCAGCTCTGTAGCCCCATCCACGAGTAACGTTTCCACGTCAGGTGTTATGTATGCTAGCAGCAACACACGGAGTTAACTACATGATACAAACATGGGTTAATGATTAGAGGAAACAGAGTTACTCTTTATTTTGTTAAAGTTTCAGCTATTCTGTTTACAGTTCTGTCATCAGATTATTTAATACTGTTGTTTCTTTTTATTTGAAATATTATTTAATTTAAATAAAAAGCAATGTTAATTTTGTTCAAAATGTGTTAAGTTTATTTAATAATATATGTATTTTTGAATCAAGTATTCATCTTTATTGTCTTCATTGTTAGTTTCCACATGCCTAAAACAACCTCAAGCTAAATCTAAAAGTTGATGGCTAAATAAGAGCGCTTGAGAAATTGTGCAAGGCATACAGTAATAGTCCGAATAGTCGATTAATCGTTAGATTAATCGATTATCAAATTAGTCGTTTGTTGCAGCCCTAGTTAATAGAGAAACGCAGTGACGCATCCTAAAACCCGGAAGTACCACGTCTGGTTCCTTCGATAAAAAGCTATGCAATGTCTCCATAGGATTTTGGAAAATAGCTCCAAATAAGGTCTGTGTTTGACACAAATTGAAGAGACAGATCACGTTTTGTTCTACGACATTAAATACATCAGCAGTGACCCCGCTAGTGATTTTTGAAGAGTTTACGTGTCTGAAAAACGATGGTTGTTACAAAGTGGCTGAATAGGACTACAGAAGTTGTGGAGGACGTTTTACGTCATTACACCGAACACGTAAAACACTCCCGCAAAGTTTGTTTGCCCTGTTCTGCTTGAAAGCACGTCCCTGCCTCGTGCAAACTGTTCAAACAAACGCTTCAACTTGTACCATTTACAATCTGTGTGTTTGAATATGGATCTTAAGTTGGCGTGACGTTGAAGCAGCGACCCTGCTGTAGTTCCTTTATAGCATAACGTTAGCATTTTGCGACTAGATTTATGATTCGAAAATGATAAAAGTATGGAAGACATGTGGATATTATCCGGCTGAACAAAACGTGATCCGTCTCTTCAATGTGTCTCAACCACAGACCTTATTTCCAGCTATTTTCCTAAATCCTATGGAGAAATTGCATTGGTTTTTGACGAAGGAACCGGAAGAAGTTTACATCCGGGTTTTAGGACGCGTCACTGCGGTTCTCTATTGTACTGTCATTTGACATTACTCTCTCGTTCAGTTACTATAGCTGGGCCCTCTGAATTCATAGCTGGACCGCCTGGACGTCCAACAGCTCCTCTCTTCACAGTATCTCGCAGAGACGAGCTTCTTTCATTTAACCCTTCACATTCCAACAGAAACTGAATAGGCAGATTCAAAGGATTTATTTCTTTGGAAATGTTATTTTAAATACAATTAAATCAAGTTATTTTGGTAAAACTAATGAAAAATATAACTAAAAAAATATATAAAACAATATATTATTATTTTTAATGTTTTTAAATATTATTTTGTAGAATATCTTAGGCCCCCAAAAAGACAAACAAATGCGTCTATGGTCGGTGTATTTTTGATCTTTCCAATCGAGACGAGATCTCTCTCTCCCGTCTGTGTGCGAGGGGGGCGGGGCAGTTTACACACACGCAGCTGCTACATGCAGCAACACACGGCGGGATGGCGGAGAGAACCGCTCCAAGGTGTGGTTAAATGTTACCCGTCTTGAGGTGGACAATGCTCTTTGCCAAGAGAGTTCAGCATGTGAGGGCGGTAACACAAGCAATGTGTCTAAACATTTAGCAAAAGTGCTCCACATTCAGACGGAGGAATGTACCGGGTTCGACTGTCTTTCTAGTAGCTCTGCAGCCCCATCCACGAGTAACGTTTCCACGTCAGGTGTTCTGTATGCTAGCAGCAACACACGGAGTTAACTCCATTATACAAACATGGGTTAATGATTAGAGGTAACTGAGTTACTCTTTATTTTGTTAAAGTTTCAGCTATTCTGTTTACAGTTCTGTCATCAGATTATTTAATACGATTTGTTAAAACATTGTTGTTTCTTTTGATGTGAAATATTATTTATTTAATTTAAATAAAAAGATAATTAGTTAATTTTGTTCACAATTTGTTTAGTTAATTTAATAATATAGTATTTTTTAATCAAGTATTCATCTTTATTGTCTTCATTGTTAGTTTCCACATGCCTAAAACAACCTCAAGCTAAATCTAAAAGTTGATGGCTAAATAAGAGGGTTTGAGAAATTGTGCAAGGCATAATAGTCCGAATAGTCGATTAATCGTTTCATTAATCGATAGATTAATCGATTATCAAATGAGTCGTTTGTTGCAGCCCTATTGTAGTTATCCCATATATAAATAAAACGTGTTATTCAGCAACCCTTGCAATTTGAGATTTTATTTTTGGTTGGTAGACCTCGGTGAGCTGGGGCCTCACAGACGCACAGGCTGCAGTGGAGATGCTGCGCACAGCTGATCAGCAAAAAATACAAACAAAATCATTCAGATCCAGTCGTCATGACTCCACACCGGGGGGATTCCCCGTTCACTTCTTACAGTTTCTCATCAAGGGGGGGTCTCCTGTCCCCGGTACAAACACACTGCCTGAGGAAGGCTATGTGTATTGTTTTTGTCATTAACCTTTTTCGGGCCATTTATTTATTTATTTTGGTGACGATCCGACCTCCATGCTGCTACTCTGGTTCAAACTGCATCCACCAAACAATATCATTTATCTCCACCTCCCCAAAATAACCAAAATCTGACACGGTGTGAGATGTCTTTTTTAGCTGTTCTGTCGTCATTTCCTGCGATCTTCTTCATGCAGTCAGTCAGAATGAATGAATGGGCGTTTCTTTGACTATTTATAGGCAAATATGGGCGTTACGTGAACCCCGCAAAAGCTGCACCGCATTTCGAGTCGGTTGTGATTTATAAAGGGAAACCGGCGTAGGAAGTGCCGTACGCACTTTCCTCGCCGGTGCGCAATGTTTGGTGAATCGGGAAGTGGCGGAAAATTTCTGGACCTATTTTTCGGATTTCTACTACGTAAGCAACCTTCCCACGTGAATCCTACGCACGGCGTTATAAATGAGGCCCCAGGTCATTTCAAAAGTAGCTCACCAGCCAAAAAAGTGTGGGCACCCCTGACCTACATAATCTGTGGAATCTCAGCTTTAATCGGATATATTGTATGTGCAGTTACGATAAGTATCTTTACCTTGAGTTCTGTGCTAAGTGCGTTAGCATTTTTTCACTCAGGGGTCATTTAGTCATTTTATTCTTATGAGACTTTTGTTTTGGTAAAAATGGTTTGTATTGTCAGTTAGCTGAGTTTCTTCCCATTAATCGGGTATGACACATTAATAGGTTTTTAAATATTAAGAAGCCCTGAGACACAGTTTCGTGAAAGAAAAAAACCCCCCGCAGCCTCCTCCACAGGGGGCTCTCGGCTAACAGGTTAAGAGATGTTCACGTTTCGGTGTACAACAAGAAAATACATATCAGAAACCCACACAGAGCAGTGAGTGTCGTTACCTGAATCTCAGAGGCGGACATGTACACAGCCAGCGTGACCAGGGATAGCACCAGTATGATGTAGGGGAAGGCGTAGTCTGAAACACACAAACTGTCACACACAGCTCAACACACACTACTGAATATTTGTATGTCCCCGCAGTACTCACAGAGCAGCCCTCCGCCCACCGCCTGCAGCACGGTGAGGATGGGGAAGAAGTAGAGAGCAGCGTAGATGCTCTTGAAGCGATCCGACTTGCCCAGTCCACACGCTATCTTCTTCACCAGCAGAGGGCGCAGCAGCATCATCAGCACCAAGCAGAAGGCGTAGTAGATCAACACTATGGTGTAGCTGAGGACCAGAAACACACAATAAACTACAGGGTACATGACAGAAAGCAACAACACAGAGTTTCTATACAATTACTGTTAGGACATAAGTCAAATCAAAGTCAATAAATATCAGATTTTATTGCTACAAAAAAGGAATTTGCTTTGAAAAAAAGGAAAATAAGAAGCTATGGTACCATGAAATATAAATAAACAGAAAAGTAAGTCAAACAAGGCTTAAAAATATATAGTTTATCAGCATTTCAAGTGGGAGAGATGTGCAGTTTTAAAAGAGATATCTGAATAGCTGAACTTAACACAAAATACAAATGGAGTGACATATCAGTTTAAACTCTTGAATCTGACTGCAGAGGGGCCAGAGAAACCAGAGCCCAGTCCGCTCTGATTGGTTAGCTGGCTGGCTCTGTTGTGATTGGTCAACCACTTAAGGAGAGACACCCCAGGTGAATAGGGTAATTGTTTTAACTTAAAGAGCCTGTGACAGCATCCCAACAACTGTTGTGCAATGAAATATTGGGCTACTAGTAATCTCGAACCGTCAGTTTAAAAAAGAAGGTGCGATACCGTTCCGTTAAATATCAATAATTTCGAACATCGTGGGGAAATTCCTTCGACTCATTTTGACGTTTTGGGGGAAGCCGGAAGTGACGTCAATGCGGGAACGCTTCACTGTGCGGCGAGAGAGCCAAACACGGACAAAGTGTGTTGTCATGCGTAGAAATGGTGAATTACTGAGTTTAGGCACATTAATAACGTTTTAATGAAGTTGACTACAGTATATTCATATTTGTCAGTGCTTTCATGTCAATTCGGCGAACATATGATACATTAAATGATCGTGAGAATGATGATTAAAAATCGTTTGTTTGAGCCGGTCTGCATTTCCTGATGAGAAAACAAACCGATGCTTTTTGTAGTTGTAGTACACCAACATGGATTAAACGTGTGTTTTTTTCACCACAATGTTGGGGAAATTAATGGATAAAATGCACGGATTATTATTATTATTATTCCCACTCCGATCGGGACACTAGGTCCACCGTTTCCCCGCAGCGAGGCTCCCCCGTTGACAGTTTACGTGGGCTGGGTGCAGTGGGGGACTGGCCATCGGGACGAATCCCGATGGGCCGGTACCGAAGTGGGCCGGTCGAATAAGTCACTAGCACATCCCCCATAGGCGGCGCGTGAGGCTCAGGTTTGGGAAGGCTAAATAACTTTTTTTACCTGACGCTGCCCGCCTCCGGCGTCTATAGAAAAGAGATCAACTCAGTGTGCGGAGTTTAAATCTCTCAAGTCATATTACAGGATAAAGGAAATACAGTTTAAACTGCCGTATGCAGAGAAGACGCCAACGTGTCGCACTTATCATTCATATTACATCATCAATCAGATCATCGATCATATAATATATCATATATTTCCTTATCTGAGTCAGCTTCTCCAGCCGTATCTGGCCGTGCAACACTTACAGTGTCACATACTGTATGCAGAAGTATTATTTTAAGCAACACATTATGTTGACGAAACACTCGAGTCAAATGTAATTAAAGTCAGATCCACTCGTGTTTTAGACGTGAACGCGCTCTCAGCTGGTGAGAGAAACTCTGGCTTGATTTACCGAGTTGATAACCAGCGTCGTAGGACCGCTTAGCGAGATCTCGTTTGTTAGTTTGTTGTTGTTAGTTTGTTTGTTACTCAAACATATCCAGGGTCTGTTGAACTGGCTTCGTAGTACAGGGCACAGGTGGCTAGCAGCGCTAATGTCAAAGACACAGACATTGCATTATATTGTATTTTACCAGGATGCAGTGACACAAATATTTACATATTTACATTACTATCTACAGCACCCGCCGCCCCTGACATCCCCCACTCCCCCGTTGACAACTTACTAGCGGTACCGAAGTGGGCCGGTCGAGAGTCCCGGGATGATTTTTAGTCCCAGTCCACCACTGGCTACATGACCGTATGATCGCCCATATTGACGCACCTAATTCCTAAACTTCTAACAGATACAACATAAACCGATCCTTCAGACTCATATGAGCTCTCAGACACGTTCAAAATGAAACTGTCATCGCTGTCTGAGCTTGCTGCTGTGTGCGCCATCGTGCGTTGACATGCAGATGCTGGGATCCTGAACGGTGCAGCTGGAGCGCTGTGCCCGCAATGACGTCACACATCATTTGGCGGGACTTGAAGAATCCCCGAGAAGATCCAGAAAATGGTCAACATTGAAGGGCAGATTAATGGATATCAAAGTACAAATATCCAAAATCAGTTTAGTAAACGGTTTTCAAGGGGACAATATTTACTCAAATTGATGGGTTTGGATGATGGGGGAAACTCGTGTCACAGGCTCTTTAAAGGTATCAGCTAGAAATGTCTCCAGTTAATTACTTACAATAAGGCAATTGTTTTTTGTATTACAAGTTTTCTGAAATAGCATGTTTAAATATGCAAATGATCCATTATCTCATTAAATATGCACATATTTTAACTAGGGCTGTCAAACGATTAACATTTTTAATCAGATTAATCACAGCTTAAAAATTAATTAATCATGATTAATCACCATTCGAACTATGTCCAAAATATGCCATTTCTTTATGTATATTGTTGTGGGAATGGAAAGATAAATGAAAGAAGGCGGATATATCCATTTAAAATACAATATGTTTATTATAACATTGTTCTGCGTGTCAAAATGAAAGACAGCCCACACACCTATCAATCATCAAACTGTGGGGTCTTATTTCATTACGTGTTGATTTCTATCAACACGTAATGTTGTATCGATGTATCGGGACTTCCTGCAACAACACCACGCCGTTATCGTGATTCTGATTGGCCAGAAGACATTATCAAAGATGTTCTATTGAGAAGACGATCACTACGTGACAAAAGTTTTCAAAACCGTTTCTAGTCTTCCGTATTTCCAGACAAGTGGCTGAAATCAATCTTACTAACTGCTGTCGGGGCAATTTACTCGGCGCGAGTTGGCGGACTTTATTTTGCTTACTTTAACATCATTTTTCATGGTGGGGCTAAGCCATTTCTTGGTATGGGTGTAGCCTACCACAACGCTGCCACTGGTGGGATGTATGGGGCGGGCCATTCTGCACATGCGTTAAATATTTTTAACTAATTTTTAATTCAAAAAATGTATTACCCGCCGTTAACGCGATAATTTTGACAGCATTAATTTTAACACATTTCAGGAATCGAAATCTGAACTTTGGATAAAGCCAGGTTCAAAATTCTTGTTTCATTTTGTAGTCATATTAGTATCTAAGGCTTTTACTGAAGGGATTTTGGATATCTCTTTTTATCACTCCATAAATCAGAAAATACTCTCAACAGCCCTAAAATATCAATTTTCGCCATGTTTTTAGGTATACAATGTTGTATAATTCAGGCTATGAATGATATATGAACAAACCCTTCTGTAAAGCCTTCATAATATTGATAGGAATATAACTGGAAGGTTTGGTGTATGTACGTGCTACTGAAGTTGAAATTTCGAACTCAGAGTAGGAGAAAAAACTCATTTTGAGAAAACGACCTTTAAAGATTGCAGTGAGGCGCTAGCTAAACCCTCCTGTTCTTTGGATGACAGCTTGCGCATCGACGCACTCCGTGAAGGTATTTCATGTTCAGGGTCATTTTGTTTTATATAACCTTGCTTCGTGCAAGTGACAATTGTTGTTGTCTTCTCTGTGAACGTTTTTTTCGCCGTTCTTTTGGCATTTTGAGATTTCAATTTCTAGCTGAAAGCTAACCAGGAAGTGTTTTAGCACACCACGTGACGCATCTGAACGAATCACGTTGTCAGAAATTGACACCAGCCAATGAGATTTTGTTTCTTGGTTTAAGACCCCTTTGTGCTTTCACGATTGGTTGCTGATACAAAGGAAATGACCATATTTGGATCTGATGAGATTGTGCAGGAGAGACACAGCTTTCCAGCGATACCTCGGTTGACATGGTGCACACAGCGGTCGCGGTACTTTATGTTACGTTAGAATGCTAACTTTTGGTGAATTTAGGAGAAATCTACAGACGCAAATAGACAAACTATAGTAAAATAAACACTTAAATGTGTATTTTGTACGTTTTCCTTCCAAAAGCCTGAAAGAAAACATGTTATGGAATCAAAATAGCACAAAATCTCAAAATTGACCAGTACTTGAAAAACGATGTTTTTGACTGCCGTGTCTCGCCTTAAGAAATGTCCTGCTGCCAATCACGCATGATTTGTTGGTACACTAGCCAATAGAAGCGCGAGTGTTACTTTTTTACTAATTTCAAATGTCAATAATATATTTGAATGATATATATTTATCTCTTTCAAAATAGTTATAAATAACGAAAGAAACATCAAAATAACATCCGATTTCTACGTCAGTCCCATGAGCCCAGGCACAACACTCACACTCCAAAAAGAAGGTTTACATTTGTGATGTGTTATTTATTTTATTCACTCAACGGTTCCTATTCCTTTTTGCAAGACCTTTTTTAAGAGAGTTGAATAGACAAAGATGTATACACTGATGTAGTTAGTGAACCAAATGCAGTTCAAACTATTTGTGGGTGTACATTGTGTCTGTGGGATAACCCAGTGCAGTGATCACTCACAGCGGGTACACGGCCTCCTGGGTGCAGTGCAGGGTGTTGACGTAGTCGGGGCTGGGGTTGTACAGCATGGTGTACCAGTCGGACAGCATCTGGACCCTGCAGGAGTGGATGCGAACCTGCCCCACCGGCTCCGTCACCAGCAGAGTGACCACGGCCGACACGCTGCACTCCAACATGGCTGTGATGTGCTGCAGCAGCGCGCTGGAACTGGACCACACACAGTTATCATGATGGTCTGTTTCACTTCCTGATTGTATTCAAAATGAAATGGTGAAAATGCGTTTCCTGTAGTTTATATCAAGTACTGAATTAGCCTTTATGAAACCAGGTGTGCTGAAAACCTGCCTGCTTGCCTGAAGGTGACTTCAATGACTGATACAGTAAGTGGCTGTGTGTGCTGCTGATCTGGCTTTACACTAAACTCCTCTAATGTGTCAAACAATGACAAACCATAGCAAAGATTTTGTTTTTAGACTCAATGTGGTACTAATAATACAGACGCATCTCTTCTGAAGGAACGGTACTTCTCCACAGTTTGGCTTTGAATCACTTTAATGCACAAATGATGTGCGCACACAAAGATGTGAAGTCTGAAGCTAAATGGAGTTAGCCAGAAGTCCTACTGGTTTAGTTAGCTACCACAAACTGGTAGTCTTATTTAGTGTCTTGTGA
This sequence comes from Gymnodraco acuticeps, assembly GCF_902827175.1. Lineage (NCBI taxonomy): Eukaryota > Metazoa > Chordata > Actinopteri > Perciformes > Bathydraconidae > Gymnodraco > Gymnodraco acuticeps. The sequence continues at coordinate 555,071 of NW_022991985.1, read as the reverse complement.
GACCTTCAGTCAGGCACAGGCACAGGTCACACTGTAAATGTGCACTCACATATTCAACTAACTGCTAATTCACGTTGGCCTTTGTCCCCCAAGAATAGAAGGGTGCTGTACCCATCAATGCATCGATCGTCAGAGAAGAACCTTGTGTAACGAGTCGCTGCATAGCTCACTTGGTACAGCTGGCCGTTCCAATCAGGCCTGGGGTCCCTCTATGCGTGCAATCCCCTCTATGTCCCCTTCTCAAATCTATCTCTCTAATAACGGTTAAACTGGCCCAAATATAATAATAATAATAACAACAACAACAACAACAACAATAATAAAGACATTGGCGGCCGAATAATAGGTTTGAAAAAAGCGAAACACTTATGACCAGCTTGCTGTACATGATCCTTGACTGTGTGTGTGTGTGTGTGTGTGTGTGTGTGTGTGTGTGTGTGTGTGTGTGTGGTGTGTGTGTGGTGTGTGTTGTGTTCACCTCTTCTTCCCAGAGTACCACTCGATGAAGAACCAGTGCAGCACTAGAGGCAACATGGCCATGAAGCCCAGGTAGAGCCAGTCGTAGAGCTCGGGGGCCTCGGTGCAGCGCTCACACACATTCTGGAGGTTAGTCCGCTCTCCACGGGGACACACCTGCAGGACACGCAGAGACGGCATGCTCAGAAACAACAGAAGCCCTGCAAGCCCCCAACAACATGTATGCATTTCACTGTGCTGTGTGCCTGTAGGTCAGGGTGTGCAAACTGTTTCCACTGAGGGCCACATATAGAAACACATACCAAGGCTGGGGCCCCTCCCCAGAGAGGAGGTATACTGCCTCATAAATTAAGTTAGAAATGAGCTAAATGATGCTTGATACTTGAATTGACTTTAAAGGTGGGGTAGGTAAGTTTCAGAAACCGGCTCGAGTGCACAAACATTTGAAAGTACACAGCCGAAAATAATCCGCCCCTTCCTTCAGACTTCCTTACAGAGCACCTCCTCCAACACACATGAACGCGCACATGACGTCAGCAGACTGGTGAAAGTGGCCGCCTGTTGCTGGCGAGTCATTGAAGTACTGCTGCAATGCACGCCCAATGACGACACGCCCAATGAGGGCACGAGATACATTTGTGCGTGCACGAGATGGAAGGCTGACAGACAGGGCGGCAATCCAGTCCGTTTAGCCGGGCCGGCTAAGCGGATTGGATGTACTTTTTACAGTACCACGGCTTCCACAGAGGACATTTTTTTATGTATTTTTTGTCAAAGCACTTAAGATATTCGTTGCTATCGGATGTTAAGAGCATTCCATGGAATATAACAAAAAGTGTATCTCGAGCCGGTTTCTCAAACGTACCTACCCCACCTTTAAGAAACAAACAGCCTCCATCATAGCTCTCCTGAGGGTTTCCTTTATTTTGTTACAAAACCTGTTGGCAGCTCATCCCTTAAAACAGAAGCCTCAGATTGATTATAATCAGGGGAAATATGAAGGGTCTATTTCAAGCTTACTATATAAATAAGTTATTGGGCTTTTTGATCAACTAAGATTGACTGACTTTATCTGAAACTACGCTTATTAACACATGAATACTACTGTGTAATATATGTTTACATATATATTCAAGAAGTACAATATAAGAAAAGCACAGGTTTCATGTTTGGGCCACATTCTATTATACTTTTAAAATTTGCTGCGGGCCAATTAAAAATAGACGAAAGGCCGCAGTTGGCCCCCAGGCCGTAGTTTGGGCACCCCTGCTCAAAATGAATTGTTAGCCTGCCATATAACCACAGTGTCCACAGTTCCATTACAGCTGTGGGGCCTTTGTTGCATCTCATGTGACATGAAGCCTAAAATGAAAAGTAATAATAATAATTCTAGATTATTTATTATTATTTTTTGTACTCAAATGTAAACATTTCATCCAAAGAGGTATTTTACTTTTGTCGATTGGAATGATGTGCTTAGCAAAAAAAATGACATCCTGCAGAGTGCCGCTGTATCTCATATGTATGCTATGTTTATTGGCTTATTGAATTAACAAATGAATTATATATATTTAGCTAGGTCTTAGAAATGGTGAGGTGCAAGTATGTGCAGTAACATTGATCTTAACAATGTTTTTAGATATATGTCCCTCTGTCTACAGTGAAGCACCTCATCTGAGCAGACGGGACAACAACCGGAAAGCTTCACCAACATTACAACAGCACCGGCTCTGGTGCGTTGCATTCATGAATGACAACCAATGTTACCCCCGTTACCCAGCAGCAGACACTCTGATGGTCAGTACTCACACCACACTCCCCCTCCACCGACCCATTGATCAGCATCCTGCCACAGTACAGGCCCGGGCACGTGGAACTCATGGCCACAGCTGCAAGGGAACACAAACTGCCTTTAATACAACCGTTTCACAGCACAATCCCTCTGATAATGGCTCGTGACATTCAGAGGTGGAAGAAGCACTCAGATCTTGTACTTGAGTAAAAGTAGAAGAGTGTAGGAATACTTTGTTACAGTAAAAGTCCTGCATTGTAAATGTTACTCGAGTAAAAGAACAAAAGTATTGACATCAACACTATACTTCAAGTAGCTAAAGTAAAAGTAGTCATTGTGCAGATTGATCCATTTCAGAATAATATATATGATATGTTTTATAATGATTGATCATGAAAGTGTTCTCAAAGCTGGTAAAGGTGCAGCTAGTTTGAATGACTTTGTATACTGCAGGGTAGCTGGTGGATTTACTCCAGGTGGAACTAAAGTCTGATTTCAACACTTGGTTAGATTTCACATCATTCATCCAGATCTGTGAAGTAACTCAAGGTATTAAATACATTGTAGTGGAGGAAAAGTACAAAGTAGCATACATGGAAATACTCAAAATTGTACTTATGTACAGAACTTCAATAAATGTACTCAGTTACTTTACTCCACTGGTTACGTTACGGTTTCAAACCTAGTTCCAAGATAACTGTAGGTGTTTAAAACTGCCATGCACTTATGTATCGGTTCATTTGAATGAAGAGCTCTCTATCATACATCTGGTGTCTGTGCAGTGTTTTTAGCTAGCATAGCTCACAGCTAGCTTAGCTAAAGGTAGTAAAACCACACTATGACGGTACGGTCAAGCTACCCTAACAAGCTAACTGTCATCAGATGAAAGGGGGATATAAACCCAAATGTAACTTACACATTGTCTCGCCGAAAATGAGTCAAAAACTGGTTTTCCGTCTCAGTGCTGTCGTATTTTCATTTAGCTGACACCCAAACCGGAAGAGGACGGAAACATCTTCTTCTTCTTTGGTGTTTTGCCTGGGTATGATGCTGCTTTGCTGCCCCCCTCTGGGACACGTCTATTACTGCGCCACATATCATTTTGAACCAGTCAGAGGTGGAAGAAGTATTCAGATTATTAAGTAAAAGTAGCAATACTACAGTGTAGGAATACTATATTACAAGTACAATTCCTGTATTAAAAGTTCCATCATATGCTTTTCTAGTTATTACCCGTCCCCTTGTCTGTTATGTAGCTTTTTCTGCATGTAAACGGTCTGCAGAGTCACACACCCTCAAAGTACACCCTGTGAGTAAAACTCTAACTCTCAGGCCCTCCCATTTGACATTCCTGCCCTCCCCCAATAAACACGTTTTATTTTATTTATAAAAAAACAAAACTGTGAATTTTAAAGGTGGGATTTTTTTTTCTTCCATTTTTTTCTTCTGGGGCCTATTGACGTCACTAAATCCAAATTGACCAATTTGCACATACACACACACACACACACACGCACACACACACACACACTCACTCACTCACTCACTCACTCACTCACTCACCCTCACCCTGAGCTCCGCGGTGCTCTGCCAGCCAGGAAACGACACCAGTAATCCAGCTCACACTGTCCGCAGCAGCGAGCCCCGCAACATCCCGCCAACACGGAGCTGACCAACCGGAACGGGGGGGGGGAGGAGCTCCAACAAGGCGTGTAGGACAGAGAGTGCAATACATATACTACAGAGATGCTGTATGAGAAACCAATGTGAGTTTAGAAAATTGCACATCTATTCTAGTAGACCTCAACAATGGAAATATGATCAGTAGAAATGGCCATGGCATGGGACCTTTAAAATGGAAGTCTGAGTACGAAATATATCTCAAATAATGTATGCACTGTCATTTCCCCACGTAACATAACAGTCTGCTTCCACCTTGGCGCACCGGTAACTTTCTCTGTTTTTGTTGTTTTTTTCATGTCCCTTTAGGGGCTCCGTAGAATGGAATAATATCCAACTTATGATTTTTCACGCCACACTGGTTGAAAATCAGTGCTCTAGACTCGAGTATGGATATCATCGTGGTCCAGCAGGTTGAAAAGACAGACACACGATGGATGAGGATGGAGATCCTCTGTGTGTGGGCCTTCAGCTCCTGCAGAGGAACCTCCTAACTGCTGCACCCTGTTCCTGCGCGTTGATGCTGAGTATACATCTTGTTCAACTGTATCTTTGGCAAACACCTTATAATGTCAGTTTACAGGGACATAGATGCAAAAATATATCACCAGTTACCATGGCAACTGCATTAATACGTCACAACATGAAGCTGTGAGCACGTTCATATAGGGGGCGTGGTTTCAGTGAGAGACTGCTGCTGAGGAGCTCGTGCAGAATTCGCGTCCACACCTGGGGTTTGTGCAGCTGGCCTGCTCTGGTTTCGGGCTGTTATTCACGCAGAAATGTTGGAGTAGAAGAAGAAAGCAACAGGGTGGGGGGTTTTTTTTGGAAAAGGAACCCGACTGGGTTTGTTCTCCTCTCCTCACAAAGGAAGATCCCAGGTGTACAGTGCGAACATGGTGCCATGAATGCCCCGCGGCTGAAGGAAAACAGGCGTCTGATGGAGAGGCTGCATTGTGGTGCGTTACTGGACCGCACTGTGGAAGGAAATGAACAAAAACCCGAGGTAACAGGAGAAGAAGGAATCAAACAATCCACTGCCGAATAACGATCGTTTATGCAAGTTGGGCAATAATTCTTAAAAAATGTAAATACGCCATTGTTTTATCAGAAATGTAATCAAATAACTTCCGGGTAAGTTATTAATGGCTTTTGCGAAGTGAGTTGATCGTTGCTGTTGTACACTGGCCTCTTGTATGTAGACTATAGGGTTCTAAATACTGATAAAGCCTTCATCAAATGCATTGTAAATGTGCTACAACATGGCAGTATCTTACACTGGATGTCTTTAATAATATGTTATACAAAATGAAATAAACAAATCACAACATTTGGTCAAATATGCCATCACAACTGGCACGTGTTATGTAAACAAATAGACCTATTTAAAAAAAAAAAAATTAATTAAAGTAACACAAGAGACTTCAAAAGCACATGTGGCCTAAATGTTGATAACCCAACAATTAAATCATTTCAAAATGGTATTCTAGATCAGTGGTTCTCAACTGGTCAGGCCTCGGGACCCACTTTTTTCCTTTGTCAATGAATCGCGACCCAACATTTGAACCGCTCAAATCTATTCAACAAAAAATCGTGCTGTAATATACGCTTTTCAGCATACAATATTAATTAAAGTGAAGTACAGTGCATATATCCCTTATATCCCTTCACAGAAGTATGCTTTTAAAAAAGGTTTAATCAGATTATGGAATCAAAGCTGAACTGTATCACATAAAAAGGCACACACACTGAAAACCCAACCCCAGAAGGGGTTCTGGGGGATTGTCCCCCAGGAGATTATTTAGAAATACTAACATATTCTGGTACACTCTGAGAAGAAATAAATCTATTACTACCAGACATATTAATAATATGTTATGCCATTGTTTGTTTTTCACTTTGTTCTGAAGCTGAACTTGCTGCTCCACACAGAGAGAAGAGTAAAGAGGAGAGTCTGTGTGAATTACTTTGTGGGTAAGGGTAGATAGCTCCCATTGTTCTGTGACCTGTCAATCATCAAACCGGGGGTACATTTTTTCCCCTCAATTTCTTTTCCTTCACTCACCCATTTTGACCCACTCCAAACGGGTCCGCGACCCACTAGTTGAAAACCACTGTTCTAGATGATAATGTATCTGCTAAATGTGTATGCATTTTTATGATGGGCCCCTTTGGATCCAGGGTCTGGGGACTTCATGGCGTACAAGGTGCATGGCCAGTAGTGTTTGTAATAATGAAGCATCATTGTAATACTCACAGAGCAACTGCCTGTTTTCACCAGTGGTGTAAAAACATTTGTCCGTAAAAAAAAGGAGCCGATGTTTTTCTCTAGATGGATCTTTGTTTTACTGCCGTTATAAATGAATAAATCCCATAAACTGTACTATGAAGGTTCAGTTGTGTGTATGTACACAGATTTGAATTGTCTTTTCTTTTTCTCCTGAGATAATGCTAACTGAAAACGTACAAATGGATGAGGAGGAGTTATCAGCAGCTACGTTGAATCCATGAAAGCACCACAGAGCGGCTGTAGTGTGAAGTGATGTGTGTGAGACCACACAGGACTTCTGTTTGTGTTGTTCGTGTGCTTCATCGATGGATTGGGTCTGCTAGCTCGGCCCTGCTGGGGGGTGGCAGCAACTACACAACCGCTGCCCCCCCGGGTCCGAGCTTCACCCACCAGCTGAACACCGCCTCACCTGTGGTGCCAAGGTGAGTCCCTCTGTCACCCACCTTCACATCTTTGCATGTGAGTGGGTCCCTGAAGGCAGCAACTGGTTGGAGTAAGTTGTAGTTAGCAAGTTATCCACAATTTCCACTAATCCTTAAAAAAGGAATACTGTAGCTAGTAGCTACAACGTCCTGGACCTGTAGCGTCCATACGCCTTACCTGGAGCTGCAGTCGCTTTAAGGTGACTCAAACACTTTTTTTATACCTGAAATGTAGAGTGGACTGAGATAAGAAAAAAAATCAGTCAACAATGTCAGTCGTGTCATAAGAAATTCCTGAAAACAACTCCCTCAGGACTTTAAACTAAAAATATCTCGAATTTTTGACATTGAATCCATCAGGGTATGAAAAATAAGGTAATACCAAATTCATGGCATTATGGTAAATAAAGGTAGTGTGATGATTTTTTATTATTTCGGAATACATAACACTCACCCTTTCTTTCTTTCCATTAATTGAATGTAAGTCTTGACACAAATACCTACTATAATAGGTTAACCTTTTTTCTTAAGTACTTTAGTGTTAAGATCCATGTGTCCCTTGAACACACGAACATTACATCACAATCAAAGAGGCCCTATTATGCTTTTTGGGGTTTTCCCTCTCCTTTAGTGTGTTCTATAGGTTTCTGTGCATGTCAATGGTCTGCAAAGGCTGCAATCCCTGTGTTCCCTTCTCATAAATCAAAACGGATGTGTAACAGCGTGATCTGATCTGATCTGCTACATAGGAATCTGACACAGCCTGTTTTTAAAGTTCTTATTTGAATAGTTGTGCTGTCACTGACCACTGTTTCCTCCTCTGGTTAGAGACACATTTAGCTGTTACAAACTGAATATGCCGAGTGCTGTCGTCGTCGCGGTCCCCCCCCCCCCCCCCAGTAGCTCTGCAGCGGTCCAAATATGCCTAAACGCTCCGGTGCAGCAGCCTAAGGGGGAGGCCTCCTGTGATGCTGCCTCTCAGCCTGGGGTTTATACGCCCAATTCAAACCGACCCTACCACCCTCCAACTCTGGGACAAAGTGAACTCTGTTTCTTGTCACACACCTCAGCTGAATGAGGCTCCTTATTTAAGGTGGAGGGTGTAAACCGGTGTAAACACAGCAGCAAGTTTGTGAGGACCCCCCCCCCCGCTCCTCTCTGGCAGAAACAGGAACTGTCGTAACTTTTACATAAATGTGAAAAACATGAACTGCACTGTGTTGACCAAAAATGATGTCTAAAACTGTGACTAGGGCATTAACAGAATAGCTCAAAGAGTAAGGTAACTCCAGCGTTATGCTCCCCTGTATCACACTGTATCATACTGATATCATGCCTTGATACTGTTTTATTGATGAGATTTGGAAAAACTCACATCCAATGTCTGGTAATATGCATATTCTTATGAAGATCACATGATCTTTTAAGTTTCAATCACAGGTTTGCCTATTTATTACATTAAGTTACTGTATACCACATTCACAATTTGAGAGCTGCTTTTGTCAAATAACAAGGTTATTTGACAAAAGCATGCATATATGCAGAGGGTCAATTGTTTAAAGTAGTATTGCTTTGCTATTGGTACAAAAACTATACTCTGAAATACATTGGTTTTAAACCAGTATTTTCCCTTGTAATGTATGGTTATTGTATATTTTCTATTTGAACCAATGGTTAGACTAATAAAATGTATGCTATGGAACCATATTTATGATATTTGGTTAGTGTTGGTGTTTTTAGCTTTGAATATTATGCATAATACATGAACTCTCACCAATTCTAGATGCACTAGTAATATTTTAGTAAATACTTATTGTTGAGTGTCTGGGCCCCTATTCTTAAGCTTTAGATAATGTATTGGGATGTCCTTTTCACATATCTCCATTATCTCCTATGATTGTATTGTATTTTTTACTTTTTCATATTCCTGAGGTATTTCATAAAGTTCTGTAAGTAAATGTAGGACCATACTTTTTCCAGACTGCAGATTGTGCAATGATTTAAGCCTCTTTCTTTCTTTCTTTTGGTCCTTAAGGGTTGTTTCCATAGTGACCAGCCTAGTGACCGCCATCACGGAGGCCACAGTGGGAAACACAGGAAACACGTCCACATTTGGCGGACAGAGAGGGGGCGAGCTGAGCGCGGCGTCCCCCCGTCGGTGCTGAGCGCAGGGTGGAGAGTAACTCGGTCCTGCAGGGCGTCGCCGTGGCCACACAGGCCCTGGTGCTGCTCTGCATCTTCCTCCTTTCCAGCCTCGGAAACTCAGCGGTGGTCATCGTCATCATCAAACACAGACAGCTCCGGACGGTGACCAACGCCTTCATCATGTCGCTGTCGCTTTCCGACTTCCTCACCGCCGTCCTGTGTCTGCCCTTCTCTTTCGTCATGCTCTTCAGTAAGGACGGTACCATGGATGTTCGGTGACGGTTTTTTCTGCGTGGCCAATGGATTTTTCAACACCTGCTTTGGCATCACCTCGACCCTGACTATGACTTGATTTCCTTCGACAGGTACTACGCCATCGTCAGACAGCCCCAGGCTAAAAATCGGGCCGCCAGAAAGCCACCCAGTTGTTGATAGCTGTGTGGTTAGCTGCGGTAATTTCTCCCTGCCTTGGTATCTGTTGGTCCGTAACCCTCCGGAAATCCATAAGCGGGGTTTCTACCACTGTATGTATGTGTTCCACTCCGGGACCCTCACGCATGGGGGACTACATATAGCATCTGCCTTATCGTCGTGTGTTACTTACTGCCCTTCTCCCTCATGTGTTTTTGTCATTATAACATCTGTAAGACGGTTCGTCTCTCTGAGATCCGAGTCAGGCCCGTCACCACGTATGCGTACTTGCTACGATTTTACAGTGAGATGCGAACAGCCACCACAGTCCTCATTATGATTGTTTTTATAATTTTTTGTTGGGGTCCATACTGTTTAATGGGGTTGGTTACAGCATTGGGAGACTACACATTCAACCCTGCGATGGACACAGTGGCTATCTGGCTAGCATGGGCAACGAGCCATCAAACCCCCTGATCTACGCCCTGAGGAACCCCAATATATCCATGCTAATGGGGCGGAGCAGAGAGGAGGGCTATCGGACCAGAAATATCGGTTCATACCTTTCCAACCAAACGCAGAACCGTGATGCTCGGATTAACCAAGCGGAAAGGATAAGGGGACCGCTACGTGACTCGTATAGGGGGTAAATAACAACAGCCGATTGTCCAGCTCGAGTCCTGCTAAAGGAGGTGAAGTGGCGATGTGGGCGTGTAAAAACCCCGCTGTGTTCTTCTGCAGGGACGCTCAGCCCGACACGGCCACACTCGCCAACTCTGACAGTGCTCCGAAGATGAAGACGGCTGACAACCAGCCTGTGACATTCTGAGAGAATCATTGTTTCTTCTCTGATCTGTATTTGCTGCTGCCACCAGTTTGTGGCAAGTTAGGAAATACCTGATAGTATTTATGTGTATTCAGTACACACACTCGGAAATTTTTAGGACTCAATCCACAGTTTGATCAGATTTTTGTTCTAGGAATCAAAAGGATTATTTTAGCTCTTCATGTATTACTATTATATTATGTTACACTGTGTGAAGACAAAGGTCAGGACTGTGAACACTCTATTTTGACTTATTTTATACAAGAACGTTCTGGAATTCCATCATTGATAAAGCATGGAGCGAAATGCAAAGCATTCGTGTTAAAAACATGACAAGCTTGTTATTGTGTTACAAAAGTCTTTGTGTCATTTCGTATGTAATTCAAAAGCTAGGTATTTCACATTTGAAAGAACCACAGTGAATTTCATCCACAAACCCTGGACGCAGGTGATACTGCAAGCCTGGTTGTTATTTGCAGTGCTGGGTTAGGGTAAAGGTATGGGTAAGGGTTATCTCAGATTTCCAAAGCACCTGCCAGTATGTACAGTTACCATTCCAGGACGTGTTCAAACCACCAACTGCTGGCTCTCAAACATCTGGAAACCAGCCTCATCGTAAACCAGTTTATACACTGCTCGAGCAGGGTTATAATGAATAGGATGGGTCCAAAAAACTTAAAGGCAAAGTTCTCAAATGTTTTCCCAAGACCGCTGTAAAGTTCTCGTTCTCTTTATACTTCCATGAAGTCGCGCAGAGCTACGTTGGTGTGGAAGTGGGCGTCGTTACATCTCAACTGGGTTTGAAAAACGATAGACGCAACCAGGTCATTATGGTTATGAGGTGGTACTACTGTAGGTTATCTCCCTAACACTAACTCGTTTTCAGTTGCATACATTTAACCCTAGACCCTAGGAACCCTAACTCTAAGAAGTTGTATACCAGAAACTGTGAATATGAGTAGTCATATGTTTGTTTTGGACATGTTCTTATTAAATATTCAAACTCATACCTGCGTATATAATATAAAAATGACTATATTTTTGATTACCCTTGTAATCATGACACAGGACCAGTTAGGGTACCTCTAATCCCCCACGTCCACTAATGGGAGTACCATTTGAGTTCCGTGTTTAGGCTAGTGCTGTTTCAGAGTTGGGTCAACTTGCAACCTCTTAAGAACCCGTTAGCTAAAGCCCGAGAGGAGCCACGTCATGACGTCAAGGGGTAAGCTGCCTTTCCTACAAATGCCCGAAAACATTTCCTGACAATGACGAAATGCGTCCAAGCTGTGCTCATGTTACTCTCACTCTTACAAAACAAGATTAAATTACATTCTTGAAAAAACAGCAATCTTTGTTTTTGCCTTCAGCTATTGCTGAATCTCTTGCAAGTACGAGAACATAGATCCATCCTCTGTGAGCCACTGCTTCACCTTTGCTGCATTCGTCTTTGTTTGTGTCGCTGTTAAATAAAACTTGGGGTTGCAATTGCTGTTGTTGCTCATGTTTAATCACGGCCCGAGCCTTTGACCGTGACTTCTGACGCTAGCCTCTTGACACTAGCCTCTTGACGGTAGCCTCTTGACGCTAGCCTCTGACGCTAGCCTCTGACGCTAGCCTCTGACGCTAGCCTCTGACGCTAGCCTTTGACGCTAGCCTCTGACGCTAGCCTCTGACGCTAGCCTCTGACCAACCCAGTCTCACAAAATGTATCTATTGATTCGTGTTCACCAACACGATTTCCCCATTTTTTTCATGTCACACAGAACGATTTTAAAAGCAATGTAAATAATAGCAAATTAGAAGGAAAAAAAGATTTAGGAAAAAAAACAGATGTCAGTATTCTGACACAGAACGATTTTTAAAGCAATGTATTTCTATTGGTAGTATGTTTCGTGCCTGCACCAAATAATAACAAATTAGAAGGAAATAAAGATTTAAAAAATACAGATTTCAGTATTCTGAGGCTCTGAGCCCCATATATTTTCCTCGCGGACGGCAAAAAAAGTCAGACATTATACAATTTAAAATAAAAACAATAATCGTGGCTTGATATTGAGTAAGAACATGTTTTTATGAACCACACAGCTTCTCGTCTTCCAAGACCCGACCGGACAAAAAGACGTGTTGCAGGCACGAAACATACTACCAATAGAAATACATGCTTTTAAAATCGTTCTGTGTGACACGAAAAAAAATAGATTGAATTATTTAGTGACTATTACACGAAATGCCGTGAGACTGGGTTGCTCTGACGCTAGCCTCTTGACGGTAGCCTCTGACGGTAGCTTCTTGACGGTAGCCTCTGACGCTAGCCTCTGATGGTAGCCTCTGACGGTAGCCTCTGACGCTAGCTTCTTGACGGTAGCCTCTGACGTAGGTGACTCTTGATGCTGACGCGGCAGAGTTTGGGCTAAAGTAAAACCAGTTTTCGGGGCTTAATGGTGGCGCCTCTGCTCTTAACCAGTCCTGGAACAGCACACGCGGAAAAGCACTTTACGGAAGTCAGGGTCATAAAGTTTACAAAGGGAGGACGTCAGGGTGGATAAACAATGCCAACAACTGCTTGTTGTAGATGTGAAGCTAAGAGACAACTGTGACTTATTTTAGCTTACATTCTGTTTGTTGCCCACATACTCAACTTACACATTTATTTATCTTTTGCAAAAACCAAACCATGCTGCCATGTAGCTCCAGTGGTGAAAGCTACTGATTTAGTCAGTGACCATGATTCCGTTCAGCTGGAATATTCAGTTTTAAAGATGCATTTGAACACCTGTAAGCAGAGCATCTAAAAAGCTTTAGAGCTTTAGATTCTGAAAATACTTCAGTTCAGATGCACACGTTGGAATTACACTTCTTAGTTTGAAACCTTTATAGTAGAAAACATTGATCATTCATGTTTGAGGTTGATGCAACAAAGCCAAAACTTGATCCCCGAAGCATCAAATATGATTACATTATCATTTAACATTAAGGTTATGAAGAGATGCAATTTCAAATGTGAGAATTTTAATTAAACTGAAGTTGAGTTGAGGTTTGCCAGGTACAGCTAAATAAATGGTTTCCTGCTCAGATTTGTATGTGTCTGAGTATTTTCAAAAGCACTATATAAAGGAAATGTATTATTATGTTTTAGGTAAATGGGTACAAAATTGACTACTGTGAAAGTGAGATAAAGTTTTAGAAGTATTTTAGAGCAAACCAAAGAAATAAACATGTCTTTAGTTAAGAAAGGGACTTCATCTGGCTGGAGCGGCAACAACCATCCAAAACAAGTATTGTTGTAACTAGAAAACGCATTTCCTGCTGAAAATGCGTGCGAATGCTGTAAACTGTGTACATTTGTTGCTGAATCTAGCTGAAAATGCAGAAAAAGCTGAATATGTTATTAGCTGAATGGTCTCTGTAGCTGCTTTTAGCTACAAAAACCAAGTAAGTGTGTTGCTGAACTTAGCGGAGAAATACAGAAAAGTGAAATGATTTGAATCAAAATTGTTACTGCTCAAATGCATTGCAATGACTTTGTTGAAAACTTAAACTGGAAGAGTAGGAAAAATAGTGAAGAAGCTTAATATTTAAAAGAAAATGTCTTAAAAGGTATAAACAACTAAATGTATAGCCTCAATGAATGAAGGAGTTATATATTAAATGTAAGTAGTAGTGAATGAATGTGTATTAAGAAGAGAAAAGTAAGTTAAAAAGGCTTTGAAAGCAGCAGAATATTTTAACTGCAAACTTTTTGAACTAACTTGATGGCGAGTGATCTGTCGCCATGGCAACGGCATTTGATTAAACCTCATAATATGCTTAGATGTGTTGATGGCTGCATCGTTACCAAACCTGTGAAGTTGTGGGCCGTTTGGAGCATTTTCCCTGAAGTTATGAGAAAACTGTGTTTCATGGTGAGCATTGTGTTGCCACGGCAACGGCATTTGAAGAAATCTCCAAACTGTCACATAGATGTCTTCATGGCTGGACTGTGAAGACACACGTGAAGTTTGAGCACTTTTTGAAGATTTTCATAGGAATTATAGCAATATCGTGTTTTATGGCGAGGGATGCGTTGCCATGACAACAGCTTTTGAGGAAAACTCACTATTGGCACAAAGACATGTTGAGGGCTGGACCATTAACCATTATCTGAAGTCTGGTGCTGTTTTGACCCTTTTCATAGGCATTACGACAACATTGTGTGTTTTTTCGCGAGGGATGCTTTTCATGGAAACGGCATATGGTGAGATCTCAGATTTGACGTAGAGCTGTTGAGGCATGGACCGGTGATATACAAGTGAAGATTGGGGGACGATCGGACCGTGTCAATTGGAGTTACAGCGACATCGTGTTTTATGGCGAGGGAACACCACATCATGTAACATCAGATTTGACGTAAAGCTGTTCAGGGCCACAGTGTTAACCATCATGTGATGTTTGGTGGCGTTCTGAGCATGTCAGTTGGAGTTATAACATCATCGTGTTCCATGACACAGGTGTTTATGTTTGAGACGTTTTGAAACATTTGTGCTTGAGCCCAGAGATCAAAGGTGTCCATGGTGATGTGCAGTAATCAGTGAGAGGAGAGCCTTTCCATTGATCTGAATGAGAGATAAACCTCTTACATGTGAACGTTTTGTTGAAGAACCGTTGCAGATATCGGTGACATTTCAACGCGTGAAGCGTCTCAGGACCCTGACTGATCTCCTGTCTGAGTCTGCTTTTTATATACTTTCAGGTCAATAATGTGGCCTTTTTGGCAGATTAACAAAGGTGTGCGGCTGCTGCTGTGAGGAAAGATCAGGCTGAATTTACAATGGGCCTTAATGGAGACATGTTGAAAGTTTTTGTTACTTCATGCCCTCAAGAGGCATTTTGTTTAATTATTTTTGCTTAATTATTTTAATTTTCCAAAGTAGGAGAGCTTTTCTTACATTTTTCTATGTCTCAGGAGCGTAGGGTTTGGGAATTATGGTAAGTTTAAAAAATATATATGAAGGCGAGTTTCAAGCTGTCCCCCACTCTAGCTGTGACATCACGCACTCTAGCCTTAACGAGCTGCGCAATACACACTAATGTTAAAATCTGAAGAAGGCCTCTCTACCAAGCTCCAAACTAAGTTAAATATCTCGAAAAGTGTAAAGGATATAAAAAATCTGAATAAGATTTTAATAGCTGAAGGTGTTGTGATCATTTTAACGTTGGAATTAAGTCTCTAGCTGAAAGTATGTGGAAGGAGTAGCATTTGGCGCAAGTCGTAGGTAAAAGAGGATTTGAAGGTTCCTCCCATTGAGTTACATGTTAAAAAAAGAGTTTAAAAAGCTGAATATTTCAAAAAGTATAAAATATTTTGAAAAAGTTGAAAGTGTCCCATCATGTGCTGAAAAGGCTGAATATTTTTGATATGTGAATGGTTTCTGTAGTTGAAAGTATAGGCTGAAGTTATCGGACAGCAACATATTGGTTGAAATAATAATAATAATAAGATTAAAGAGAAAAACAGAAGAACTATAGTGGAATGCTGTTGCACATCATTCACACTAATGATGCGTTTTAACAGCCTCTCACATTGACCAACCCATTATCATTTACTGCAGTATGCAGCTCAACAGGGGAAGGATTCAGGGGCCATGCAGCAGTAAAACTATTTTTCTCATCACTTTGGCTCGCCCCAAACATCTTAATGTATTTATCTTACATTGTGTGTCAACAATAGAGAGATTGTCCCATTTTTTATTTTCAAATGTTACATCTTCATCACGGAAAAAATTAATAATGCTTTGATTAACTTATTTCTTATGTGTTGGCAAGTTTCTGATTTAAAATGTTTTAATAAAGACAGGGTCTGATCTGTACATGATTTCAGCTTTCAATACAGGCAAGCTACCTGAATATCATTTTATTTTATTTTATGCGTAAAATAACTTTTTTTCCTGAAAATAGTTCCAAAATATATAGTTCTTTCTAGGAAAGTATATGAAAACCAAGACCTAGAGCATAAATGCTTATCTTTAGTTTGAAATAATAAAGGAGAAAGGCACCATCAGTGTTTTCAGGGGGACATCCAACCCAGTCTCATAAAAAAACGTGTCATATAGGACGTAGTATTTCTACAAAAACGCCTCTGAAATTGTAAGATCCCTACGTTTTTTTTCACCATTCATTCCAATGGCTGGCGTCTACAGTATGTCACGTGATCTTCACATTTCTCCCTGCAGAAAAAAAAAACATGGCCGAACTTCGTTTTATTCTCGGTGTAAAATGCCTATTTTAAAGTTAGTTTGGCCATTAAAATGCGTTTTGATGTCATTTGATGCGAGAAATATGAGTTGTTATTTCAGATTATGTGTGCAGTGGATGTACATGATCTTTAGTTTGCTAGTTATTACGAAGATTACTTCAGGAAATTGTGTCGATACAATGTTTATCTAACTTTAGACGTAATTCTGTCCTCCTGCTTACCGCATCATTTATGAGAAAACATTTCATAACATTAACACAACATATTCGAGGTGGTTTTAAATAACATATCCTTATTTATTTATTTCTCCAAGTTATATTTTTGTGTGCACTGAGGCAAACAGGCGTTTGTTTAATCATTTTAAGATTGGCTTTAATCAATGTTTGAAAATGAATTCTTCAAATATGATAAATGAGAGGTAACATTTTATTCATGGTATTATTTCCACATATTTCTCTCCATTCTTCCTCCAACAGTGTCGCAGTTTCTCGTCTCTCCCGTTGTTGTGCTTAGTGCGTACGCATGGGTTAGAGTTTGCGTGGAGGACCGCACATTTTCCCGTCAAGTTAGTATTTTATAAATCGCAAACATTGCGTAGAAACTGGCGTACGCCATTTTTTGAGCGTATATCTCTTTATAAATGAGGCCCCAGAGCTGGGAGAAGTACTCCGGCCTTGTACTTGAGTAAAAGTAGAAGTACTAGAGTGTAGGAATACTCTGTTACAAGTAAAAGTCCTGCATTCAAAATGTTACTCAAGTAAAAGTACAAAAGTATTGGCATCAAAATATAGTTATATAGTTAAAGGTGGGGTAGGTAAGTTTGAGAAACCAGCTCCCCCAGGAAGTGCGCCGGACTCAGATGAAAATATTCGTGCTGGCCAAATGGCGGTACTATACTCCCGTTTGGTTGCCAGGCCCGAAAACACTTTTTCCCATTGACTTACATGGGGAAAGAGTGGTCTGTAAATCGTTGGATAATTTTTTTTAAACTAAATAAACTACCCAGTATGAACACTTGTATAGCCATTATTAAAAACATTCGTTACTCAAGTTGTAATAATGTGCTAATAACGTTATTCTGAGAGTTATTTCCCTCTGCATTATGAACGCGCATCTAACCCACGGGACCGCGTCGCCCGGCACGTTCATGTTACGTGTCCTGACCAATCAGAGCACACTGTGCTCACAGGAAGGGTGGGGCTGGAGCTATTGGAGCTACAACGAGCCGTTAAAGGCATCGAGTGAAATTCAGTGAATACACGTAGTTTACAGAGATGCTGTTTGAGAAACCAATGTGAGTTGCGTTTATCTTTACCCATGGATGCACAATAAGAACGGACCCATATCGTCTTACTGCCATCCCACGGAGCTGTAATAATGGATATATTGCACATGTTTGCTGTAATTCATTATCATTCTTTCACACACACATACGGGTATTGGGCCGAGCGCGACACCGTACTTCCGGTCTGCGCCGTTTTACGCGAGGTGCAAGCAGCCGTACACCGTCTAGGTGTTGCTAAGCTTTCTGTACTGAATATCATAGTCTATTGCCTTAATCAATATCTAGTCAACTCTAAAATACCACATACAGTATATGCAATGGCATGATAATATTATTCTGACAAGTGGGGTATTCATCTGGTGTTTCCAGAAATTAGACGTAGATGCAGCCAAAATCGACGAAGGCCACTGTCGTTTTTCCATACATCTGCAGGCAGTCTGTAACAACCCACACAGCTCTAGTTTACGCTGGTAACGACCTAAAGCACACCCCTCAAGTCCAGAGATGTAATCCGAAGACATGCAGCGATTTCTTCGGTCGTTAATTCAGAAAAAAAACCTACTGCGCTCTGCCTAGCTAGTTAGCTAGCTGTTTATATTTGCACTTCCAGGATATTAGCACCTCCAGGAAAATGGCGCATTTATATATATTTATATGGCGCGTGTTGCATTGTGGGTAGCTCGTGACATCACTGTGTGTGAAAGAATACTACATGGGCTGTATGATTAAATCTTGTACCGTAAATGTTGTATTAAATAAAGTTAATATTAATTATTATTATAAGTATATATATATATATATATATATATAAAGTGCAATCATTCTTTCATGCTAAATGAAGCTCTGTTGCTTGGATATCACTAGATCCTGTTACAGCGTAATATAAGTACCGATTGATTTGTACATTAGCATAATGACTAGCTAGCCGCTAGCTGCTAACTGCCGCCTCGTTAATATAAAATCCATCATAATAACAAATCATTACCATGCTGTCATGAACGTGCGGTGCTGTTACGTGTACGCAAATTGACGTGCTTGATGTGAACGAGCATTTTGGTTAAAGTTGCGCATGCGCTATGAGCGCACATACGGGTACTTCTCAGGCATGCCGGGTAATCTGTGACGTTTCGCTCTCTCAAAAGTTGGGCCATTTTATCATCATCCGCTAATGAGCAACTCTCATAGGATTGAATGAGGCCACGCCTCCCACGCTGTATCCAGTTCTTATAGAGAACCCGCAGTAACGCGTCCTAAAACCCGGATGTAAACTTCTTCCGGTTCCTTCGTCAAAAACGCAATGCAATTTCTCCATAGGATTTTGGAAAATAGCTGGAAATAAGGTCTGTGGTTGACACACATTGAAGAGACGGATCACGTTTTGTTCAGCCGGATAATATCCACATGTCTTCCATACTTTTATCCTTTTCGAATCATAAATCTAGTCGCAAAATGCTAACGTTATGCTATAAAGGAACTACAGCAGGGTCGCTGCTTCAACGTCACGCCAACTTAAGATCCATATTCAAACATACAGATTGTAAATGGTACGAGTTGAAGCGTTTGTTTTAACAGTTCGCACGAGGCAGGTACTTGCTTTCAAGCAGAACAGGGCAAACAAACTTAGAGGGAGTGTTTTACGTGTTCGGTGTAATGACGTAAAACGTCCTCCACAACTTCTGTAGTCCTATTCAGCCACTTTGTAACAACCATCGTTTTTCAGACACGTAAACTCTTCAAAAATCACCAGCTGATGATGTATTTAATGTCGTAGAACAAAACGTGATCTGTCTCTTCAATTTGTGTCAAACACAGACCTTATTTGGAGCTATTTTCCAAAATCCTATGGAGACATTGCATTGCTTTTTATCGAAGGAACCGGACGTGGTAAAAATGCTAACTTACTTCCGGGTTTTAGGATGCGTCACTGCGGTTCTCTATTATACATCCATGGAAAATACACAACCGGAGAAAATCTGCCACTTCCTTATAGAGCCCCTCCTCCAACACACACGAACGCGCACATGACCAATGAGGGCATGAGATAAGTTTGTGCCCCGATGGAAGGCTGACAGGCAGGTAGGCCATCCAGTTATTTTAGCCGGGCCAGCTAAAATAACTGGTCGTGCTTTTTACAGTATTACGGCTTCCACAGATGACATTTTTGTATGGATTTTTTGTCAATATAAAAAGTAGTCATTGTGCAGATTGGTCCATTTCAGAATAATATATATGATGTTTTATAATTATTGATCATTAAATCAATCAATCAATCAATGTTTATTTATATAGCCCAATATCACAAATGTTACATTTGTCTCAGTGGACTTCACAGTTTGTACAGAATATCAGTATGACAATACGACACCCTCTGTCCTTAGACCCTCACATCGTACAAGGAAAAACTTCCAGAGTTTAAAGGGTAAAATGGGAGAAACCTCAGGGAGAGCAACAGAGGAGGGATCTCTCTCCCAGGACGGACAGACGTGCAATAGATGCCGTGTGTAAATTGAAAAGATAATACATTTGCAACATAGGTAGTCCAAATGTTTGGAAATGCATGTGTGAATAATAGGAAGATGAATCCACGAGGATATCCATCCAGGACTTATGATCCAGGACCACAGCCACGACTCAAGATCCAGGGCTCGCGATCAGGACCGCAGGATCATCCATGACTCCGGATCCCGCCGTAGATAGACACCAAAAAGAAAGACATTTGGGGAAGCTGGGTTAATCGGAACATGAGAGTACACAGGTATAGACAGAGAGAAGGAAGAAGTAAGATGTCCCCCGACAAACTAAGCCTATATCAGCAAAACTAGGGGCTGAATCTAATCAGCCCTAACTATAAGCTTTATCAAAAAGGAAGGTCTTAAGCGCACTCTTAAAAATGGATCGGGTGTCTGCCGCCCGAACACAAACTGGAAGCTGATTCCACAAATGTGGAGCTTGATAAGAAAAGGCTCTGGCTCCCATTGTACTTTTAGAGACTCTAGGAACAACCAACAACCGTGCATTCTTGGAACGCAATGCCCTAGTAGGACAGTAGGGTATGATGAGTTATTTAAGGTAAGATGGCGCCTGCCCATTAAGGGCTTTGTAGGCGAGAAGAAGAATTTTAAATTCTATCCAGTGTTCTATAGGGAGCCAGTGTAAGGCAGCCAGAACAGGAGTAATGTGGTCCCTTTTCCTAACTCTGGTTAGTACACGAGCTGCAGCATTTTGAATCAGCTGAAGCGACTTAACTGACTTCTTGGTACACCCTGATAATAAGGAGTTACAATAATCCAGCCTTGAAGAAACAAATGCATGGACTAGTTTCTCTGCATCGTTTTGAGGCAAGATATGCCTGATTTTTGCGATGTTACGTAGATGGAAGTAGGCGGTCCTTGAAATTGATTTTATGTGCGCGTTAAAGGATAAATCCTGATCAAATATAACACCAAGATTCCTTACAGTCTCACTGGAGGCCAAATTAATGCCATCCATAGTTTGTATATCTTTAGATAATTTGTTTCGTAGATTCTTCGGGCCAAGTACAATAACTTCAGTTTTGGTCGTGTTTAACATCAAAAGGTTTAAGGTCATCCACGTTTTTAAGTCCTTAAGGCAGTCTTGAATTTTATTTAGATGATTAATTTCATCAGGCTTGATTGATAAATATAGTTGAGTATCATCCGCATAACAATGAAAATGTACAGAATGATTCCTTATAATATTGCCTAACGGAAGCATATATAATGTGAACAAAATAGGTCCGAGCACTGAGCCCTGTGGCACTCCATGGCTAACTTTGGTTTGCGTGGAAGATTCATCATTGACACGTACAAACTGAGAGTGTTCAGATAGATAGGAACTAAACCAGTCTAAAGCAGTTCCCTGTATGCCAACTAAGTGCTCTAGTCTTTGCAATAGGATATCATGGTCGATAGTATCAAATGCAGCACTGAGATCGAGCAAAACAAGAATAGAGACACGTCCCTTGTCAGAGGCTATTAGAATGTCATTTGTGACTTTAACCAGAGCTGTCTCTGTGCTATGATGTGTTCTAAAGCCAGACTGAAAATCTTCAAATAAATCATTGTTTTTTAAGTAATCACACAACTGTTTTGCGACTGCTTTCTCGAGAATTGTTTAGAGGAATGGAAGATTAGAAATAGGTCTATAGTTGGCTAAAACCTCTGGATCGAGGTTGTACTTTTTAAGAAGCGGTTTTATCACTGCTACTTTGAATGATTGTGGAACATAGCCTGATAATAAAGACATATTCATAATATTTAATAAAGAAGTGCTAATTAATGGAAAAACTTCCTTCAACAGCTTAGTTGGAATTGGGTCTAACATGCACGTTGATGGTTTAGAAGAGAGAATCATTGAATTTAATTGTTCAAGGTTAATGGCTGAAAAGCATTCTAGTTTACTATCTAGTGTAATAATAGAACTTACGTTTCCGGGAGCTGTTGATAACACTATACTGGTCAAATGCAAGAGGTCATTAATTTTGTTTCTAAGAGTAACAATTTTATCGTTAAAAAAGCACATAAAATCATTACTACTGAGTGCTATGGGAATAGAAGGCTCAATCGAGCTGTGGCTCTCTGTCAGCCTGGCTACAGTGCTGAAAATAAATCTTGCATTATTCTTATTCTCATCTATTAATGAAGAGTAGTAGGCTGCTCTCGCTTTACGCAGTGCTTTCTTATATTCATTGAGAGTAATATGCCAAATTAAACGAGATTCTTCAAGTTTAGTGGAACGCCATATCCTTTCAAGTTGTCTCGACTTTTGCTTTATTTTGCGGGTTTCGGCATTATGCAAATGTAAACACACTACTAATAGAAATACATTGCTTTTAAAATCGTTCTGTGTGACATGAAAAAAGGGGAAAATCGTGTTGGTGAACACGAATTAATAGATTAAATGTCGTGACTATAACACAAAATGCAGTGAGACTGGGTTGCACACACACACACAGACACACACACACACACACTCACACACTCACGAATACACAGGTAATGACTTGTAGCTACTGTATAGGGAATTAATTGTAAAGCTTGGAAATTAGCATCTTAGCACGTCCGGTTCCGTCGTCAACTTTTATTTTTGACATGTGTTTTATTTAAATGTCTGAAATAAGGTCTGTGGTTAACACAAGCTTACTAAATGTTCACGTCTATTCTATGACAAAGAATACATCAGTAAATACCCCATTGGTAAATGTCTGGAGCTTCATTGTGTCATAAAAACTTGGGTTGCTAACAAGTGGCTAAATGAGGCTACTTAACGTCATCATGCTTCCCATTAGCCACCTTTAGCTTAGCGGTGGTGTTGCTCATCAATGCGACTGTGATGCAGTTCCGTCATAGCTTCATAACGTTAGCTTTTCTCTTCTGTATTTACACTTCAAAAATCATAAAGGGGTGCTAATATGTGGAGATTATTCTGCTGAACAATATATGTAACATAAACATGTGTTTGCCATTCTTTGCAATCCAATGAAACATCCCATAGATTTTTGTTCAGGGATTCCTAGTGATGCTAACTTCCAGGTCCGTCTACAGCAGGGGTGGCCAACCCGCGGCTCTCGAGCCGCATGCGGCTCTTTGCCTAGTTTCATGCGGCTCTTCAGTTCATATCGAATTGTATATGTGTGAGTTTGGGGGAGAGACATTGACTCCTGACTAGTGTTGCACGATGTACCAATACTTGAAAGGTACCGCGATACCCTGCCGTTAAAAACGTTAAGATTCCGCCGTTTCATTAGTATCGGTACTTTAAGAATGACGGGGAAAAGTACTCCGGTGAGAAAGCGCCGTTTTAATAAGAGCCGTGTGTGTTCAGCGCTCTGCTTCCACTCCCTGCACTGCAGCCTTGCCTGCAGTCCCTCCCTCTCAAGCACGCTCTAAGTCCCTCCCCTCTCAAGCACGCTCTAAGTCCCTCCCCTCTCAAGCACGCTCTAAGTGCCTCCCCTCTCTCGTGCACGCGCTAGCTGCCAGAGCATGTGAGAAAACGAGAAGCATGGCTGCAAGTGGGAGTGCAGCTGCCGCTGCGCCTCGGCTTGTTGACAAAAAAGACGCCAGAAGCGAAATTTGGAAGTATTTGAGCTATATCTCTGACAGTGAGGGCAAGCCTACGGACACCACGAGGCCTGTCTGTGAGACATGTATTAATTTTATTTAATACGAATTCTTGTCATTTATTTTATTTATTGTTCTCATTGTTTAAAAGGTTATGTTATGGTTATGGTTCTGGTGTGAAATAAAGCACAATAATTACATTTAAGACTGTTTCCCTTTATTTAAGAAAAGTATCAAAAAAGAATCGGAATCGCAATTCTTGACTTGGTATCGAAACCAAAATGTTGGTACCGTGACAACACTAGCTACTCCTGACAGTTAAACCTGATATTTAGTAGGTCTGTTAAGTATTGAATGCTGATAATTCTGACGTAATTTGGCTGGTCAAAGTTGTTTGGGCTCGGATAAAATCGCTCTGTTACTTTCGTCCCGTGTTACTTTCGTCCCGTGTTACTTTCGTCCCGGCTCTCCCTATGTGTGTATGTGTGGTGTCAGGTGTCAGTATGAGAGGATGACAGCGCGTCTAATTTTGATGTGACCCAAGAGCCAATCACAATAATACCTGCGATGCAGTGAACCAATCACCTTTGAGGGGGGGAAAACCTATCGTTGATTAAACACTATCCAGTGTTTCCCCTACCATTGTGTTGGAGGGGCGCTGCGCCCCGCCAACGGAGCCCCGCGCCCCCCCCTGAAATTCAAGGTGTTTCAAAAATATATATAATATATATTTTTTAAATATATATATAGCACCAAATTGCAAATAATCTATAACTACTGTCACTTTTCACATTGAACATGTGCTCTTTTATTAAATAAACTAAACGCTTTCATTTTAAGTTGTGAGTTTAGTGTTTTTGACCCTAAGAAACACTGATGCAATAATCAATAACAATAATCCACAGCTCCTCTCTCTGCTCCAGAGGATTTAAAAAATATATATCCCAATGCCACAAAGATGCATCAGTGACGTGGTTGAAATCTTGTCTCCAGAAAACAAAAAACTGAAACAAGCGTTATCAGTGACTGTGTGTTTGATGTGGCTCTTTGCAGTAACATAGAAAAAATGTGGCTCTTAACCTCTGACTGGTTGGCCACCCCTGGTCTACAGGAATACATCATCACTGCACCACTGTATTGTGCCTTGTTTAAAGTGTGGACTTCTGAGCAGTGCTTACAGAATAAACATCTTCCTCAGTTCAGTTCTATCATGATATATGTTGTATGTATATTATAACATTTGATTGTTGCAGCTGGTCCTATGTCTAACTACTTTATATAGTTGGATAGTTTAATCTATGAGGGGACAAACGTAGCTAGAGACAAAATCAGATCTTTCATCAGCCCTTCCCTGTCCACATATTTCAAAGTCTACATCGACACTGCAAATTTGGCAAACAGTTGGAACAGGAATAACAGAACCACTAGTGCTCTTATTTTATTCATGTTTTTTTAGGGGGGGCACAAGAACCATATTGGAGAGAAAAACGTAATTGGAATAAATATGAAAAACCTGCAGTGTGGGATTGTTTCCCACCTGTCTGACTGCATAGAGTGTTAGGTAATGTAAGGTCATTTGGTTCCTCTCTGGCCCATACACCATCCTCCTGCAGCAGAGAGCTCAGGTGTACAACACTGAGGCTCTGTTCTGATGCTGCAGTGAAAGTGAGCAGCATGCCGATACCAGGAACATGAAACCAAAACAGCCACATGGAATTCAGACGTCATTCATGTTAATGTTTACATCTGGGTTTCAAAAGTCAAAAGACATAGGGGTAAGACAAGATAAGTCTGTACTTCTTCCTACTCCTATTTCAGATATTTAGTATGTATTTGGTTTGTTTAGGTCTACATTTCATCAAGAGTTTGCTCTTTGTTCAATGTTCATTTTGTGAGTGTGGTATCCGCTTTTTGTAATGACTAACTGTAATATGACAATGGTGAAGAAACACTTCTCACAATATATTTCATATATAAAAAAGACATTTTATATTTGATACTTAAATAATTGGGAGTCAGGATCATTCAGAGGTTAATGCGAATATTTGCACATGTTCTATCCATTGTCAGTTATCATGTTATCATGTTTCTTGTCTTTGCTGACCCTGCCCCAGCAAAATGTAATGTAAACATTTCAAATGACCTCCTCATAGGCTCTTCTGCTCTGCGAGGCGTGGATTCCTTGGTCTGTTCCCAGTGAAGTAACAAGAACAACTTTTTAATACAGATCTGTTTGAATTTGCTTTGTCTCTTATAAAGAGGCATCAATATTTTATAGAGAAAGAGCAAAAGTTCTTTGTAAATAATTTTTCATTGCATTTATGGCCAAAATGATGAAAACAAACTCAAAGAAATAAGTAAATAGTGTCATGTTTAACCCCTTACAATTATTGAGTTTGTTACAGAATTGGTGTAAAAAGTGTTACATTTGGAAGTTTTTATTTTTAAGGAAAGTTTCTGAAAACCCTTTGAAAAGTCTCTATTCTCTGACGGTCAGGCCTTTACTCGTCACTTCCAGTTTGTTGGTTAAATAGTACAGTCATATGAGGGCAGGCTGCTGCAATAACAATGTTAATGCTAATGCTAATGAGGGCAGCTCACATAAAATCCTTTTTCCGAATGTCGTCACTAAACATGATGAGACGCTGCACAGATGGACAAAGACCGTCACGCCTCTCTCCCTCCCTCCCTCCCACACACACACACACACACACACACACACACACACACACACACACACACACTCACGCACGCACGCACACACACACACACACGCACACATGCACACACACGCACGCACACTCATGCACGCACACACGCACGCACGCACGCACACACACACACGCACATATACACACGCACATGCACACACACACGCACGCACACGCGCACACACACACACACTCACACACGCACACACACACACACACACACACACGCACACATGCACACACACGCACGCACACACACACACTCATGCACGCACACACGCACGCACGCACGCACGCACACACACACACACGCACACATGCACACACACACGCACGCACATGCACACACACACACACACACACACACACACACACACACACACACAGTGGGTGAGGTCTGGGCGTGACAGCCTCCGTCAGGAATGCAGTAGTGTGTGTTTTGAACTCTCCATACTCTCTCCCGGGCTGATCTGTCAGTTTTTCTGAATGTCCTGACAGACACACACTGACACCTCTCATTGAATCAGAATGGAAACAGGAAAAGAGGAACACAGAGACGAGGGTCTGTGCTGTACGGATACACGAAGACAATGACAGAGGATTTGATTTTCCGAGACACCTGTGGGGTTCTGACAAACTAGTTCTTGGTGACTTATTTCGCTCATGGATTTATTCTTTTCCCTAACACTTTCTAACTGAAAAAACGTCTTGTGGATTACATTTGCAACATTTTGAATTCAACTCTCAAAGACTTTTAGTTTCAGATTTGTATCTATTTATGTTCATTGCAGCTTAAAATCTGAGTCCATTTCAGCATCACTATTTGACTTTTACTACCTTTTTTAATATTGTATTTCTTTGTATCATAAAAATACACTTAGATATACTGTCAGAAGAAGTCCAGGGTAGTGTTCAGGGATAATTAGCTTTTGAAAAGCTGTAATGTCGTTGGATTTTTAGCTACAGTGACAGCAGAGAGATCTGATCTGACACCTGACACGCTGCTGGAGCAACATGGCCTCTTGCTGCAGCGCATAGACGGGGTCACACAGGTAAGGAGAATCCGAAGATTTATGTAGAGGAAGAGGGACTATAGGGCAAATTACACCATGTATTTAAAAAGAATTATCGTCTGTAATTTGTAACATCTTTGTCCCATTTTAATACTTTACAATACAGCTCACAATTTACATTTGAATAGATAACTAATCAGGTAAAAGTACAAAAGTAACTGGGTCCAAACATATACTTCAAAATGGTGATAAAAGAGCCCAAAGTGACAACTATAGAAGAGGAAGCAGAAACTCTTTATATTTGAGAAGTATAAAGCATGTTTATTTTTATGTGAACATCATTCACATGAACTTTAAAGTTGCTCCTATATTTATATATATCTAATTCCTATATATTTTCTGGGCTAAATTCTTAATTTATAATGTAACTAAAGCTAAAAAGTATATATTTTGCTTAAATTATATACACTCTTAAATATATATCTAAACAGCATAATAAATTACTCAAGGAAGTACAAGTACCTACAAATTCTAAGTAAGTAAATGTGATGTCATTTTACATTTCAACTCTGTTTTTAATGTAAATGCAGAGGAAGAAATGTTAGACTGTAGGGAAAAAGGTAATACCATTGGGCATTCTATTGGAAAGAAGAAATACATGATTCTGCTGAATCTATGAAGTAATAATACTATAACATAATTCATAGACTGTATGATTTAATTGTATGCGACATGGTAGCTTCTATTTAAACAGCTGTGAGGAGGTACCAACATGTAATGTTGTTTTTACATGATTATGAACCATTTAAATCAGTCATTTGCAGGTTTCATAGTTTCAAAATTGTGCAGAGATATTTTGGGCACATTTGGTTTAAGATTAAGAGCGCACAACCAAAAAGTGTTTGTGCGAAAGTGTTGAGAAAAGAACACTCACGGGTTCTTGACCAAAATAATGGTGACTGTACCTCTGACTATAACATTTAACGTTATTTGGGACATTATTAGAACGATCTGATCAAAGTAATGGTCCCTTACACTCACCGTCCTCCTGCATGAAATACTCACTGTTTAAGTAACATTTGCTGAATTCTACAATGACCAGCTGCTTTTGAGTCTTTTAAAAGAAATGAACCACATATTGATGAACGGTCTGTTCTCCTTAGCAGCAGTCTGTTAGCAGGAATAAATAACCTCTGGAACGTCAAAATTCACCTATTAGACCTGAGTATTTAACTAAGCTGTGTCGTAAATCATAACTGTTGAGAATCCCCACTTAAAACCACACATCACTGCAGTGTATTTCCTCATAACTTAAAAAAGGTATTTCTTGTTACTTTGTACCATCAAAGTAGTGTTTCATCTACACTGAAACTGTTGTTCACGCTCCAACATACCAAAGTGCTGTTCCTATCATAAGACTAGCCTTATATAAATGATCAGACACTGATAGAGGAGCACCTGGCCACACCTCATGACTCAGCTGGGTGAAAAACAAGTCTTCCAGTCAATCACACCCAGGTGATTGTGTGTGTTGTTTGTGTGGGTGATCCTGTTTGTGTTGATGGATAGACGATATGTGTCAATGCATGTTAATCCCAATTGTATGTGTGATGTTTCCGAGTTGAAAGTATACAACAGCGTGCATGATAACTCTGTGGTAATAATGCATGGATATTAGTTATCGGTTTTTACATTACTTGACATTTAGCTGTAGAAGGGATGAGTACCGAACCATAGACCAGGGTTGTCCAAACTACGGCCCAGGGGCCAACTGCGGCCTATGGTCCATTTTAAATTGTCCCGCAGCAAATTTTAAAAGTATAATGTAATACGGCCCACACGTGAAACTTGTGTTTGTCTTTCATTGCACTCTTAAATGTATATTTAAAAATATATTCCACAGTATTCATTGTTGTGTTTGTGTTAATAAGCTCACCTTTTCTTATACATTCAGTCATTAAAGTCAATAATTTATTTTCATAAAAAGTTTGAAATATCCCCTAATCTCACATGGCCACATGCACAGTTTGACTTGCTGTAATTACTCACCCTGTCCTTTGGGTCATTAGGAGATCCCAACCCAACATGCCTCCAATGGAATGACAAACAATCCTCACTTGTCCTCCAACAGGTTTAACGCTATTCATTGGACTTCTAGGTCTAGTTGTATGGAATACTTTGTAGAAGGGCATCCTGTATACATCTATTGTATTGTATATATTGTATTGTATGTAGTCAATCAATGTCATGTGGTCATTTAGTATATTGCTTCATGTTCTCAGAAATAGAGGACACATTGGCACATTACAAATAGTCCCTGTTTTGGCATAAAGTATAATAATTGAAATTAAAGTTAAGAAAAGGTTTTCTCCACCTGTATCATGTCTGTTTTTAATTTCTGTCGTTGTTTTCAAGCCTGTTTTGATTGTTTCACCTAGCCTTATTAGTTCCACCTGTTGGTTTTTGTTAAGTCAGAGTCCTTTTTGTAGTAGATCGCCAAGTTATGTTGTGACTGGACAAAGCCTTTAAATAAAGAGTATCTGTGATCTGCAGTTAGATCCTTGCTCCGCTTTCTGTGACAGATCTGTCAAAGGACAGGAGCAGATACTCTCAACAGAAACTGTCTTTATTTAAAGGCTTGGTCCAGAGGAGGCAAGGCAAAACAGAACCCAACAGAACAGAACCTCTCGATGTATGACAAACAAGAATCTGACTTCACAATAAATAGGAGGTCAGGTGGTTCCAGGGCAAATGGGGGACAGGTGAAACTGATAAGACCAGGACAGACAATCAAGACAGACGGGAAAAACCAAGGTTGTTTTAAGAAAACGTTCATTCCCATGAATGTCGCTCAGTGGCACATGAAGCAAGTATGGCCTCTTGAGAACAAACACCCCGGATCTTCCCTGGTTTATTCTTGCAAGCTTCCACATCCTTGGCGCCAATACAGCATGTGTTTTCATTAAGCCCCGCCTTGCATCTCATAAGACAAACCTCATGAAAATAGAAGTTACTGCAAAATGCACCAGGATCAATAACATTGATTTATAGTTATTGTCTTGACTCAATAGTTGTAACCATGGCGTCCCGGATGAAGCAGCCCCAGGGACGTGGCATATCCTCTATATTTTCTTGCTGCTTTAAAGGTAGTGAACAACCAGAGATCACCTACTGTCATGACAACCCCAACAATGCTGCTGTACTGGAGCCCACCCTGCCAATGCCCCCCCTTCCAGAGCTGGACTCTCTATTCACTGAGCTGGTGGTGAGTCGACGCTCCCAACACTGGGTGTTCTACTCCATGTGCATTCAAACATCGGTCATTCACCCATCTCTCCTTTCTCCTGTCCCAGGGTGAACTGGACCTCACAGCTGAAAACAGAGCCGCCATGTTTTCTTTGCCAGCACAGACAAAATGGCAGATCTACTGTGGCAAGAAACTGGTAAGAAATGATTACTACCCATCAATCAATCAGTATTGGAAATGATGGGTATCATGAGCCTTTGGCAGCTGCTTTCACTTAGGTAATAGATGTTAAAGTTGCTCATCCTTACATATACAAATCCCATCATGGAAGTGTCATGTTCACATATTAATTGTAATTCTGTCAATTTTGGAGCAGCTGCAGCTTCCCATGTTCTATTCTTTTGATATTGATATATTCTTTGGCTTATGAGCAACATAACACATGGATTTGGATTTTACAGTACTATATGTAAGCATATCCATTACTGTACGCTGTGTGTGTGTGTGTGTGTGTGTGTGTGTGTGTGTGTGTGTGTGTGTGTGTGTGTGTGTGTGTGTGTGTGTGTGTGTGTGTGTGTGTGTGTGTGTGTGTGTGTGTGTGTGTTGCAGGAGGCAGAGGAGAACGCCTCAACCAGATGGCCAGAGTATTACATTGACCAGCTCAGGTCCCTGGCTGCTGTGAGTTACACTGCCCACTTTTTATCCATGACACAGGTAGAGAGCTTTGATTGAATACCACTCTTAACAAAATGTATAAAAAAACATTTGAAAAATTCATTCAAAAGTGTATTTAAAATATTTTCCACCAAGGCAGATTTGGAGCTGGTGCCTGTTGTGAACCAACCAGAACGGCTTCATGGCTAGGCTCACTGGTCCATGTAATATGAGAGTAACTTCTCATCATACAATCCTTCATTTACTATGCCTTGAAGTCAAACATTGTCTATTAAAGCAGAAACCATATACATTCATCAGGAAATATGCATCAGGGGATGTTAATGACAACAGTCAGTGAATACAATACAATACAATACAACTTTATTTATAAAGCACTTTAAACCTCCAGACCAAAGTGCTGTACAGGCAAATAGATAAAACAAAGCATACAAAAAAGTAACACAGCTCAGCTCACACACCATAAAACAACTATCTAGTGGTAGCTAGCTTGAGGAGACAGAATGCGTAACGATGGTGGGACCCAAGCACCACAACACTTCCGCCACTGAAACATATTGGCATACTTTTAACAAAGTCACTCTGGAAAAGAGTATAAAGTAGGAGAAGAAGTTTTTGCAATTCAATCTGGCTTTGTAAATGTAGAGAGTACATCTTCAACGGGTATACACTGTGACGTCATTGGGCTCCTTTCGGGCTCTGGTCGGTTTAAAAAGCAAACTGGTTCTTAAGTGGTTCCCAAGTTGAACCAACTTTTAACCAAACTAGCCCCAGCATGGAACTAGAACAGAACTCAATTCAGTGGAAAAGGGGGACAAGTCCAGACTCATCCAGTCCTCCAACCTGATACGGCTTTACCAGCAGTGTCTCCATGACAGAGAGCTTTCTGTCTTATTTAAAGCTGTCAGTAACAAGCGGTGTCTCCTGTCAGACACATGCTGTTTTTTCAGGAAATGATTGCTGAGGTCCGGATGTCTGTGACCTCATATCATGCTACTGCCATCAGTATCCATGATGTCCGGCAGTGGCTCAGTCAGTAGTGGCTTGGACTGTGAGCCGTAGGGTCGCCGGTTCAAGTCCCCGACCAGACCTAAAATTGAGTGTGGACTGCTACTTGGAGAGGTCCCAGTTCACCTCCTGCCCTGCCGTGGTGCCCTTGAGCAAGGCACCGGACATCCCCCTTCCCCCCCACTCCCATTGCTCCCCGGGCGCTATACAATAGCTGCCCACTGCTCCTGGTACTAGACTCCTGGTACTAGGATGGGTTAAAAGCAGAGGTGTGCTGTGTGCTCTGCATGTGTGACCATTAAAGAGGGTTTCATCCCTCCTAATATTATATTATTATTGAACAGGGTTTATATTTTGCCCCATACATGCATTTGTCAGGTGTACAGTATCTCTTCATGAGCCTGCTTAACCCTTTAACTACCAGACCAAGAAAGAATCTATGGAAAAATTATTTGTTTGCATTTTTTTATCAAATGGGACACAAATAACCACAAAATGGTAGAAGTGCATTTTCAACAATCATCATACAGTAGAGTATTTATATGCATCAAACTCAAATAAAACACAAACTCAAATAAAAAAAAATATTTTGTGGAAAATGAGCAATATATACAACCAGATATATTCATAAAAGATAATAAATTATAATTGTAAAGAAAAAATGGAAAAAAGTCATGTTAAAGTGGACCTATCATGCTATATATGAAACATATAGTGTAGGGCCATAAAACATGTCTGTGAATTATTATTTTTTAAATACCAAACAGATCATGCATTTTAGCCATGCCTCATTTTGCTCTATTTGCTCTTTTCCAGCGCTGTTTTTGAATGGGCTGATTCTGCTTTTGTGGCAGACTACAGCGCCACTTACAGGCCTGGCATATGTACTACAGCGTCTCCAGCGGTCTCTCATTCCCCTGATAGGTGGAGAGTTGCCCATATAGGCGGAGCTCCCCTTTTCTGACGTCAGAGAAATTCAAATAATAATCAGATCCGTTGCAGCCCCGTTTTTAGAGATTTGTGTATGGAGGAAAAGAGAGAGGGTTGTGTTTTCTGACACTTGGTGGGTTCCCTGGCACACCGGGGACACATATTCATGTATAAAAGACGTACAAAAGTTCATTTTGTATGATAGCTCCCCTTTAAGTGTTTTTCATAATAAAAAAAAAGACTTTCTCATCTTACTGTATATGCTGAATTGGCCTAACAAGAAACCACTGGCCTAACAGCAAATGTCTATATCCTGTGTTGGCCTAACTTGCTCATCTGTGTGCAACATTGGGCTGAATGCCATGCATGAAAGGTGCTATATAAATTATTATCACTCTTTCATTCTGAGACTCATAAGGCAGTACTAGATTTAGTAATATTACCATGAATCTAGCCATTTATTTACCATATTTTATTGGAAAACATCTCTGAAACTCTGAAAAAGTCATATTGCTAGTTTACCATAAAGGCCATATCGATGGTGGTGCTGGCTGTTAAAGGGTTTGCTGATACTAGATTACTTTCTAAAGTACAACATGTCTTGCAGAACATCTGTACCATGGATGTATAAGCGACAATCTGCGCAGATTTAGCCTTTTTTTGTACCACCGAACTATTAGTTAATTTGGTCAAGTCAAAACAAGTTCTGAAAAGTTGTAAGGCATTTTTTTGTTCAACCCTTCCCTTACCAGAGGAAGACTCTGCTGTCACTGGAGGATGAGGAAGAGCAGGGAAAACATAAAATCGCTGATGGTCTGAAGACGGCACTGAGGACACAGCCAATGAGGTACAAATCCAGCACTAGTTATCCTAGAAAATGAACATGTCTTAGTTTTTGTTACATTTTCCCATGTACTGCAGTGATGTAAAGAATAACCCGAACAAGGCCATTCTGATTCATCTCCACCAGGTTTGTGACGCGGTTCATTGAGTTGGACGGCCTGTCTTGTATCCTGAATTTCCTCAAGTCGATGGACTATGAGACCACCAACTCTCAGATCCACACCTCCCTGATCGGCTGCATCAAAGCTCTGATGAACAACTCTCAGGGCAGGGCTCATGTGCTCGGTCACTGTGAGAGCATCAACATCATCGCACAGAGTCTCACCACTGAAAGCATCAAAACCAAGGTACATGCAATGCACTCAATATCCCATAATGACAAAGTTAGAAGAAGTTGACATACTTTATTAATCCCACAGTGGGAAATTACATGTTCACAGTGTTGTTACATCAAACAGTACATCACACCTGAGAATACACTAATGTAAAAACTAGGGCTGTCAGTCGATTAAAATATGTAATCACGATTAATCGCATGATTGTCCATAGTTAATCGCGATTAATCGCACATTTTGTATCTGTTCTAAATGTACCTTAGAGGAATATTTTTCAAGTTTGTAATACTCTTATCAACATATGAGTGGACAAATATGCTTTATGCAAATGTTTATTATTATTTGAACAATGACAAATATTCTCATGAATATTAAACACAACAACCTGGAACCTCTCTCTCTCTCTCTTACTCTCTCTCTCAACCCTGTGTACTTCTCTGCACTGAGCCAGTTGCTCAAACAGACAAGCCTGTTTACAGTTGTCTTCATAACAGTCAAAGCATGAGACTGAAGTTCCCATAGGGGTCAGGATAATGCGCTGTGATGTGCAGTCGACACGTCGGATGCGATCCGAAGGATCTCACGCGGCCCCTCGTCCTCCACAATGTTAAGCTGTAGCCCCCCATTTAGCTATCGCTGTTGAAAGCTTGTTGCTCGTAGACGCATCCAACCATCCAACTAACAACAACAACGTCAAGCCTTTAGGCTTTGAAACTACGGGGCGGGCCGAGGACAAATACACATGCGCTAATAGCACGTTAAAACAATTAGTGGCGTTAAAACATTTTTGCATTAACGCGTTAACTTGACAGCCCTAGTAAAAACGTATGTCTTATTGAGAGGTGTCAGAACGAAGAGACTGCCATGGTTAGAAGTCTGGAGCAATAGGCATTTTGGCAGTCTGCATGAACTGCATTGGCTTTCCAGTTACCAGTCCACACTGTATTTTTGTATGGTCCATGGGGGACTTGAACCAGTAACCATTATTTGACCTAGCTAAGTCCCTATTGATTGAGCTTCTGGCTCTTAAACTTTAGATTACATGCTTCCCATTTCTCAAGGACATACACCTTTTATATAAAGTCTAAGAGTTGACAATACACCTAAGGAAGGAATCATGAATGATTGTTATTACATGTTATGCTAGATCACGCTTTTATCCAAAGATACTTACAGTAAATACACTTCTATACTGTTGACATCTATATCTTTGATTGAAACCATGTCATGAGTCTCAGGACTTCAGAGCTTCCAACAGGAAAATGAACAGATGAACAGCAAAGACAACACTGTGTTCTCACACAATGTTGGCCCTTTAAAATAATCGTTCTCTAGTTAGTCATCATAACATTCTTTGTCCTTCTAATTTAATATTTCCTGTTTGCTCTCTCTCCCTAGGTTGAAGTGTTAGAGATCCTTGGTGCAGTATGTTTGGTGCCAGGAGGCCATAAGAAAGTTCTAGAAGCCATGCTGCACTACCAGAAATTTGCCTCGGAGAGAACACGCTTTCAGGTCTGCTTTTGCTTTGTTTGTGTGTTTCATTGAATCTACTACAAGGGAATATGGTGGTGTGGAAAGAACAGATTCTGATTTATTTACGGGATGACCCATCATGCATGTTGGTTGCCTTATTTGGATCTGTTATAAAAGAAAAACACAAAGAAACATTACATTAGATTAAGGATTCATCCTAGGGACCCTAACAATAATAATACATCAATAGGGCGACTGTGGCTGCGAGGGAGTGCGGTCGTCTTTCAACCAGAAGGTTGTGAGTTCGATCCCAGCTCGTGCAGCCAACATGTCGATGTATCCTTGGGCAAGATACTTAACCCTGAGTTGCTCCCGATGGCATGGCCAACGGGGTATGAATGTGTGTGAATGTTAGGTCCTAGTGGTACTGCTCTGTATGAATGGGTGTGAATGGGTGAATGACATGTAGTATGTAAAGCGCTTTGAGGGGTCGTAAAGACTGGATAAAGCGCTATATAAGTACAGTCCATTTACATCAGATTGTGACAGAAAGTGAGGCCACATCCAGAGTTACCACAAATATGTTTTATGCAACTTGAATATCTTCTGCTCTGTGTGCAGACCTTGCTGAACGACTTAGATAGATCCACAGGCCGCTACAGAGATGAAGTGAACCTGAAGACGGCCATCATGTCCTTCATCAACGCTGTGCTCAGTCAGGGAGCAGGAGAGGTGAACAACCATCCACGAGTCTTTATTCTGCTGAGATCTAGACAGAACTAGAAAGTACTGTGTCTTTGAGTGAGGTGTGTCGTATCGTATTTGTCTCAATCAACGTCTTCCCTTCCTCCACAAATGTTGTGTTTTCAGACCAGTCTGGAGTTCCGCATCCACTTGCGTTATGAGTTCCTGATGTTGGGCATTCAGCCGATCATTGACAAACTGCACTCCAATGACAACGCCATCCTGAACAGGTACATGAGGCACTCTTGAAGATGCCAGCATTTTAAAACATCAATACTGTGTTGTAAAATGAACAAATACGTGAGAGGTCAGGGGAATATATTTGTACTTTGACAAACTTTGTTCCATTCCATTCTGTTTATGTTGTTTCCAGACATTTAGACTTCTTTGAGATGTTGAGGAATGAAGACGAGCTTCTGATGTCCAAACAGTTTGATGCTGTAAGTCATTTTAGACTGTCCAAATGTCTTTTTAGATTACTTAATTTAGCGCCGAAATCCTAGCTCTTGCTGTGGGGATAAAAAGACATAACACATTTCAGTTTTTAAACACTAAACACCATCTGTTACCATAATAGGAATTTGATTGAAAATTGAAAATGTATTTTGCATTTCTTTTTTATGTCAAATAAATGTCAAAACACAGATTTGATATATGTCATGAAGAAACTTTGTTTTTCCTCAGGTCCATATAGAAACTAAAAGTGCCAGCCAGATGTTTGAGGTGATCAAGAGACATCTGAGCCACACTGAAGCGTACCCTCACCTGCTGTCTGCACTGCAGCACTGTCTCATGATGCCCTGTAAGACTGCCTGGCCACTTGTCCACAACTTACTAGTTTACCTTCCTTTTTAAATCACCATGAATCTGACGGTTCTCCCGTCTGTCTGCAGACAAGCAGAGCAGCACCACGCTCCAGTACTGGGTGCTGTTGGATCGGATAGTCCAGCAGCTGGTTCTGCAGACGGACAAAGGAGAAAACCCCGACGTCGCTCCACTGGAGGACTTCAACGTGAGAAACATTGTAAGCATGTAAGTTTCAGAGGGCTCTTCATTTGGGGTAGAAGCCTAGTGTGGTTTCAGGGATGAGTCATTGAACCCAGTAATGAGTTCGCATTATAGCATTTACGGTTCTCTCATCTGGAAGTCAATGGTTTTTTGAACATGTTTTTATTAGTTGCCTGAAATAAGGTTTTAGAGATGTTCATGTATTGCACTAGGATATGACATATTTCAGTAAATACCTCACTGGTGAATGTCTGAATGTGTAAAGTGACTCAAAGAGAGAACTAAACGTCATCACGCCCAACACGAGTCCGCCTTTAGCTTAGCGGTGGTGATGCACAGCCATGCTACTGTATTAAGTTGATAACCAAACATTAGCTTTTTACTTATGGCATTGCATGTATGCTTAGTCAATCATAAAAGTGGTGTTAATATGTGGAGATTGTCTTGTTGAGCGAAACAAGTGATTATCATAAACGTGTTTTTCCCACCGATTTTCTTCAAGATTCCAAGTTCCAGTCGTTAATTGTCAATGAGGTGACGTGTGTATGTTTGTCTATAGGCTCATCAAAGAGAGTGAGGTCAAACAATGGAAAGAGCAAGCTGATAAAATGAGAAAAGGTAAACACACACACACACGCACACACACTCCTGTGCATTACAACAGCTGCAGGTTAATCAAAAACAATACAATGCATGTTTCTCTCTTGATCAGCTAGGAAAGGAAATCTTAGTAAGTGCTTTGCTAATTCACTATGTATTCATTACATTACATTACATTGCATTTAGCTGACGCTTTTGTCCAAAGCGACTTACAATAAGTACATTCGACCAGGAAGACACAACCTTGAAGAAAACAGAATCATATAAGTATATCAGGTTTCATAGAGCCAAACATTTCAAGTGCTACTCAACTGGCTTTAGGTAATCCAGTCCTTTATTGGTATAAAAGTGCTTCGTTAATCGTTCTAACGCTCGAAGTGGAGTCGAAAGAGATGAGTTTTCAGTTTGCGCCGGAAGATGTGCAAGCTATCTGCCGTCCTGATGTCAATGGGGAGCTCATTCCACCATCTTGGAGCCAGGATAGCAAACCCACGTGTTTTCGCCGATGGGAACTTGGGTCCTCCTCGCAGCGAGGGCGCAACGAGTCGTTTGGCTGATGCAGAGCGTAGTGCACGCGCTGGGGTGTACAGTTTAACCATGTCCTGGATGTAGGAAGGGCCAGATCCATTCGCAGCACGGTAAGCAAGTACCAGTGTCTTGAAGTGGATTCTAGCAGTTACCGGAAGCCAGTGAAGGGAGCGGAGGAGCGGAGTGGTGTGGGAGAATTTAGGAAGGTTGAAAACCAGACGAGCCGCTGCATTCTGGATGAGCTGCAGAGGTCGGATGGCACATGCAGGTAGACCAGCCAGGAGGGAGTTGCAGTAGTCTAGGCGTGAGATGACGAGAGCCTGGACCAGAACCTGAGTCGCTTTCTGTGTCAGCTGGGGACGTATCTTCCTGATGTTGTAAAGCGTGTCTCTGCAGCAGCGGGGTGTAGCAGCGATGTTTGCAGTGAAGGACAGGTTGTTATCTAGGGTCACACCCAGATTCCTTGCAGTCTGAGTCGGGGAAACAACTGAGGTGCCGATGTTGATTGTCAGGTCAAGAGTTGGACAATCTTTTCCCGGGAGGAAGAGCAGCTCAGTCTTGTCAAGGTTGAGCTTGAGGTGGTGAGCAGACATCCACTGAGAGATGTCAGCTAGACAAGCAGAGATGCGT
Organism: Gymnodraco acuticeps; assembly: GCF_902827175.1. Taxonomy (NCBI): domain Eukaryota; kingdom Metazoa; phylum Chordata; class Actinopteri; order Perciformes; family Bathydraconidae; genus Gymnodraco; species Gymnodraco acuticeps. The sequence continues at coordinate 515,683 of NW_022991985.1, read as the reverse complement.
GCGACGACCTGGGTCTCTGAGCGGGGAAAGGACAGAATTAATTGGGTGTCGTCAGCGTAGCAGTGGTAAGAAAAACCATGCGGGCTAATGACTGATCCGAGCGAGTTTGTGTACAAGGAGAAGAGGAGGGGACCAAGAACAGAGCCCTGAGGGACCCCCGTAGTTAATTGACAAGGGTCGGACTCAGACCCTCTCCAAGTCACCCTGTAGGTACGGTCTTTCAGGTATGAGGTGAGGAGGGAAAGTGCAGAGCCAGAAAACTCCAAGTTTTTGGAGAGTGCGAAGGAGGATCTGATGATTCACCGTGTCGAATGCAGCAGACAGGTCCAACAGGATGATGACAGAGGAGAGGGATGCAGTTTTGGCAGTGTGCAGTTTCCTCCGTGACAGCAATGAGAGCAGTTTCTGTGGAGTGACCTGCCTTGAAACCAGACTGGTGCGGATCCAGAAGGTTGTTCTGATTGAGATAACAGGAGAGTTGTTTAAAGACAGCGCGTTCAAGTGATTTAGACAGGAACGGGAGGAGAGAGACAGGCCTGTAGTTTATAACATCAGACGGGTTGAGAGTGGGTTTCTTTAGGAGAGGGTTTACTCTTGCCTCCTTGAGACTGTTTGGAAAGTGACCAGAAGTTAGAGAAGTGTTGATGAAATGGGTGAGAAACGGTAGAATATCAGGAGCGATAGTCTGAAGGAGGTTTGAAGGGATAGGGTCCAGAGGACAGGTGGTAGGGCGGGCAGAGGTAATGAGGGTAAGAACCTCACTTGGAGAGAGAGGGGAAAAGGAGGTTAGTGTGTTGGTGGAAGGAAGGTCTGGTGACCCAGCGGTGAGTAAAGGTGAGTCAGAAAAAGAAGAGCGAATATCATTAACCTTTTTTTCAAAGTGGGTAACAAAGTCGCTTGACAGAAGTGAGGAGGGGGGAGGAGCTTTTGGAGGGTCCAAGAGGGTGGAGAAGATGGAAAATAGTTTTTTAGGATTGGAATAGGAAGATTGGATCTTATCTTGAAAGAAAGTGCTTTTTGCCTGAGAGATCGAAGCAGAGAAAGAGGAGAGGAGAGCTTGATAGGTTAGGAGGTCGTCACGGTGTTTGGATTTCCACCATTTCCGCTCTGCTGCCCTAAGGACGGTTCTATTAGCACGCAGTGCATCATTTAGCCAGGGAGCCGAAGGGGACTGACGAGCCTGCCGAGATGTCAGAGGACAGAGCGAGTCCAGAGTGGATGAGAGAGTAGAGAGGAGAGTTTCTGCAGCAGAGTTTGGAGGCAGTAGTTGGAACGAATCAGAGGAAGGGAGGGCTGAGAGCACCGACGAGGCAAAGGTAGAGGGAGAGAGGGAGCGAAGGTTACGGCGGACAAGTGTAGGATGGGAAGAGATTAGTTTGTTATGTTTGGAAAGGGATAGAGAGAATGAAATGAAGAAGTGATCGGATGTGTGGAGCGGGTTTACAGAGAGGTTAGAAGTAGCGCAGTTCCTTGAGAATATGAGATCAAGGACATTGCCAGCTTTATGAGTCGGTGGGGACGGAGAGAGTGAGAAAGCAAAGGCGGTTAACAGAGATGTTAGTTCGTCTATCTTCCCCATCTGGAGGTTGAAGTCTCCGAGAAGTACAGCGGGAGGGCCAGTTTTCAGGGATGTGTGAGAGGAGATGATCTAATTCCTCCAAGAAGTCCCCCAAGGCGCCTGGTGGACGGTAGAGAACAACAATGGTTAACTGTATAGGATGGGTTACTGTGACGGCATGGAACTCAAAGGTGGAAGGAGTAAAGTTAGGTAGCTTGAAGAGGGAAAAGCTCCATTTGGGAGAGAGCAGGAGACCAGTGCCACCTCCTCTGCCAGTGGGTCTGGGTGTATGGGAGAAGGAATATGCAGTGGAGAGAGCTGCTGGGGTGGATGTGTTGGATGGAGTAATCCAGGTCTCAGTGAGAGCAAGGAAATCCAGAGACTGCAGGGAGGTGTAGCCAGAGATGAAGTCAGCCTTAGGAACAGCTGACTGGCAGTTCCACAGGCCACCTGAAACTAGATGATGGATCTCAGTGGAGCACGTGGGATAGACGAGAGCAGGCCGGTTATATCGATTAGGAGATACACGGGGCCAGTGATAATTGCGAGAAGACACATGAACAGGAATGGAGAAAATACACATGATTATAGCATGAGGGGCTAAACAACAAAAGTAAAAATTAAAAACGCCAACGATACTTAGCTCAATCAAAGTAGGATTTGCCTCCTCTTTGCCTCCCTCGTGACTCCCGTAGGACTCTAATGTCTTTGTCAGTCTTACTCCCGTAGGACTCTAATGTCTTTGTCAGTCTTAGCCTGTCTGCCGCTGAAGCTGCCGCTCCAGGAAAGAGCTACCCGAAATGGACGCCTGATTGCTCAGTTCTCACAGCTGAAGTTAATTAGTTAACTATCTACAGCTGATGGGCGACAATAGACTGGCCCTGCCTATGTTAATAATGCAGGCTTGAGTGCTGAGAGCTGTAAAGCAGGTTTCGCCTGAGCAGATCTGAGATTTAAAATCTCTCAAAAGCGATTTAGCCGTTTAGCTACAGTAACAATTATACAGAGTCGAATAAATGAAACCGAGAAGTCTAATTAAACAAGAATATAACTTACAGTGGTTGCTGCGTCAATAGGTAATGTTGTCACCGGGTCCAGATGCACACTGAGTTCATCAGTTTCTAAATGCGGTATTTAAATGCTTTTTGAGCTAAAGGATGACTGAGTCACGCAGTTCTACTTCACGCAATCAATAGACTGGCCCTGCCTATGTTAATAATGCAGGCTTGAGTGCTGAGAGCTGTAAAGCAGGTTTCGCCTGAGCAGATCTGAGATTTAAAATCTCTCAAAAGCGATTTAGCCGTTTTAGCTACAGTAACAATTATACAGAGTCGAATAAATGAAACCGAGAAGTCTAATTAAACAAGAATATAACTTACAGTGGTTGCTGCGTCAATAGGTAATGTTGTCACCGGGTCCAGATGCACACTGAGTTCATCAGTTTCTAAATGCGGTATTTAAATGCTTTTTGAGCTAAAGGATGACTGAGTCACGCAGTTTCTACTTCACGCAATCAATAGACTGGCCCTGCCTATGTTAATAATGCAGGCTTGAGTGCTGAGAGCTGTAAAGCAGGTTTCGCCTGAGCAGATCTGAGATTTAAAATCTCTCAAAAGCGATTTAGCCGTTTTAGCTACAGTAACAATTATACAGAGTCGAATAAATGAAACCGAGAAGTCTAATTAAACAAGAATATAACTTACAGTGGTTGCTGCGTCAATAGGTAATGTTGTCACCGGGTCCAGATGCACACTTTCAATAAAACAAATCCCATTCAATAAAACAACCGTTGGTACATCAGGGACCAAGCATGCGATGCAAATAAGTCACGCTGCAGGAGAGGCAATGCTTCTCAGTAGCTCTGCCTATAAGAAAGACTGTATACTTTGATTAACTCCACCGTAGTTTACAGAATGATCACATACTGTATGTTCCCACACTCCCTTCCCTCCAGAGCATCAGAACCTTCAGCAGCGCTTTGAAAAGAGAGAGCGGGAGGTTGAGGCCAAGAATAAGGAGAAAGACGACATGATGGTGATGCTGAACAAGCTGAAAGACAAACTGGAGCGGGAGAGCAACGAGCACAAGCAAGCTCGGCAACAAGTGGGAGACCTGTCTGCCCGGCTGCAGCAGCTCAGCTCTGTACGTGCACCCAGCTGCGATAAACGTGGTTTATTTGTGTTTATTGCTGTCAATACATGTATAATCTATGGTTATGGCATCTGTTCATAATGAATTCTCTTGTTAGACCTCCAGTGTGCCAGGAGGACCCCCCGTGGCGTATGATGGTTCAGTTCCTCCTGCTCCTGTCCCGGCCCTGCCTTTTGCTCCACCTCCTCCCCCTCCACCTCCTCCTCCAGGAGGCCCACCAGGGTTTGGCATGGCTCCGTTTGCCCCACCTCCTCCACCAGGAGCTCCACTAGGAACAGCCCAGAGGAAGAATATTCCTCGGCCATCCAACCCCCTGAAGTCCTTCAACTGGAGCAAACTGCCTGAGGTACTGCTGTTGCTACGGAGAGAGAGGGACTAACATAGTGTTGGGTTTGGGATGTGTCCCAAATGTTCACTCATCAACTACAACTAATAGAAGTTCTATACAGAGGACTATCATTTGAGTTATGTGCACATTTAAAGAAAACACAATGGACACTAGGTATTGTACGGTACTGAAATCATTCAAATAAATTGGGCAACAACTCATGTATTCTGGGTCTCAGTCACGCCTCGGTCTCTCCTTGCGTTTGTCATAATTCCTCCAATACATTCAAAAAGCACTCCAACATTGCAGACTCAATTCATAATGGACTATGTGCTTAGCATGAACTGATTTCAGCCCGGGTCTTTTCATGGGATTTGCCGACAGTAAGACAAATATATGACATCCGACTGAGTGATGCCAATCAGCTTGTAGTCTCTGTAGGGGGTCAACAGCTGTGAAATGCTGCAGAAATCTCTACAGTGAGTTGTTAGCTGGACTTTGAGATAGGAGGATGATAAACTTGCATATTTGCTGTTGTTTCAGAGCCAGATAGAAGGAACCATATGGAAAGAGATGGATGATCTCAAGGTGTTTAAAGTTCTGGATCTAGAAGAGTTCCAGAAAACCTTCTCAGCCTACCAGAAACCTCAAGTATTACATGTAACGTATCACACTCAGTTTCTCTTTTGCCTTTTATTTTATGTTCATTAGGTATTTGTGTCATTAGCATACAATCCTCCTATTCATAGATGTAGTTTCATTGTGCGACAGATATTGACACTACTCAGGTTGATTGCATGTGTTTGAAATGGAGAATACAGAAACACTGAAAACAAACTTTTACACGGAAGAAGACTTTTTTTTGTATTCTAACCACTATTCTGTATTAGCAGAAGGATCATGAGGAGGACCCGTCCTTTGTGAGGAAAGTGAAGGAGCTGTCAGTAATTGACGGTCGACGAGCTCAGAACTGTAACATTCTGCTCTTACGGTCAGTGCATGTTCCATGTGAATACGTTTGATCCAAAAAAATGTGCATGTTGAAAAGCTGTTATATAAATGTATGTTACAGACTGAAGCTGACCAATGAGGAGATCCGACATGCTGTCCTGTCCATGGACGAACAGGAAGACCTACCTAAAGACATGCTGGAGCAGGTGACCCATTACCACATCTTCTGAGTCACCTCCAGCCCAAGCATTGCTCCCAAAGTAGATTTCAAATGGTTATAATGACAACAGCAACAAGATGTTTAGAATCAGGATGCTGTTTCATTAGAGCATAAAAAAGGTGTTCCTTTGGAGGATCTTTATATTGATCCATATAAAAATGGCCAATATAAAGAAGCAATGTGATTTTATACGGGGCAGATATGGCACAGGGGGTAAACACATGTCTACCAATCAGAGGGTCAATGCTTCTATCACCTGCAGTCAGGTGTCATTGGGCAAGATATTTAGTCCTGTATGTGTATGGATTTCAACTGGATTTCCAGCCACTATGATGCACTAATTGTAACATTCCTATTTATTTACGGCTCAAACGTGTCACAAATAAAACATAAAATAACTGTTTTAAATGAAATACACATTTAACTGTGTGTGTGTGTGTGTGTGTGTGTGTGTGTGTGTGTGTGTGTGTGTGTGAAGCTCCTGAAGTTCGTCCCTGAGAAGAGTGACATTGAGCTGTTAGAAGAACACAAGCATGAGCTGGATCGTATGGCCAAAGCAGACCGCTTCCTGTATGACATGAGCAGGTAAAACACACACACACACACACACACATACACACACACACACACACACACACACACACGCACGCACACACACACACACACACACACGCACGCACGCACGCACGCACGCACACACACACACACACACACACAGCCTGTATTTGTCAGTTAACTAAAGCATGACGGTGACAGACAGACTGTACACTTTGAGGATCCTGTCTGGAGGAAAAGCTGCAGAGCGGGTTGAAAGAGAGAGTAGTTACCTCAAGTATCTGCCAGTATACCAAGTAAAATAAAACTGTCCGGAGTTGGTAAAAAATGTTAAGCAGTATCTAAAATGCTTCACTTGTGCAAATAACTGAAGCAAAGGCACAGGAGCACCCTGTTCTGCTGCTTCCCCTCTGATGCTCTAGCTTAGCCTGTTATATTTCATGTTAAAAGTCATCACAAATGACTGTCACTTGGTTATGATGATCACAACCTGCAGTCGGTCGTCAGCTTTATGGAGCCAGGCACAATGGCAAAAACAACTAAAGGCCAAAGATAGGCCCAGATCCTGTGTCACATGAGAGATTTTCTGGCTTTTCACATTGAACATTTGAACGGAAAACGACATCTTTATTCACAGAAGCAGGGTTAAGGCCACTGATATGTGGTTCCCTTCTCAGTCCTAACTTATCTTGGTCTCTTACCCTTTGTCCCAATCAAAGCTTTTTTCATCGGGCTAGCTTTAAAAATAGCACAAAACGATATCCTCATCATCAGTACCCTCGGCAAGAAAGTGCTTATTGCTTTAACCCAGTGGTTCTCAAACTTTTTCTATCAGGCCCCCCCCTTTGGAGAAAAAAAAAAGTCGGGCCCCCCCAACACAAGTCAGGCTCAGTGGCGGCGCCAGAGATTTCTTTTGGGGGTGCTGTGGGGTAGCTTGACGTTTCATAGAGGGTGCTCAAACATTTAGGGTTTCCCATTAATGTACCGGGAGCTACAGTGGAATGTTCTACTGCAACACTCCCCACGCAAATACACAGGGAGACAGTTACAATGAAGGCTCGAGGCATATAGGTGGAAGCAGGGGTAAAGTGCTATTTTTATAGGTGGTGAGTGGACCTCACATAGGGGGGTCCGGGGGCAAGCTCCCCCCCGGGAAGATTTATTTTTAAATATTGAAGTTGAAAGCATCAATCTGGTGCACTTTGAGAGCAACATGAAGAGATCTATGGATACATCTCTCAACACCCAGATGAATCAGAACTGTAAACAGATTTACTTTTTCTTTATGGATATTTTACAAATCACTCCCCTTTAAACTTTATTCATTTTGTAATGTCATATAGTATTTCATACCTGTTTTTAATTTATTCTCTTATTTTTTTATAACTATAATGATCATATAAACATGTGCCTCGGAAATAATTGTTTACATTAATGGTGACCAAAACGTTTGAGACCCACTGAGATAACACTGAGAGTCCTTTAGCTCACTGAGTCTCTCGGTCTGACAGGAGAGGACTCTCCTCCTCCTTGTTGTTGAAAAAACTCCTTATATCCGTTAGCGTAGCTCGCTAGCACCAGAAGCTGACAACAACAATCTCCGGTACCGGTGCGCTCTCTCTCTTTCTCTCTTTCGCTCGCTCGCTCGCTCGCACGCACACACAGACACACACACACACACACACACACACACACACACACACACACACACACACACACACACACACACACACACACACACACACACACACACACACACACACACACAACACACACACACCACACACACAGAGCCGAGCTTTAATGAAACACAGAGACCCAGATGTAATAGTACTGTATCATATTATTTTCGAATCAATAATTTTTCAAATGAAGGTTTTTTCTTTTTAATCTTTTTTTTTTTTATAACCATTTTTCCTCCTGGTCTCTTGCGTCCCCTCCTGTCATGCCTCTGCGCCCCCCCTAACCTATGTTCTTTTAATCAAACTTTTCTATGTGTCTGTATTAAACAGAAAAGATCGACATCATGTGGCCAAACAGCAAAACAACATAACCAGCTATTCCAGGCAGTGAATACAAATGTATACACACCTCGTAGGCTCGAGCAGCCAAATAAAACATGTAGAGAAAAACATTAGAGGACATTGTGTGACTATCTGTTGACATGTTCACACACAAACAACACAATAGTTTGAGGAAGTTGTATTTGGGTGGCTGTTGGGTCATCAGAGTCCACTCACAGTTTGGCTGTTTGATTCTGTCCTCTCCTAGCATCAACCACTATCAACAGAGACTGCAGTCCCTCTACTTCAAGAAGAAGTTTGCTGAAAGAGTGGCTGAGATCAAACCTAAAATCAAAGGTATTCCTTTCTATCCAAAACTCAGTGAATTCATGGGTGCTGTTCTGTTCAGTTTGTTGTGCCCTGCTGAAGATATTATAAGATGTTAAAATACGTGTTGACATTGTGTTCCAGCTCTGAGCGTTGCATCCCAGGAGGTGGTGCAGAGCGGGGCGCTGCTTCAGCTCCTGGAGGTGGTGCTGGCCTTTGGAAACTACATGAACAAAGGACAACGAGGAAACGCCTGGGGATTCAAAGTGTCCAGTCTCAACAAGATAGCCGACACCAAGTCCAGCATTGACAAGTACGGGTCATTTTCTGTTCACTTTATCCTTTTTCTGAGAAGAACTGTAGATGTTTGTTAGATTCTCTTTTCTTCTAGAAGTCAATGAGAAGTGATAAATGTTTGACTGTTAAATGTAGTATGGTTGTGTGTTTGCAGAAACGTCACTCTGCTTCACTACATGATCACTGTGCTGGAGAGGAAATACCCGAAGATGGCAGCTTTCAGTGAAGAGCTTCAGACTGTGCCAGAAGCTGCTAAGGTCAAGTAAGAACAAACACAAAGACACTGTAGAAGTGATTGTACTGAACCTCACTGCTAAAACAAGACTTTGTGGGGACTGGTGTTCCCTAATAAATAGGTCCTGAAATCCACCTAAAACCACAAATGGGAAGAACAAATGTAGGAATTGTATTTTGTGTAATACAGTTAATATGACTGTCTTGTGTCTCTCTACATATGACCTGTCTCTCCAGCATGACAGAGTTGGAGAAGGACATTGGCAAGCTGAGATCTGGCCTGAAAAATGTTGAGGCGGTGAGTGAATGATTACAAAGCTGTTCAGTTATTTTCTTAGTATGTTTAACACCTAACACCCTGTAAATTCATTTAAAAAAAGACTCATGGAGGATACATGTGGAATATATTGACATATTGAATTCAGTGTGTGTGTGTGTGTGTGTGTGTGTGTGTGTGTGTGTGTGTGTGTGTGTGTGTGTGTGTGTGTGTGTGTGTGTGTCCAGGAGCTGCAGTACCAGCAGGGCCGCTCCCCTCAGGGTCCTCAGGACAGGTTTGTCCCTATGGTCAGTCAGTTCATCACTGTGGCCTCCTTCAGCTTCTCTGACGTGGAGGACTCACTCAGTGAGGCCAAACAAGTGGTGAGTCAAGGGGGATACTGTTATTCACATGTTTAACCAACAAACATAATCTTAACACAAAAGAGTCTAAAGCTGTAGTTAGGGTTAGCTGTAGTTAGGGTTAGCTGTAGTTAGGGTTAGCTGTAGTTAGGGTTAGCTGTGGTTAGGGTTAGCTGTAGTTAGGGTTAGCTGTAGTTAGGGTTAGCTGTAGTTAGGGTTAGCAGAAACAGAACATCTTTATGTGAGTCTGAAGCAATGCTATCCAACAACATTCATAACCCACTGCTGCCAGTCTGTATGTACGTTGTCCTGACTCCAGCTCTGTAATTAACACACATACCTGCCAACCCTACCGATTTGGGCGGTAGTCTACCGCTTTTGACATGTTTCTACCGCCTACCGACTTAGCTGGCTTTCCCTACCGATGTTCAATCTTCCCAAACTATAACAAATAAAACTGACACTGCATAGACACTGGACTCGACTTTTGGCGGACACCGTTTGCAGCGTATCTGTGATCGCATCATACAAACAGTCCTCTGTGTTTCTGAAAGAGAAACAACGTGCAGACCGGGGGTAACGCTGCCTTTTCTCTGCACCCCCGGGGCTGATGGGTAATCACTCCCAAATAGAGAACCGCAGTGACGCGTCCTAAAACCCGGATGTAAACTCCTTCCGGTTCCTTCGTCGAAAACCAATGCAATTTCTCCATAGGATTTTGGAAAACAGCTGGAAATAAGGTCTGTGGTTGAGACACATTGAAGAGACGGATCACGTTTTGTTCAGCCGGATAATATCCACATGTCTACCCTACTTTTATAATTTTCGAATCATAAATCTAGTCGCAAGAAGCAAAATGCTAACGTTATGCTATAAAGGAACTACAGCAGGGTCGCTGCTTCAACGTCACGCCAACTTAAGATCCATATTCAAACATACAGATTGTAAATGGTACAAGTTGGAGCGTTTGTTTGAACAGTTATCAGGAGGCAGGGATTTGCTTTCAAGCAGAACAGGGCAAACAAACTTAGAGGAGTGTTTTACGTGTTCGGTGTAATGACGTAAAACGGCCTGGACAACTTCTGTAGTCCTATTCAGCCACTTGTTAACAACCATCGTTTTTCAGACACGTAAACTCTTCAAAAATCACCAGTGGGGTCACTGCTGATGTATTTAATGTCGTAGAACAAAACGTGATCTGTCTCTTCAATGTGTCTCAAACACAGACCTTATTTGGAGCTATTTTCCAAAATCCTATGGAGAAATTGCATTGGTTTTTATCGAAGGAACCGGAAGTGGTAAAAATGCTAACTTACTTCTGGGTTTTAGGACGCGTCACTGTGGCACTCTATGAGTTTAAGGGAACAGAGACGAGGCATTTGAGTCCTGCAGGATTTCCCCGTTAATATCAGTGTCTCGAAAACACATGTTGGCGACTGAAAGACATCCAGTGTTTGGTCTTTTCCTGACGCATCCTTCACCTACAGTGTCTCAACTGAAAGAGGACCACTAAACACACACAAAATATGATACCATTTTGAGATTTGGGATATTTATCTCCCATTCTTTCACTTTTTCTGACATTTTCAACACCAAACATATCGTTAATGTCTCTGTTTAGTGAACTAGAGCAATCTGAAAGCCTGTACATTATTTATATCACACTTTATCATTAGAAAAATGCAGGAAATCACTTTTTTAATGCAGTATTTTCTGATTTATGGCGCAACACAAAGATATTTCGCTCTGTGCAAACCTTTGACTCTATGTCAACAACATGAAACAAGAATATGAACCTGGCTTTATCCAATGTTCACACAAGAGTTCTGCATCCTGACACATCTACACTGTCTCAACTGAAAGAGGACCAGAAACACATTACAAATATAATCAAATGTGGAGACTTTGGGAAATGTATCTCCCATTCTTTTACTTTTCGGGCATTTTACAGACCAGACATGTCGTTGATGTCACTGTTTACCAAACTACCACTTTTTTTGAAAAATGCATAAAATTATGCAATACATGTTAAATACATGGTTTATACATGTAATTACTGGGTTTCCATTTCTTCTGATTACCTCATTTGGGCGTGTACATTTGCCGTGCAAACCTACCTCTTTTGGATTTGGAAAGGTTGGCATGTATGAACACACATACTGTCTCTCGATTCGGATACTTTCCTCAGTACACTTCCATGTCTAAAACTGAGTGGTCTTGTCTTAAATCCAACACAGGTGTTATGCCCTCACTGGAAGTGACGATCGCTGCAGCAATTATCATTCGCAGTACCAAATCCTCTCAGACTGCTCAATTAACCCTATACAATTAACAGCAGCTTCTTTTTGACACCAGTTACAGTATAGCAGAACTTAAATATTGAAAAATAAATACACATATCTAACTTTTATTTGCATAGTGCTATGTTCACCAAAGCAATAGTGTGTAATTGCAATACTGCTAGTAAGTGTCCACGTTCCACTGTGGACCATTGTGAGAGCTCCATCTGGATACTCATAGTGCATTTTGACATACTTTGCAAGCAGCAAATGTAAGCACAGAAGTACATGATTTGAGACACAGCAACAAATGTTTTTTCTCAAATTGTTGTGCTATTCGATTAAAATGTGTCGATTGTTTGCCTTTTAAGATAAGCCTTCATAGTACATAACTATCTATCCTCAAGTGACTGACAGATAAACGGTGTTACACTCACAGTTTCACATTATATTGTGTGTATTATATACACACAAGTTGGACCTTAAAAAGGCAAGATATCTGAAAAATCTGCCTGTTGATCAAAAACAGAAGCTAAATGAAACCATAAATACAATTACCAATTAGATTTTCAAATTGGTATTTATAATATAACGTATTTGTACTTACTAAATCATGGTAACATCCCGTCAACTTATGAACACAGAAACAGAACATTTCTAAATACAAAAAAAGCCAACGTTTACAGCAGCTCAATCTGTTCGACTCGTCAAAATGTATCATGTCTCTTGTTGCAGTTTGGAAAGGCGCTGGTACGGTTTGGAGAAGACACGTCCAACATGCAGCCAGATCAGTTCTTTGGGATCTTCAACACTTTCCTCACAGCTTACTCAGAGGCCCAGCAGGACAACAAGAACATGGCGAGACGCAAGGAGGAGGAGGAGAGACGGGAACTCTTGGAGGCACAGGTTAGAGGACATGATCATACAAGAGAGATGTACTTTATTTTAACAGAATAGCTAATGTCTGTTACAACGTGTCAGGTACATGTATAGTAATACATACATAAGTTTTGTTCCGTGCATTAAACATAAAACATACTTGAGATAACATGATAGACGTTGCCTACACACTTTCCCTGTTTCCATACACTGATTCAGACGAGATGGGGAAGTATTCAGATCCTGCAAAAAACTTAAATTACTAAGAACTTGTACTAGTATGACACTGTAAAAATACTCTGTGTAAAGTGTCAAAGTCCTGCATTTAAAATGTTTCTTTAGAAAAAGTGAGTAAACATTCGTAGCCAAATGCAGTTTTTTTATGCAAAACTCTTGATTTGTAAACTAACTAAAGCTGTGAGATGAATGCAGTAAAGTAAAACATACATTATTTAATTGAATTGGAGTGGTATAAAGAGTCAGTAGTGATACATGTACAGTACTCATCCTCTCCTGTCTTGATCTGTCTGTTCCTGCAGCTGAAGAGAGACAGGGAGCAGAAGGGCAGGAAGGCCAGAGCCAACGCAGAAGAGGAGAGCGGTGAGTTCGATGACCTGGTGTCCGCTCTGCGCTCTGGAGAAGTGTTCGATCGCGATATGTCCAAAATGAACCGCAGGAAGCAGCGGACACAGAACGTGTTGGAGAGCAGCCGGGAGAGAGTAGTGACAAGACTAAACCAGTGACCAACTTCATCTTTAAAGCTGTCAGGAAGTACACAAACAAGAGTTCCCATCTCTCCTCCTCCTCCACTGCTGTCTATGGAACATAATCAATGTATGTAAATGTAGGCTTTTTAGAATAGTATTGGGCTACCAATTTCCAGAATCAAGAGTCCTTTATTCCTCCTAAAGTGGGGACAATGCAAAGGCACACATATACTTACATATTAAACAAAAAAGCAAGCACATGTTAATAAAATCATATCAATAAGAACACATCCATGTTAAAAACATTGTAGCAGAATTATAAAAAAGTTATTCAACACATAAACATGATGAGGTAGCAACGAGTAATAAATTGTAAAAAGTGTATATTGCACATGGCACAGTTATCTCTAACTTTTGAGTGTTTTTATGTTATATTAATAAGGGAAAGAGAATAGTAAGATATTTAAGTTGTATTACCCTTGTATATATTCCCAAGTTTGCACACATCTGCTTTATTTGTGAATTAGAAATGGGAGGGATGAAACCCTCTCTAATGGTCACACATGCAGAGCACACAGCACACACAGTGAAATGTGTTTTTAACCCATCCTAGTACCAGGAGTCTAGTACTAGGAGCAGTGGGCAGCTAGTGGGCAGCGCCCGGGGAGCAATGGGAGTGGGGGGGGGGGTAGGGGGGTGTCCGGTACCACGGCAGGGCAGGAGGTGAACTGAGACCTCTCAAAGTAGAAGTCCACACTCCATATTTAGGTCTGGTCGGGGACTTGAACCAGTGACCCTTCGGCTCACAGTCCAAGCCCCTACTGACTGAGCCACTGCCGGAGTTCCATTAATAATGTACATTAATCTGTTCTTAATATAAGATTTTAAACTGTTATCATTTAAGTGTTTTTTGTCAGCTGTTACACACTACTCCATCATTTCTTTTAAACAACGCTTTGTAAAAATGTATACAACTATATCCTGCAATAGCTGCATTTAATAAGTTGATGTTTTGATTTTTGTTTACAATCATTTTGTTTTTGGGGTGGTTTGCATTCCCTATAATAATAATAATGATAATAAATTATATTTTCATAGCGCTTTTCTGGGACTCAAAGTCTTTTTTACAATATAAGGGAGGGTGGGGGTTGGGTGGGTACAAACAAATAAGGACAAACAAAGACGATAAAATAATTAGAGTTATTCTCGAACCAGGGATCAGTATTATCTGTTGATACGGGTACATGTACATGTGCCTGTACTACGAAGCTGGTTCAACCTAACCTGGATATGTTTGAGTTAGCCGGTTGGCCTAATCCAAAACATACGCGCTCTCGCTAAACGGTCCTACGACGCGGGTTATCAAGTGGATCGCTCAAGCCAGCCGTGTCCTATCTAGTTAGGTGCGCGTTCACATGAAAGGGGTGGTATCTGGAGCATTCGACCAATCACAAACATGGAGAAGCGTACTGACAGCACAGCGTCATACTTCCTGAATGAAAAGTGAACTTTAATATTAGTCAAATATGAAGAAGTTAAACTTTAAACATCCATGACTTAAACACTTTATCCAGGATCAAAGCCACATAGCAAGGTGAATACAGCTGGTAAAAGAAAAAGTGTTTGAATGCGTACATTAACAGGTTTATGATATCACTGCCCCAGTATTATTTTAAGCAACACATTAACTTGACGAAACACTTGAGTCAAATGTAATTAAAGTCAGATCCACTCATGTCTTAGACGGGGCATATCATAAACCTGCAGGTTAGCCGCTCAGCATAAGTTACCATGGAGATCTAGCCTGCTAAAAAGAGAACCAGCGTCGTAGGACCGGAAACCCCAAGTTTTCCCTGAAGTTAGCCGGCTAAGCGAAAATCCTGCTTCGTAGTATAGGCCTCAGTACAATAGTAAGTGATATATGGGTGAGATAAAAATGTTAAAGGTGTATTTTTTATAAAATGACAGTCCTTTAACGAGGCTAAAGCTTGTCTACGTACAAAACTGGCATTATGTCATGAACAATACCTGCTGACTCAATAAAAACGTGAAGACGGATAAAAAATGTGTTGTCGTTGTTGAGTCATTCATCCTGTTAGATGGGAGCTGAAAGGGGGGGGGGCCGGACCAAACAACCTCCATTAATTGGAAATGCAAAGATTCAGCCAAGGAAACAAAAAAGACATGACTCCAAAACTAGGGTTTGCTTTAAAGGTCCCCTATTATACTCTCTTTCAACAATATATTATAGGTCTCAGATATATAGAAAACATGTCTCTGAAGTGTTTGGTTCCAAATACCAAACAGGTCATTGCAGCATCCCATAATCCCCTCTGTTTCAGCCCTGTTTCCAAAGTGCTGATTCTCTGTCTGTTACTTTAGATGAAAATAAGGAACCACTCCCCACGCCCCTCTGAGAGACATTTGGTTAAAAAGAACACAATAGCCACATTTTTTTCACACCGAGTACTTTGCCCAGCACTTAGTGCCAGCACTTAGTACCCCCATGGAAGTACACTGAACAAAAATATAAATGCAACACTTTTGTTTTTGCTCCCATTTTTCATGAGATGAACTCAAAGATCTAAACCATTTTCTATATACACAAAATAACCATTTCTCTCAAATATTGTTCACAAATCTGAAAAAGTCTGTGACAGTGAGCACTTCTCCTTTGCCGAGATAATCCATCCCACCTCACAGGTGTGGCATATCAAGATACTGATTAGACAGCATGATTATTGCACAGGTGTGCCTTTGGCTGGCCACAATAAAAGGACTCTCTGAAACGTGCAGTTTTATCACACAGCACAATGCCACAGATGTCGCAAGTTTTGAGGGAGCGTGCAATTGGCATGCTGACAGCAGGAATGTCCACCAGAGCTGTTCCCCGTGAATTGAATGTTCATTTCTCTACCATAAGCCGTCTCCAAAGGCATTTCAGAGAATTTGGCAGTACATCCAACCGGCCTCACAACCGCAGACCACGTGTAACCACACCAGCCCAGGACCTCCACATCCAGCATGTTCACCTCCAAGATCGTCTGAGACCAGCCACTTGGATAGCTGCTGCAACAATCGGTTTGCATAACCAAAGAATTTCTGCACAAACTGTCAGAAACCGTCTCAGGGAAGCTCATCTGCATGCTCGTCGTCCTCATCGGGGTCTCGACCTGACTCCGGTTCGTCGTCGTAACCGACTTGAGTGGGCAAATGCTCACATTCGATGGCGTCTGGCACGTTGGAGAGGTGTTCTCTTCACGGATGAATCCCGGTTTTCACTGTTCAGGGCAGATGGCAGACAGCGTGTGTGGCGTCGTGTGGGTGAGCGGTTTTCTGATGTCAATGTTGTGAATCGAGTGGCCCATGGTGGTGGTGGGGTTATGGTATGGGCAGGTGTATGTTATGGACGACGAACACAGGTGCATTTTATTGATGGCATTGTGAATGCACAGAGATACCGTGACGAGATCCTGAGGCCCATTGTTGTGCCATTCATCCACGACCATCACCTCATGTTGCAGCATGATAATGCACAGCCCCATGTTGCAAGGATCTGTACACAATTCCTGGAGGCTGAAAACATCCCAGTTCTTGCATGGCCAGCATACTCACCGGACATGTCACCCAATGAGCATGTTTGGGATGCTCTGGATCGGCGTATACGACAGCGTGTTCCAGTTCCTGCCAATATCCAGCAACTTCGCAAAGCCATTGAAGAGGAGTGGACCAACATTCCACAGGCCACAATCAACAACCTGATCAACTCTATGCGAAGGAGATGTGTTGCACTGCGTGAGGCAAATGGTGGTCACACCAGATACTGACTGGTTTTCAGACCCCCCCAATAAAGCAAAACTGCACGTTTCAGAGTGGCCTTTTATTGTGGCCAGCCTAAGGCACACCTGTGCAATAATCATGCTGTCTAATCAGCATCTTGATATGCCACACCTGTGAGGTGGGATGGATTATCTCGGCAAAGGAGAAGTGCTCACTATCACAGATTCTTTCAGATTTGTGAACAATATTTGAGAGAAATGGTTATTTTGTGTATATAGACATTTTTTTAGATCTTTGAGTTCATCATAAAAAATGGGAGCAAAAACAAAAGTGTACAGATCGCGTTCACACTGGAATAAGTCCCTGAGGGAAGATTACGCAAATGAAGTCTTCTTCTTCTTCTTCTTCTTCTTCTTCTTCTTCTTCTTCTTCTTCTTCTTCTTCTTCTTCTTCTTCTTCTTCTTCTTCTTCTTCTTCTTCTTCTTCTTCTTCTTCTTCTTCTTCTTCTTCTTCTTCTTCTTCTCTTCTTCTTCTTCTTCTTCTTCTTCTTCTTCTTCTTCTTCTTCTTCTTCTTCTTCTTCTTCTTCTTCTTCTTCTTCGGGTTTACTGGCAGGCCGCAAACCACTTCACGGCGTATACTGCCACCCGAAGTCCCCGGCCGGAAGTCCCCGGAGTTGGGGGAGTCCCAGCAGCTTCTACTGAAGCCTTCCGAGTAAATCGCCAGAACGCCGACACCTCCTCATCTCCACCGTTCCCATGTTTTCTTTTGTGTTGCCATAAGTTAGTCTCTCTGCGTTGGTGCGCGGGGCTAATGCTAATAATGCTAATGCCATCAAATACAATGGCGGCTTCACAAAACTTTTCAGAGTTTTACGGGGCGTGGTTTGCAATTCGCCCAGCCAATCAGAAATTGGTACTTTTTTCTCCCCAGAATAGTACCACCTCTCTATCAGGCACTAAATAATGGGGGTAAAAGTTCTCGGAACTAAGTTCTCTTTTTGGTGTGAACCATAGACGGTGAGGCTCAGGTTTGGGAAGGCTAAATAACTGTTTTTACCTGACGCTGCCCGACTCCGGCGTCTATAGAAAAGAGATCAACTCTCAGTGAAAGCACCGCATGCTGACCAATCAGAGCTCAGTGTGCGGAGTTTAAATCTATCAAGTCATATTACAGGATAAAGGAAATACAGTTTAAACTGCAGTATGCAGAGAAGACGCCGACGTGTCGCACTTATCATTCATATCACATCATCAATCAGATCATCGATCATATAATATCATAATATATCATATATTTCCTTATCTGAGACAGCTTCTCGAGCCGTATCTGGCCATGCAACACTTACATTGTAAGTTTTGTAACATAGCCGACTGTATGCAGAAGTATTATTTTAAGCAACACATTAAGTTGACGAAACACTCAACTCAAATGTAATTAAAGTCAGATCCACTCGTGTCTTAGATGGGGCAGTGATGTCATAAACCTGTTGTACGCTTTCAAACACTAGTTTATTTATTTTTTAACCTTGTTCTATATTCTGCATAGCAGCGCTAATGTCAAAGACACAAACATTATATTTTTATTTTACCAGGATCAGGATGCGACAAAAATATTTGCCTACAGTACCCGCCGCCCCTGGGGCCTCATTTATAAAGGGATATACGCTCAAAAAATGGCGTACGCCAGTTTCTACGCAATGTTTGCGATTTATAAAATACTAACTTGACGGGAAAACGTGCGGTCCTCCACGCAAACTCTAACCCATGCGTACGCACTAAGCACAAACACGGGAGAGACGAGAAACTGCGACACCGTTGGCAGAAGGAAGAATGGAGAGAAATATGTGGAAATAATACCATAAATAAAATGTTACCTCTCATTTATCATATATGAAGAATTCATTTTCAAACATTGATTAAAGCCAATCTTAAAATGATTAAACAAACGCCTGTTTGAGACTCCTCAGTGCACACAAAAACATAACTTGGAGAAATAAATAAATACGGATATGTTATTTAAAACCACCTCGAATATGTTGTGTTAATGTTATGAAATGTGTTCTCATAAATGATGCGGTAAGCAGGAGGACAGAATTACGTCTAAACTGACGCCGTTTAGCATTTCTATAGGTTGTAGATACGAGCATGGTTTTATATACTATCATGTTATCAGGTTACCTTGGTTGGTTATTGGAAGCCAAAACATATGGTGGACATCACAAAGTGGCCAAAATCAGCTCATTTTCAGACAGCTTTTTATATAAATGGATCAGGACAAAAAGTGAGCGAATCTTTTTTGAAACTTTCAGAATCTCTTTACACAGAAAAAGTGGTTTTTGCATAAAAGGTGACCTTTAAAAAAATGTATTATCAACATTCTAATCCCAACACATGTTACATTGCATTTCAGAAAGATATCATAATAAAGTTGGAATATTGTCAGATTTATATTATAATTTAGTCAGAATATTGTAAGATGTAGGCCTATGTCATAATATTGTAATAATATCTTCAGAATTGTATACTTAGGTCAAAAATATGTTCAGACTTATGTCATAATGGTGTAAGACGGTTGTAAGATTGATGTCATAATGATACTTTGGCAGAACAGAACAAAGCATGGAGGTGAAAGCTGATCTCCAATACAAATATTCAGTCACTTACACCTATTAATTATTGTGAATAATCATTTTGATTTAAATATTGATCAATTCATTGTGATTCTACTTTTGGCCATTGTCTTGCAGGATAAGAACACATGTAGTTGCAATTCAAACATAGCAAAATTGCAAGGAAATGTTCATTTAAATTGACACTTTTAAACATCATGGAAAGGTTTGGATATTTGAGAAGGTGTGTATATTGCAATATTATAAGACCTATAAACGACAGTTAAATGTTACTTGTAAAGCTCCTCCCCCCGCTTACCATGACTTTTCAACACAGACCCCCCCCCCCCCCACACACACACATAACAAATCCTATTTTAAAGTCTGTTTGCTGCAAAATAATACCAATAATGCTCATGCAATAAGAAAAAGCCAACAACGGTTAATAATCACAACGGGGTCTGTGCCAGTGTAAGAGGCCAAGTGTGTGCGTGTTTGTGTGTGTGTGTGTGTGTGTGTGTGTGTGTGTGTGTGTGTGTGTGTGTGTGTGTGTGTGTGTGTGTGTGTGTGTGTGTGTGTGTGTGTGTGTGTGTGTGTGTGTGTATTGCGTGTGTGTAATATTAGCTATGGAAACATTGTTTGTCGCCCCTTGTGGAGGCTCTCGTGCTAGCAGAAACAAAACAAAGCTGCATTCAAGAGCCCGCCTCAGCAGGACGGCTAGATGAGAAGACCTCTAGCTCGTAATAAAATGAATATTTTGCATCACATGTCACAGGCTTGAGGAGACATCCGTTCGGTAGTCTTAAATCGGTCCAGTCACGGTGTACAGGGTGAGAAATGCTCCCTATTGTTCCGTTTTCCCCCCTCTGTGCGGGGACGTTACCCAGCGCCACAGATGTTTCATTAGGCAACAGTGCTGCGCGAGCTGCTGGTGCCCACTTCCTGAATTCACAGCAACAGGAGCCCACAAACATTGCAGCGAATCGTTTTTCTGTCGGTAAGTAGCAGAGAAGCTCCGGTCGGAACCCCAGCACCGTCGGCTCGGTTTGAGGGGTGTCGCCGCTCCGCTGCCATGGTGGAGACACCAGCCGGCTGTCTGTTTGAAGACATCCAGTATGAAGACATCCAAGTTGAAACGGTAAACTCACTGAGCTACAGCAGAGGGCATTAACGTTAGTTAGCTCTGCGGTGCCGAGGGGAAATGTCCCGGTACTAGCAGCTACAATAAAACCGCGTACTGTTTGTGTTCAACACTTGGGTAACAGACAGACATGCTACTTTAACGGACTGAGCTTTAACGTGAAATACAGAGACAGGCGAACACACTTGTGAGCAGACCTATAACCATGACAGAATCTGCCTTTAAACCCAGTAAAATCGTTTTAACAAGCAGGGCAAGGCCTCAGCCTCCAGTGCAACAGAACAGTCGAGATATGCGTTCTGGATCAACTCAGTGTAGATACTTCTATAAGTGCAGCAGAGAAAAGGGAAAGCTTAAAGGGAAGAAACGTGAGAGCAGTTAACCCTTGCATCATGCTCACATGTTGGACCCTTATGTTCTGTTCGGTTCAAGTTAACATGGTATAGTTTATGGGTTTTAAAAGGGAACCCTAACCTATATTGTCTTTATCTCATTTCCTAGCGATATAGATTATATATCTGATCAATACTTGCAAATACTTGCAAAAATACAGGTTTATTGCCTAGTAGGTTAACACATACGAGGATTAGTCCTTTGTTTATGATGCAAACATAAACACAGTCAAATAAGATGTATTGTAAGAAAATGACCAACAAAATACAATTATTATAAAAAAAGATTTAAAGAAATCTATTATAACGTTAAAATAAAGCAATATTTACATGACATATATAGATTTACCTGTACAATTTAAACACAATAAAATATGTGTGACAACGTCGTCATTTATGTAAAACGATGAGACCACATTCCAGCTTATCTAGGAACAAATATAAATGAAACATTTTTTTAATAATGATCATTTTGCCACTTGGTTTTCACCTTTATCGCACTACCATGAGAGGAAGTACAGGTGAAACATGAATGGAAACACACACAGCACACTTGGATGTAACAGTCTTTGGCTATGAAATACACCTCTTTAAGAATCATTTAGCATGTTTATCCTTTTTATTTTATTTGACATATTTACTAAATGAAATGAAAAAAATATCCTTATATTATTATTTTTTGTGTAAAAAAGGAAAACTGGTCAATTTGACCTAACCACACAAGGTTTAATGCCTTGTGATGTGGTGTAAAAAATACTAAGGATCTTGTATCAGTATTTCAGTATGTAGTGTCTCTACTTTAAAGAGTCCTCTCCTGCTGATGTTCAGGTGTATATCAGTATGTAGTGTCTCTACTTTAAAGAGTCCTCTCCTGCTGATGTTCAGGTGTATATCAGTATGTAGTGTCTCTACTTTAAAGAGTCCTCTCCTGCTGATGTTCAGGTGTATATCAGTATGTAGTGTCTCCACTTTAAAGAGTCCTCTCCTGCTGATGTTCAGGTGTATATCAGTATGTAGTGTCTCTACTTTAAAGAGTCCTCTCCTGCTGATGTTCAGGTGTATATCAGTATGTAGTGTCTCTACTTTAAAGAGTCCTCTCCTGCTGATGTTCAGGTGTATATCAGTATGTAGTGTCTCTACTGGGACACGTCTCCATGCTCTAATGTTCAAAGAGCTCTTTATTGTTCTCATACTGCCTGTGCTGCAGCACCTCTTTTCCCCCTCTGTCTGAAACTAGAGCCCAGACTGCTCCGATTGGTTAGCTGGCTGGCTCAGTTGTGATTGGTCAACCGCTTGGAGATGTTCCGCCCCTATTACTTAAAATGTGTTGGAGCGCTAGCCAATAGAACCAAAAGTGTTACATAGTGATGACATTATGTCACAGAAGTAAACAAAGGAGTCCAATGGAGGGAACACAGGGATTTTAGTCTTTGCAGACCATATACATGCACACTAACCTATAGAACACATACTCATGTACTCCACTTGTGTCCTGAGTTCATGTTTCTTAAGTAAAAGTACAGACATAATATCGGCTTAATATGCTAAATTATCAAAAGTACTATTTGTGCAAAATGGCTCTCATATAAGTGTTGTATAGCATATTATATTATTCAGTTTGTATCATTGGAAAATGCACGTTTGTCTATATGGAGCAACATCGTTTAAAGACATCATTTTATTAATGTAAAAAGTATCTACATGATTCAAATAAATGTAGTGGACTACAGTGTACAATATTATAAAGTAGCAGTAATGGAAATACTCAAGTAAAGTATAAGTACGCCCAAAATATACTTGAGTTCAGTACCTGTGCATTGCTTCCTGGGTAATATATTGTCATGTCTTTCTTCTTTTCAGGCTGTTGGCAGAGGGACATTTGGAGTGGTCTTCAAGGCCATCTGGAAAGGACAGGATGTGGCAATAAAGACCATAGAGAGTGAGAATGAGAGGAACGCTTTCCTGGTTGAGGTACGGATCCCACTGTCACAACGACACCCCACACTGTTACAACGACACCCCACACTGTCACAACGACACCCCACACTGTTACAACGACACCCCACACCCACACTGTTACAACGACACCCCACACTGTTACAACGACACCCCACACTGTTACAACGACACCCCACACCCACACTGTTACAACGACACCCCACACCCACACTGTTACAACGACACCCCATACCCACACTGTTACAACAACACCCCACACTGTTACAACGACACCCCGCACTGTTACAACGACACCCCGCACTGTTACAACGACACCCCACACTGTTACAACGACACCCCACACTGTCACAACGACACCCCACACTGTCACAACGACACCCCACACTGTCACAACGACACCCCACACTGTCACAACGACACCCCACACTGTCACAACGACACCCCACACTGTCACAACGACACCCCACACTGTCACAACGACACCCCACACTGTCACAACGACACCCCACACTGTCACAACGACACCCCACACTGTCACAACGACACCCCACACTGTTACAACGACACCCCACACCCACACTGTCACAACGACACCCCACACTGTTACAACGACACCCCACACCCACACTGTCACAACGACACCCCCACACTGTCACAACGACACCCCACACTATTACAACGACACCCCACACCCACACTGTCACAAAGACACCCCACACTGTTACGACACCCCACACCCACACTGTTACAACGACACCCCACACTGTTACAACGACACCCCACACCCACACTGTTACGACACCCCACACCCACACTGTTACAACGACACCCCACACTGTTACAACGACACCCCACACCCACACTGTTACGACACCCACACCCACACTGTTACAACGACACCCCACACTGTTACAACGACACCCCACACCCACACTGTTACAACGACACCCCACACTGTTACAACGACACCCCACACCCACACTGTTACAACGACACCCCACACTGTTACGACACCCCACACCCACACTGTTACAACGACACCCCACACCCACACTGTTACAACGACACCCCACACTGTTACAACGACACCCCACACTGTTACAACGACACCCCACTCTGTTACAACGACACCCCTCACCCACACTGTTACAATGACACCCCACACTGTTACAACGACACCCCTCACCCACACTGTTACAACGACACCCCACACTGTTACAACGACATCCCACACTGTTATAACGACACCCCACACTGTTACAACGACACCCCACACTGTTACAACGACACCCCACACTGTTACAACGACATCCCACACTGTTATAACGACACCCCACACTGTTACAACGACACCCCACACTGTTACAACGACACCCCACACTGTTACAACGACACCCCACACCCCACACTGTTACAACGACACCCCTCACCCACACTGTTACAACGACACCCCACACTGTTACAACGACATCCCACACTGTTATAACGACACCCCACACTGTTACAACGACACCCCACACTGTTACAACGACACCCCACACCCACACTGTTACAACGACACCCCACACCCACACTGTTACAACGACACCCCACACTGTCACAACGACACCCCACACCCACACTGTTACAACGACACCCCACACTGTCACAACAACACCCCACACTGTTACAACAACACCCCACACTTTGAGTGAAGATGGCTGTGCTGCCCTAACAGTAATTGGTTGTCTCTAGGGATGGGTATCGTTAAGGTTTTAACGGTACTACTACTTTTATCGATACCGCTTATCGGTCCGGTCTTTTAACGGTACTCTTATCGGTTCTTTTGGAGAAAAAAATAAGATAAACTATCTAAACAAATTGTGAACAAAACTAACATTGCTTTTTATTTAAATTAAATACATAATATTTCACATCAAAAGAAACAACAACGTTTTAACAAATCGTATTAAATAACCTGATGACAGAACTGTAAACAGAATAGCTGAAACTTTAACAAAATAAATAACTCAGTTTCCTCTAATCATTAACCCATGTTTGTATAATGGAGTTAACTCCGTGTGTTGCTGCTAGCTAGCATACCACCTGACGTGGAAACGTTGCTCGTGGATGGGGCTACAGAGCTACTAGAAAGACAGTCGAACCCGGTGCATTCCTCCGTCTGGATGTGGAGCACTTTTGCTAAATGTTTAGACAAATTGCTCGCGTTACCGCCTTACATGCTGAACTCTTATTGCACTTAACGAGTATTCTCCACATCGAGACGGGTAAAGTTTAACCACACCTTGGAGCGCGTTCTCTCCGCCATCTCCTCCATGTGTGTGTGTGTGTGTTGCTGCATGTAGCAGCTGCGTGTGTGTGTAAACTGCCCCGCCCCCTCGCACACAGACGGGGGAGAGAGATCTCTCATCTGGATCGGAAAGATCGAACATACTAAAAATAATCATAGAAGCATTTTGCAGTCTTTTTGCGTATTAGAAACGGAGTTGGCGACACTAAAACTGCAATTTAATGTTTGTGTAGCAATAATACATATGACAGATAATTTTTACATGTCTCCAGTACCGATAAAAAGACCTAACGTCGGAGCTTAACGGTACCACGGTCTTTAATAATTCAGCCCCGCGGCCCGGGGCTCAGTACCCATCCCTAGTTGTCTCCATATAAGTCTCCACATTTGTTAACTAGAGAATATCCTGTATCTTGTTGATCTCAGAAGATCCCACATGAGGAATTCAGTCTTCACTCTATTAGCTTATACAGTACAAATACACACATGCACAAACACATGCATTTTTCAGCTGAGAGGTGTAGGAGTGAATTGGTAGCCATGTTTTGGCGCCCCGGGGTTCAGTGTTTTTTTGTTGTTGTCCATACTGGGACTTGAATCAGTCACCTATTGGCTCTAATGCCAAGTCCCACTTCATGCTCCACTGTAGATCTCATAGACAGACAGTTATTAATGTATTAATGTGTTGATGGTAATAAGTGTGTTTTGTTTGTGCACAGCTCCGCCAGCTGTCCCGGGTCAATCACCCCAACATTGTTAAGCTGTATGGCTCCTGTGACAATCCAGTGAGTATAATACACACACACACACACACACACACACACACACACACACACACACACACACACACACACACACACACACACACAGTTACGCTAATAGCTTGTATGATGTGTGTGGTACAGGACAGAATAATGAACTACAGAGCTCATCGTCAGGGTTTCTGATAACGTGTGCCAGAGCTGTTAGTACGGATTTAGCGGATGCTATTGTCATAAGTGCCTTACAATGAGTCCATTCAACCAAAGAGATGCACACTCAATAAAGTAAGAATCGTGCAGGTGCATTAGCTTCCAATGAGCCAAACCATTTAAGTGCTACTGCATTAGCTTCAAATGAGCCATATTATTTATATCTAGATCTGGGCTAGGTTTAATTCACTTAAATGTGCGTAGTCTGTTACCTAAATTAGATTTTGTCCGTCTTTGGGCGAGTTCGACTGATGCTGATGTCATTGTATTATCAGAAACGTGGCTAAATAAATCCATTTTGGCCTCTGACATTTACATAAATGGTTACAGTGTATATCGCACTGACCGGCCTAACAAAGGTGGTGGCGTTGCCATTTATGTGAAAAATAAGTTTTGTGTAACTAATATGGTTTCCAAATCTGTTAGTAAACAGCTAGAATTTTTAGCCGTGAATATTGAGGTAACAAAGGGTCAACAGGTCATGGTGGTGGGCTGCTACAGGGCCCCCTCGGCTGTCAAGGACTCTTTATCGTCATTGGCAAAACTGTTATCACAACTTTCCTACAAGGAAATAGTGCTGCTTGGTGATTTTAATTGGGACTGGTTAACTTCTGTGTCAGAGGACTTTAAAAACCTGTGTACCTCTTTGAATTTTACCCAGATTATAGACAGTCCTACTCGCCCAAATATTAAGTCCCCAAATAAATCCTCCTTAATTGATCTAATTTTCAACAAATGTTCCACATAAATACTCATCTGTGGGAGTATTTGCTAATGATGTGAGTGACCACTGTGTTGTAGCCACATTTAGGGACACTAAGGTCCAAAAGGTTAAACCACGTATCATCACAAAGAGAGACAAAAAACACTTTGTGGAGCAGGGTTTTTTACATGATCTGTTTGATTTTGATTGGGGTAAAATCAATCTGTGTGCTGATGTAGAAACTGCATGGTCTTATTTTTATCTTGGTTTTATGAAAATTATAGATAGACATGCACCTCTGCGTACATTTAGAGTGAAGGGACGAAACAATCCCTGGTTTTCTGCTGAGCTGTCCAGTCTCCTTCATGAGAGAAATAATGCTTGGGCTAAGGCTAGGAAATCAGGCTCAGAGGTAGAATGGCTACGCTTTAGGCAGCTAAGGAATAGCTTCACATCTCAAATAAAAAGTGCTAAATCAAAGTACTATTTGTCAGTTACCACAGAAAACCTGAATAATCCTAGGAAATTTTGGAAAGCCATACAATCGATTTCCACTGGTGATATCCCAAATGAGCTACCTCCGTGCCTTACCACAGCATCTGGCACTATATCAGACAGGGCTACTATGCTAAATTGCTTTAATAAGCATTTTGTGTCTTGTGGCTCTCTGTTTTATTCTGTCACTGACTGTACTTCTGCTTCTGTGAACGCTCCAATCCTTGACTCTGAACAATGTGGTCTGGAAAACCCTTTCAGTTTTACTCCTTTAACTATTGGTATTGTTCATGAAGCCTTATCCAAGTTAGATCCTAGGCAACCGGCTGGCCCGGACAACTTAGAACCTTTCTTTTCAAAGTTAGCTGCAGATTTTATTGCTCCACCTCTTACTTCTCTTTTTAACCTCTCCCTCAGCACAAATACAATTCCAAAAGTATGGAAGTCTGCTTATGTCTTGCCTTTACTGAAAGGAGGGGAGGCAACTATTTTAAATAACTATAGGCCAATCTCAAAATTGTCAGTTCTGGCTAAGGTGCTCGAACGCCAAGTGAGGGAACAAGTAAAGGAGTTTTTATGTATAAATGATATCCTGTCTAAACATCAGTCAGGATTCAGAAAGAAACACAGCACCATCACTGCGACAATGAAAGTGGTGAATGACATTACGAGTATTTTAGATAATAAGCAGAGTTGTGCAGCTCTGTTTATTGACCTTTCCAAAGCGTTTGATACCGTCGATCATCACATTTTAAAGCAGAGGCTACTCAGTATCGGCATATCCAGGTTTGTGAACTACCTCTCTGAAAGGTCCCAATGTGTTCACTTTGATGGGCTGTCTTCTGAGTGGTTAAACATTACTAATGGTGTTCCTCAAGGTTCTGTTTTAGGTCCACTTTTATTCTCCATATATATCAACAGTTTAGGTGAAAATGTGGATGAAGCTACTTTACATTTTTATGCGGATGATACCATGATGTATTGTGCAGGTCCCTCCATTAAGGAGGCTGGTGTTAAATTACAGGCTGTTTTTAACATTATTCAGACTCAGCTCTCTGAACTAAAGCTTCTTTTAAATGTTGATAAAAGCAAGGTAATGCTATTTTCTAAAGCTAAAAAGACACCAGAGCCTGTTTTAGATATTGTAACTATGCAAGGACAAGTACTTGAAGTGGTTACCAGTTATAAATACCTAGGTATCTGGCTTGATGATTGTCTTACTTTTAAACTTCATGTCAATAACCTGCTTAAAAGCTGAGGGTTAGACTAGATTTCTTTTTCAGAAACAAGTCCTGTTTCTCTTTTGAAGCCAGGAAAAGGCTTTTGAAAGGCTTTTGAAAAGACTGTGACCTTTTTACCTGTGCTGGACTATGGTGATTTGATCTATATGAATGCACCTGCCCATTGCCTGGAAAAGTTAGATGCCGCCTATCACAGTGCTCTGAGATTTGTTACTAACTGTAAAGCACTTACTCATCACTGTACCCTGTATGCCAAGGCAGGTCTGCCTTCACTAACTGTACGGAGGCTCAGTCACTGGTACATGTTCATTTACAAAGCCATGTTGGGTAAACTACCTTTTTATATCTGCTCTCTGATCTCTCGACGAATTGAAAGTACGTATTGCCTGAGATCTCATGATGTTGTTTTATTAAATGTGCCAAGTGCTAGGACTGTCTTAGGGAAGAAAGCTTTTAGTTGTGCAGCTCCACTAAATTGGAACAGTCTGCAAACATGTTTCAAACTGAGCACTTTGGTTCCCCTGCATCATTTTAAAACTCAGCTGGCTGACATGCTGTTTGATACTCATGGTACCTGTCTCTGTAAATAGAGTTTGTAAACTGTACCCTGTACATTATGTTGTATGTCATCCTTATTGTTGTTCTGTTGTTTTTATGTTACATGTGTAACTAATGTCCTGCAGGTCACCCTTGAAAAAGAGATCTTTTGATCTCAAGGGGCTTTCACCTGGTTAAATAAAGGCTACAAACAAACAATATTATCCTAATGGAAATATTGCAGTGTTGAAGAGAAGTCCCGGCCTACAAACGGTATTCTTTGGTACAAGTACTGTAGAAAAATAAAACCATGATAATTGTAATATATTTTTATATATAATGTGAATCATGTTTTTTTCCCTCTTATATTGCAAATCCTATTGTAATTTTAGTCAAAAAGAATTCCAATTAGTTATTTTTCCCAATGTGTGCAGCTAAACCACGTAGAGTACCAGCTGTGTTCTGTCAGTGGAGCAGCAGTGTTCTTATTTCATAGCTCAGAGAAAGTTCCAGATGAGCCTAATTTCTGTTTCTTCCTCTCAGGTGTGTCTGGTCATGGAGTACGCAGAATGTGGCTCGCTATATAACTGTAAGTCCTAGCATGTCTGTGAAATATTCTAGTTAATGTATGTACGTTGATATTGCCTCAGCTTTTCTGAAACTCACTCCCTGTTACACTATTCCTTTCAATTATGTTTTAATTATCTTCTTTTCCATTATTCCTTTTTGATATTCTAGAAAGATCCAAAATGGATTTGCTCTAAAATGACAGCTTCTCCTGTAAAGTATTTATCTGATTGTTTTCTTCCCTTTCTTTCCCTGGTGGTTCCAGTGCTGCACAGTGCCGAGCCCCAGCCCCACTACACAGCGTCCCACGCCATGAGCTGGTGTCTGCAGTGTGCTCAGGGGGTGGCCTACCTGCACTCCATGAAGCCAAAGGCCTTAATCCACCGGGACCTCAAACCACCAAAGTATGTCATTAAAGATTCAAAGATTGAAAGGTTAATTTCATATGCACAATAGCTACAGTGTAGCTGTTAGAAAAGAACATTTGAAGTCCCAGGCTTCCACCAGTGTAAAACGCAACATATTTAAGAGATAAAGAACGACGGGAGTAAAATAGTGCTCATTTTCTGAATACGCTTTTGGTTAGGTGCTTGCAATAAGTGCTGTTTAGGATTAAGAGGTTTTCACACGTTTTTTTTTTTCTACAACATAAAATATGTCAGTTAGTCCCCCACTGGTGAATGTCTGAAGCATTAGGTGACATCAAATCAGCGGTGGATAAATGAGACGTCATCTCTCCAACCATTAGCCATCTTTAGCTTAGCGGTGGTGACGCTAAGTCATGCAAATGTGATGACGTTTGTGTTAAGCTTTTTACTTCTGTTTCTTGCAGTTGCGCTTAGCATTTTTTAAAGTGTGTTCTATACTATAATTTTTCTGCTGTATTCTGAAATCCAATGGTAAAATCCCATTGCTTTTTGTCGAAGGACCCCTTGTGATGCAAACCTCCGGTTCAGCCTATAAAACGACGTCTGTCCCTCGAT
Organism: Gymnodraco acuticeps; assembly: GCF_902827175.1. Taxonomy (NCBI): domain Eukaryota; kingdom Metazoa; phylum Chordata; class Actinopteri; order Perciformes; family Bathydraconidae; genus Gymnodraco; species Gymnodraco acuticeps. The sequence goes on along the minus strand of NW_022991985.1, from coordinate 484,908 downwards.
CCACAACAAAAGAAATATATCTCCACATCTTTTGAATAGATTGCATGACATCTGCAGACATTCCTGGATCCAGGAGGACACCTTGTGATGTCATTGTTTGGTCCCAATATTTATGACCAATTGCGTGCAAAGATATCCTATGCAAACTGGAACATCAATCCCACATGAGCTTATTCAAAAGGGTTTTCCTCTGGTCTCTAACCCCGTCCTCTGTGCTGTTTCAGTCTGCTGCTGGTGGCTCGTGGTACCGTGCTGAAGATCTGTGACTTTGGAACAGCTTGTGATATTCAGACATACATGACCAATAATAAAGGCAGCGCAGCCTGGATGGCCCCGGAGGTGTTCGAAGGTGAGATACAAAACACTGCCACTCCCCAATGTGCTCAAATCCCTGTATCTTTAAAGAAAATTCAGATTAGAACTTTTTTCAAATGTGATGGCTTTAATCTCCTAATCTCCTAATCGTGTAAAGGTCAATTCTGGGTGCAGTGAATTGTGAGAGGCTTTTTAGTGAACCTTCCTCGCATATACTGTACATTAAAAACTATGAGTGCCTCTTAAGCATGTGTGCGTCCCCTATAACATCGTTAACAAAGCAATTGACACAAACCAATAGTGATGGAATAAAATGTAACACGTTTTTCTTCGGTTGACCTGTAATACGCAGATTTAGTCCTAATTCAGCTTGTATGATTAGATTCAGTTCATAGGCATTAGCAGCTTCATGTTGACCTGTATTCCCCATAGGTCTGAAGTCCTGAATGAACTCTCCCTGTGCTGTGTGTCCTCAGGCAGTAACTACAGTGAGAAGTGTGACGTGTTCAGCTGGGGCATCATCCTGTGGGAGGTCATCACACGCAAGAAGCCCTTCGACGAGATCGGCGGCTCGGCCTTCTGTATCATGTGGGCCGTCCACAGAGGTGAGCACTGTTACTTTACACTCCATTCAGCAGACGCTGCTTTCACCCAAAGCCACTGACATTGCATTGAACCCAGCAGTGCATAGCTTTCAAAAGCTTTTTTCCTCTTTTTGTGGAAAAAGGTGTTTGTTTTTTTGTCAGCATGTGACCATGGCACACTATGGCTCAGCTTCCTCATGACTAAGCATGTATCAAAGGGTTTTCAAGCAGACTTCAGTGGGAGTTGAAAGAAATGATACAATTCGTCAGCAGGACAGCTCTTTGACCAGTTTATTGCAGAATTTCAACAGCAGCCGGAAAATATGTATACTTTCTTCTAGGGCTGTGCAATTAATCGTATTTTAATCGCGATTACGATTATGGCTTGCGACGATTATGAAAACAGCATAATTGACAAAATACGATTATTTTGCTGGGTGCGCTTTCGCCCCTCCCTAAAAGCCCACTCGGCCACGTGGGAGTGACATGTGTTGTGAGTATTCAGCGCGAGCGAAGATGTCAGAACAAGAGCAGCAACTCATTAAAAAGAAGGGTCGCGGGGAGATTCCTAGTCGATCGCGAGATGTGTCTAAAAATAGAACAACAATATTCTGTTTTATCGTTAATGTCCTGTAACATAATCTTCCTGTGCCAGAATAATGCACTTGAACGCATCAAAGCTTTGTGATTGGCCGGCCTCACCCCATGTGTGGGGGCGTGGCTGGTGAGCAGTGGGCACTATTTCGCTGACTTTGTCCGTGTCAACAGGAGTGACAGTCCGCACACACACAAGACCGCAAATATGGCAGAAGCAAAAAAAACCTAAATATATAATTTTCACTCCGAGTGGGAGGATGATTATTTTTGTATCTATTCCAATTCAAAGTCCATCTGTCTCATCTGCAATGCGAGCGTGGCTTTATTGAAGAAGGGTAATTTAGGAGCGGCATTTCAAAACAGTGCACAAACGCTACGAGACGGAATTCCCTCCTAATTCTGCCCTACGCTCCAAAAGGGGAGGGGCCTGAGAGGACAGCTAAATGCACAGCAGTCCATTTTCACCAGGCCCAACAACAAGAGCAAGGCTGCTACCAGAGCACCTTATCGTGTCAGTCACGTTCTTGCGAAACACATGAAGTCTTTCAAAGACGGCGAAGTTATGAAAGAAGCATTCCTGGAGGCTGCCGACGCGCTTTTTGGGGACAGTAAAAATAACAGTAGCATTTCAACAGGTTTTTGATATAATAAAAACTCAAGTTAGATACCGTTATTAATCAGCTGTAAGTTTTAGTTTGTTTGAACTTATTCATTATAATTATTGTACAAAAGGGTATAATAATGCAAACTTAAATTGATTATAGTCTATTATCAATTCAGGTTAAGAAACTAGTGTTGCTTGCATCCTATTTTAAAGGCATTTATTTTTATACTCTACTAAAATGCAACAAAAAAAGGGTTTGATTCTATTAATGTTGGTCTTTTTATTGCACTTTGGCAGCAGATTCCTGTGTAGCTTCAGATCTGAGTTGTCTTATTAGTAAGCCTAATTTATACTTTTGTAGCAACACTATTTTTATATAATGGCAAAGAAAGGGTTCAGAGTATTTTCTTTTTTTCCTGTGTCATATGTGGCAGCACTGCCACAAGTTCCTCTTCAGAGAGGGTCTTCAGTACAGGTGGCAATATCGTCCCCTGTCTGCGCTCATCTCTGAAACCAGACCATGTCAACAGGCTGGTATTTCTTGCAAAAAATCTTTAAGAGATGACATGAGCAGCCCTACCAGCATTTGCCATGGTGGCCTAAAACATTTTTATTTGGTCTTAAATTGTAGTTCAACATTTATTTCCTGTTACTTCTGGACCATGACGGTGGTCCAGCCTTCAACATTTAACTGAGTGGAATATGATGAATATGTTTTACCAAAATGTTGGCTATATGTTAAGGAGTTTTCAGTAGGTTGTGACAGTGCACTGCATCATATTTGATTTAATTTATTTTGGTCTAATTTATTTTTATTTATCATATTAATATATGTTTAGTATGGTTTTGGAAGTGCGCTCCAACATATTTGTTGATCTTGTTTATTGGTAAAATATGATTTGTTTTAAAGTTCAATAGATGGTCAATGAATAATCGTCAAAATAATCGTGATATCAATTATTGACCCAAATAATCGTGATTATGATTTTTGCCATAATCGCACAGCCCTACTTTCTTCTGTTCTGATGTGAATGGGGAGCTCATTCTACCATTTTAGAGCCAGGATAGCAAACAGGCATGTTTATGTTGAGGGGTACCCGGGTAAAGCTCCAAGTGAGGGAGTATCAAATGCGATTGACCGATGTGGAGCACATGCTGGACTCTATGGTTTAACTGTGTCCAGGATGACGGAAGAGCCTGATCTGTTCACAACTCGGTAGGCCTGTGTCTTGAAGTGGATCAGGGCAGCAGCCAGTGAAGGGAGCAGGGGTTCAGTGTAGTGTGGGAGAACATGGGGAGGGTGAAGACCAGTCAGGCTGCTGCATTCTGAATCAGCTGTAGAGGTCGGATGGTGCTTGCATGTAGACCAGCCAGGAGGGAGTTGCAGTAGTCGAGACGTGAGATGACAAGAGCCAGGACCTGGAGCAGGACCTGGACCTGGACCAGGACCTGGACCTGGACCAGGACCTGCTGATGGAGCCAGTGTTCCTCAGCAGGGAGTTTAACAGCCAGCTTAATGAGTGTCTGCTTCCTGTGACGCAGGTACGCGGCCCCCCCTGATCAAAGACCTTCCGGAGCCCATAGAGACCCTGATGACGCGCTGCTGGGACAAAGAACCCAGCCAGAGACCGTCCATGGAGGAGGTGAAGAACACCATGAGCAACCTCATGAAGGTATGAGATGTGTACATCAGATTAGAGAAACACAACTTGTGAAGACGGAACTATGACGTTAAACATAACAATGGAATGAAATATGACCAAACCATAAGCAAATCAAGAGAGAGCCATCGACTAAGATATGGACACAAGTACAGATAAACACTTGTTTTGGTGGGTTCAAGTCCCATACTGGAATGTTTGGTATCATTTGACCTGAAAATATACATACAAGATGTAGAGCATAACCTTTAATTAAATAAGATTCAAAGGCTTTATTTTTCATGTGCACGATAGCGTAATTTTAGGAATTGACTTGTAACATCAACAAAATGTCAAATGAAATTGTAATTCCGAACATTAGCATTAATACTGTATACTGTAATAATCGATGTATATGTGGAAAGTACTTTAAACCTTGCTATAAATTCATTTTATAACAAGGAAATTATTTTAGAATTGAGTGTTCTCTTTCGATTGGGATTATGTGATCTGCTTTGCAGAGGTGGGGGACTCGAGTCACATGACTTGAGTCACCAGCGCGCAAAGAGCTGTGCCTTTTACGCAACGCCTTCACTGTGTTTACTTTCATTAGAACAGCTAAAGAGCGACCGCAGGCTGCTACGTGTTAACCACACACACACACACACACACACACACACACACACACACACACACACACACACACACACACACAACTGCCCCATTAATCCCCCTATCACTCGTTTTATGAAGGAGATGTCCGGTCACTAAGCCGCATGATGTGTGTGTGTTTGTGCTCTGCTCAGCTCCGCTCTGTGTGTGTGTTCGGTGTGTTTGTGTGTGTCCGACAACGGCATTTGATTTCAAATGACCATGAACAGTAATTTACACACATCTGGCCAACTCCATATGCATATGTGGGTGTTCCCAAATGATTAATGTGTTTAATCTTAATGTCGCACACATATCATGCACCCTGGTACATACACTATTCCGTTGTATTGGCTTTGATGCAATATTTCTTTGTGCACAGACACAGTTAGGAACACAATGAGACAGTGTCATATGGAGCCCCTTAGACAGACCATGGAGGAATGCTGTGACCCTGCTGAAGGGCAGCCAGGGCAGGAGGCTTAACATGTTGATGTAACATGTGTGTTGTACTCCTGTTATCACTTTAGAGCCCTTTTAGAACTTATAGGGTTATCATTTCAGCGCCCCACTCTCCATTGCTGTTTATGTTGAAAATAAAACTAACATTTTCATAACCACAATATTTTAACTGATTTAAATGCAGAAACTGGGCTATTCATCAGAATGTTCTATGACTTGACTTGTGACTTTCTTGACCTGAGCAATGACTTGCTTGACTCTGACCACAGTGACTTGGGACTTGCTCATGTAGGACTTACTCCCACCTCTGCTGCTTTGTGAAACTGACTTAACAGCCGGCATTTAAAGGGTCGTAATGTTATTAGCATTAGCAGTTAATTATTTAAATAAAGGAATTCAAACCTGTTAACTAACCTAAGCAGAACCAGGCTAGTCTTAAGAAAATAGTTTCCATTGTGAATTAGGTCCAACTTGTTTTAAAATGAAATCCTCCTTGTTTACGCCCTGATAGAACCCACAGCTCAGTACACACAGGTTGGAATTGATATTCTCAGTTGTCACTCTGGAAAAGTATAACTAAGTTCTAAACGTTTTGGAACCGTTCATTCAGTGGGTTAATAGTGTGTTTGTACCAAGAATGTTTCTTCACGGATCCTTGTGAACGTGTTGTGTTCCGCAGTACTTCCCTGGCTCTGATGAACCTCTCAAACTGCTGCACCAGTCCTCAGCCAGCCGGAGCGGCTCCTCATCCGCCACCAGCACAGGTAACTTCTCCTGTCTGAGTCTGGAAATGTCTCTACTGTTTCACGTAGACCAAGGCTATGCAACTCTGTTGTTGATGTGAAAGCTAAGGGCTCGGGGGCTGACATTTCACTGAGCTATTATTCTCCGGGGGAAAGACCCACTGGACCTCTCTCCGGCCTGACCACCTTCTGTTCTGCTGATTTGTGTTTACTGGGTAGCATTTTAGATTTACTCCTCAGATATAGGCCGGCCATGGAGTAGAGTGGTCTCAGTCAATGTGTTCTTGGACATGATGCCTAACCCCCACATAGTGTGAATGTAAGTGTCCTGAGCAGATGCACCTTGCCTCTGTCTTTATATGAATGTGTGTGAATGGGTAAATGATGACTTGTATATGTAACATCACTTTAAGGGGTTGCAAAGACATGAAAAGTGCATTATAAACTCCATTTATCATTAATACATTTACTCCTAGGATAAGAAAGATCTATGCTTGACACCATGGGGTACTTGGCTCAGGAGACCGCATGGGGATTTGAAATCAAAATGATGAGACATGCTGAAGTGCTGTTAGTGAAAAGGTTGTCGCTCTTGCCGGACTGCTTTCTAGTTCATGAGAAACACGAGGGTCACTGGTGCAAGGAGAGTTGCTCCTGGATAGCATTGAAGTAATACTGTTACAGGTTCTCTTTGGAGGATTGTTTGTGTGCCCAATGACAGGAAATGCTTGGACAGATTCAGAAAAAGATGGCAGATGTAATTTTATCGGTACACTTGGTCAAAAAAACTGGAGCCGTTATTTTCCGTGTTTATTTGAGTGGAGTTTGGTGAAACAAACCCAGCTCACAGCAGGACTGTACCTCTGGCGAGTTGATAGAGGAAGATTTCTACAGAACAGCTGATCCAAATAACTTCATGCACTCCCCCGTGAGATAATCAAAACTTGGAAACACACACACACACACACACACACACACACACACACCCCCCCCTCAGTCATTGTAGTGTGAAGTGTCTCCTGATCCCCCTTTGCTGTGTGCAGGCTCGTATGCTGACTACACCATGAACAGTAACCGCAGTGACGAAAACGCAGAGCACAGAAACTCAGTGGGCAGAGATGAGACCCTGAAAAGCTTCGAGGCCAAATTCCCTCTGCAGTTCAAACCCTCCAAGGTAATGAGAGCAATGAGAGCGCACACAGTGACATCACAACATCACACTCTGTCCTTCTGATCTGAACCTTCTCCTCCCTTGCAGACGGCCACTCTGCGTTCCAGTCTGTCCAGGGTCTCCAGTGTGGACAGTCAGCCGGGACGCTCTCAAAGCCCGCCCCAGTCTACCAGCCCTGGGACTAACAGCAGCCAAACAGAGCTGAGGATGACATTTAGTCCCACAGGTAGGAAACGTCATCAGGATAACTGAAGCTGCATTCAGTCATACACATTTCAAAAAAGTAAATATTTTTAAGCCTACAAATCTACTACTAATGTCAATATTTAATCAGTTGAATACACGTGTGTGTGTGTGTGTGTGTGTGTGTGTGTGTGTGTGTGTGTGTGTGTGTGTGTGTGTGTGTGTGTGTGTGTGTGTGTGTGTGTGTGTGTGTGTGTGTGTGTGTGTGTGTGTGTGTGTGTGTGTGTGTGTGTGTGTGTGTGTGTGTGTGTGTGTGTGTGTGTGTGTGTGTGTGTGTGTGTGTGTGTGTGTGTGTGTGTGTGTGTGTGTGTGTGTGTGTGTGTGTGTGTGTGTGTGTGTGTGTGTGTGTGTGTGTGTGTCACTCTTTGGTCCTTTGACTGGATTATGAACACATCTGAAAGGTCTATTGTGTTTCTTTTTCAATGGGCCAGCATACGTTGTCTATACCACACCAATGTATTATAATCCAAGCCTGATTGATATTAAAGACCTGGAATATCTTTGGGAAAACTGACATATAACTTTTCCTAATCTTTGAGTCGCGTTGTACTACCCACAATGCACCACTAAGGGGCCTCACAGTGCAGTATGTGTGTCCATGCATTCTGCTTCAAGAGCTCCTTTACATTGACAATGACTAAGTGTGTGTCTTTGTGTGTGTGTGTTCAGCTACCAATGGTTTAGACGGCTCCATCCCCCTGGCCTACCTGAAACTGGATCATCAGTTACAGGTAAGTGGAAAATACATTTAACAAAACCTTCCACTAGTCACCAAGTAGCAAAAACAGTTAGTGTTATATGGATGTTCATTGTTTAATAGAGAACTGGTGAATATGTTACATTGTGGTCAGACTGAAGCTGAAGGCATTTCACTTCCTGTTTACTCCACTTTTCTCTTCCTCTCAACATTACCACCCTTAGAGTAATTTGTGTCCATGCTGTCGGATGATTTATTGATTTGGATAACTTATAAATATACACTCACCGACCACTTTGTTAGGTACACCTTGCTCCCTTTTGCCTTCAGAACTGCCTTAATTCTTGGCATAGGCACAAGGTGTTAGGAACACTCCTCAGAGGTTTTGGTCCATATTCGACCCCACCCTCACTTTCCTCCCTCATGTTAACCAGGTCACAAAAACCGCCTTCTTCCACTTAAAGAACATTGCCCGCATCAGACCTCCCCTCTCATTGACCGCTACTGAAACTCTGATCCATGCCTTCATAACATCCCGACTGGATTACTGCAACAGAGTCCTCTATGGTTCATCTGCATACACTCTCAAAAAACTTCAATATGTCCAAAACGCCACTGCCCGTATGTTCACCTCCACCCGACGCTCATCACGCCTATCCTCCACCTCCACTGGCTCCCCATCAAACACTGCATTGACTTCAACATGTTACTTCTCACCAACAAAACCATCAACAACCTTGCCCCCCCCTACCTCTGTGACCTCATCCAACGACACACCCCCAACCGTGGCCTCAGGTCTGCTGAAGCTAACCTACTGCAGCCCATCAGGATAAAGCTCCAGACCTGGGGGGACAGGGCCTTCGCTGCAGCCCCCCCCCCCCCTCTCGAACTCCCTTCCCAGTCACATCCGAAAGGCCAACACTCTCACGTCATTCAAACAATCCCTCCAAACTCACCTTTTCACTCTTGCCTTCAACTCCTAATCCCCTATTCCACCTAGCTTAGCACTTTTTACTTTTATTGTAATTGTTCTTCTTTACTTGCTTTTAAAGCGCTTTGAGCACCATAAAAAGCGCTATATAAATAACATTTATTATTATTATTATATTGACATCATAGCATCACGCAGTATCTGCAGGTTTGTCGGCTGCTTATCCGTGATGCAAATCTCTGGTTCCACCACATCCCAAAGGTGCCCTATAGGATGGAGATCTGTGGGGGGGCCATTCGAGTGAACTCATTGTTATGTTCAAGAAACCAGTTGGAGATGATTTGAGCTTTGTGACATGGTGTTATCCTGCTGGAAGTAGCAGTATTCAAGAGGATATCCCCCACACCATTACCCCCCCCACGCCCAGCCCAAACCGTTGATACCAGGCAGGACAGATCCATGCTCTCATGTTGTTTACCACAAATCCTGACCCCACTGTTCAAATGTCGCAGCAGAAATGGAGACCCATCAGACCAGGCAACATTTGTCCAATCTTCTATTATCCAGGTTTGGTGAGCCCGTGTGAATTGTAGCCTCAGTTTCCTGTTCGTGGCTGAAGGAGGGGCACAGTGTGGTCTTCTGCTGCTGTAGCCCCTCTGCTTCAAGGCTCCATGTGTTGTGTTCAGAGAGGGTCTTCTGCGTACCTTTGTTGTAACTAGTGGATATTTGAGTTACTGTTGCCTTTCTATCATCTTGAACCAGTCTGGCCTTTCTCCTCTGACCTCTGGCATCAACACGTCTCCCAGAGAACGGCCGCTCACTGGATGTTTCCCTTTTTAGGACCATTCTCTGTAAACCCTAGAGATGGTTGTGTGGGAAAATACCAGTAGATCAGCCTTTTGTGAAATACTCAGACCGACCCGTCTGGCACCAACAACCATGCCACGTTCCAAGTCACTTAAATCACCTTTCTTCCCCATTCTGATGCTCTGTCTGAACTTCACCAGGTCGTCTTCACCACTTTTCCTATCTCTTATTTAGTTGTCATCTTCTATTGGTGCTTGTGAACCATCTTTGATCGTTGTGAGAAGCGCTATGAATGTGATGTTGAAGCAGTTTTAAAAGTGTAGAATTGGAGGGTTAAGGATGTTGTGCCTAGCTTATACACTGTATTAGCTTTTCATAGTATTCCTCACATGTAGCCCTTGTTAATGTTAGTGTTGTGTCCCTGCTGTGGATCAGTGTGTTTACCAGCGATCTGTCCCTGTGTTTCAGCCCCTGGCTCCCTGTCCTAACTCCAAAGAGTCCATGGCGGTGTTTGAGCAGCACATCAGCATGGCTCAGGAGTATTTGAAAGTCCAGTCAGAAATCACTCAGCTCCTCCTAAAGAAGTAAGTCCACACCTGCTATTACTTGATTTCGTGTATGGTATATATTTTAGAATATGATCGAATCCAACCGTCTGTGTTTCCAACATACAGTGTGTTTGGTTGATATCGTGTATGTGCTTGGGTTGTGGGATCACAATTGAACTAGTTTACTTGATTAGTTCAATATTCAATGTTCAAATTGAAGGAAGCACAGTATTTCATAAAGGGTTAGGGTTTAAATCCATTTGTGTGGAGCTGCAGAGATATCCAGGCCTATACATCATGTTCCATAAACTACAAAACATATTTGCTTGGTAAAGATACACTAAAAAGGATCACACTATGATCATTCAAATATATGTTTCAATAGAAATGAGAAAAACAAGGCTAAAATGATCATTCAAATATATTTTGTCATGGTAATATCAGTCAAAAAGAATAGCTTTTTGTTTTACCAAATTGTGCAGTCCTATTAAAGAGTTGAAACAAACACTCACTATCCTTGCTGTCCAATCAATGAGTCAGCTGTTGGGTCATGTGACTGCACTAGTGAGAACCATTTTTTTGTTTATTAGAGGGAGATGAGAAAATGAAAATAAATCCAAGTACAGAGCTGGAGTCAGGACGTTGTTAGCCTAGCTTAGCATAAAGACTGGAGGCAGTACGTAACTCTCCTCATTGTTTTTAACATTTCTGTTTGTGCATGGATTGATAGTGATCTGTGAGGCTAGCTAGGCTAGCTGTTTCCTGCTACTTCCGGTCTTTATTCCATGCTAAGCTAAGCAGCCTTGACTTCTTATGTCACTGAGATGAAGAAGGCCAAATGAAGCAAAGAAATGTAGTTCCAAACATTTCTGTTCTTTTTAGGCATATGTTGTAAAAAAAGAATTGGTCAAAGCACCATAACTTTATCACTATCGGTTGTTTCAGTGAACAGCCAAATGTTTTGCTACTGTATGTTCAATGTTGCAAGGTATTGTGGGACGACATCATCTCCTTTCCTTTCACAAAGGATGGTCCAGTGTTTCCTCAGCTAAAGGAGATTATAATGGAAGCATTCCTTTCCTATCATCATGGCTGACACTGAGGTATTTCAGGGTCATTTCCCTTTGTTAGGAACCTTCCTAAACAAAGTACTTTTGAAGTTGTTAGTCTAGCTTTGCATAAAGACTGGAAGCATGGGAGACATGTAAGTAACTCCCTGTCAAGCACTTTTTCTCTCTGTGCATTGGTTTGAAAGTGATCTTGACTAGCTAGCCAGATTCCTTTTCCTTCTAGTCATCAAGCTATGCTAAGTAGCCCTGACTTCTCATGTCACTGTTATGAAGAAGGCAAACTGAACCAAAGAAACTTATAGTTCCAAAAATGTCATAGGTCCTTTGAGAAGTTTGCTGCGGTCCAAAAATGTGTCAAAAGCATTGTTACTGTCATGATCAGTGTTTGCCGATAACATTTGATTGTTTCCATGAACGGCCACGTTAAATGTTGCAGGTTCAAGGCATTGTCCTCTTTCCTATCACAGAGGATGGTCCTGTGTTTCCTCAGCTAAAGGAGATTACAAAGGAAGCATTCCTCTCCTATCATCTAGAGATTTCAAACCGCTCTTATCATGGCTGACGCTTAAGAACTTCCGGGTCATTTCCCTTTGTTAGGAACCTTCCTAAATATATAACACTATTTGACGACAATCCTTGAGTCAGGGTGTTGTTAGCCTAGCTAAGCATAAAGACTGGAATCAGGGGTAACGGTATCTAACTCCCTGTCAAATAGTGTTTATGTTTGTGCATGTGTTAAACTATGCTAAGCTAAGTAGCCCTTACTTCTCATGTCACTGAGATGCAGAAAGCAAGACAAACAAAGTAAGCATAATTCCAAAACTGTTGGTGTAGTCCTTTGAGACTTAGCACCTTCTCCAAGACAGAGTACATAACATTGTACGCTTCATATTTCATGCAGAACTCTGTGCTGCTGCGGTCTGTACGTGTTAGAGTGATCCAAAGGTGACAGTCAGATTTCCTGTCGGTAACGCAGTGTTCCCTGTGTGCAGAGAGAGCCTGATGTCGGAGCTGGAGCAGGAGCAGAGGGAGCAGCAGAGCTCCTCTCGCCTCATCCAGGAGCACGGCAAGCTGCTGGAGGACAACAGCAGCCTGTCTGCCTACTGCCAGACCTTAAGGGGCAAGCTGAGCCTGGTCCAGAGCCAGAACCAGCAGCACAGCTAGGACCCGCCTCCGCTGCCGACCAATGAGAGGACTCACTCCATGAACTGAGCATACAGTAGGGAAGCCCGTTAACGCATCAAAAAAAGGATAACTGGTTACGAAGTGGGTCCAACACTGGCTCAAACAGACTTCCACTTTAGGATTTCTTTTGTTTTAAATCAGTTTCGAAAGTGCACTCCAACTTGAGAACACCAACGTCAAAGGTGTTGTCACTACAATCATTTAGTAACACAGCATCATTTTTTTTAGGTACAATTCTGATTGTTTCTCAAAGCAATCATTTCAGTTTATCTTTAAAAGAAATACCATATTTTAGTTTTTTTAGATCATGACATTTAAACAACATTTTAAAACACTACGTCCATGTCTGGGCCTCCGTACATTTTATGACCATAACAAGTCATATGAAATTTGACATTTCACGTTTGTGTTTGTATTTTGATAATATGTTCAAATAATTTACAATATTTTCAGTTTGACTTTAAAATAAATATGAGCAACTTTTGTTCTTCTTAGATCATGAAATGTAAACAAAAACAAAAGAAGCTACTAAATTCATGTCTGGGCCTCCGTACGTCTTCTGACCATGAAATTGAATGTTCATTTTGATATTACACGATGGTGATGGACTGCTGGGACCAAGGACACCCATATGAACTGAAATGGACCCAAAGGTGTCATGTGGGGGGAGGGGGGGGGGGGGGGGGGGGACTTGCCTTGCCTTATAGCCAGTGAGTGTTATTTTTGGTGTATTTTTTTGAGAAAAGTAACAATTTGTAAATTCTTACTTTTCTATATTCAGTTGATCACACCCGTTGTATTGTGTTTGATGAAAAAAGGAAGGGAATTGTGGGCCGTACCATTTTAAACCAATTTGACTGTGAATACAAGCCTTACCAAAGGCTTTCCGCTCCAGACGCGGTGCCTCGGAGCCAGAGGAGAGCTTTGTTAACGGCTGTTTGAAATGGAAATAAGTGTAGAATAATGAACCTGACACACATTTCTATATCTGTTTAACTTTCTTTTTACACAGTTATATTTCACGGAATTATATTAACATTATTCTGCACTGCACTTATTTGGGTGAAAGAAAGCACGTGTTTGAGTGTCACTTGGTGCTTTCACTGACCGTGGGTTACTATGGGATGGATTGGTCATTTTAATGCATTTCTTCAGACGGTGCCTAAGGATTGTTCCTGTACAGTTCATTTTTTTCATCTCAGTTTATTTTATAAAACATTTGTCCTGTGATTTTTAAAATGTACATACTGCAATATATGCTTTTAGAAAGTAAAAACAAGGTTTGTACGATGTTGTCATTTGTCATCATTTAAAATATGGATTTTACTGCAAGTTAACAATTATTTCTTAAAGCAGATTTTTTTTCTTGTGACCAACAAAATTATTAATTTCCGCTCCAACACATTTTACATGATAGGCTAAGGGGCGGAACATCCCTAGGTGGTTGACCAATCACAACAGAGCCAGCCAGCTAACCAATCAGAGCAGGCTGGGCTCTGGTTTCAGACAGAGGGTGAAAAGAGGTGCTGCAGTCTCAGTATGAGAACAATAAAGAGCTTTTTGAACGTTAAAGCATGGAGACATGTCCCAGTAGAGCAGTGGTTCTCAAAGTGGGGGGCGCGCCCCCCCAGGGGGGCGCAGAGGCATGACAGGGGGCGCGAGAGACCAGGGGGGAAAAATGGTTATTAAAAAAAAAAAAAAAATCATATTTTGAAAAATTATTGATTGAAAATAATATGATACAGTACTATTACGTGTGTGTGTGTGTGGTGTGTGTGTGTGTGGTGTGTGTGTGGGTGTGTGTGTGTGTGTGTGTGTGTGTGTGTGTGTGTGTGTGTGTGTGTGTGGTGTGTGTGTGGTGTGTGTGTGTGTGTGTGGTGTGTGTGTGTGTGTGTGTGTGTGTGGTGTGTGTGTGTGGTGTGTGTGTGTGTGTGTGTGTGTGTGTGTGTGTGTGTTGTGTGTGATTGTGTGTGTGGTGTGTGTGTGTGTGTGTGTGTGTGTGGTGTGGTGTGTGTGTGTGTGTGGTGTGTGTGGTGTGTGTGTGTGTGTGTGGTGTGTGTGGTGTGTGTGTGTGTGTGTGTGTGTGTGTGTGGTGTGTGTGTGTGGTGTGTGTGTGTGTGTGTGTGTGTGTGTGTGGCTAGCGAGCGAGCGAGCGAGCTACGCTAACGGATATAAGGAGTTTTTTTTTTCAACAACAAGGAGGAGGAGAGTCCTCTCCTGTCAGACTGAGAGACTCAGTGAGCTAAAGGACTCTCAGTGTTATCTCAGTGGGTCTCAAACGTTTTGGTCACCATTAATGTAAACAATTATTTCCGAGGCACACGTTTATATGATCATTATAGTTATAAAAAAATAAGAGAATCAATTAAAAACAGGTATGAAATACTATATGACATTACAAAATGAATAAAGTTTAAAAGGGTGATTTGTAAAATATCCATAAAGAAAAAGTAAATCTGTTTACAGTTCTGATTCATATGGGTGTTGAGAGAGGTATCCATAGATCTCTTAATGTTGCTCTCAAAGTGCACCAGATTGATGCTTTCAACTTCAATATTTAAAAATCTTCCCGGGGGAGCTTGCCCCCGGACCCCCCTATGTGAGATCCACACACCACCTATAAAAATAGCACTTGACCCCTGCTTACACCTATATGCCGTGAGCTGATTATCGAGCCTTCATTGTAACTGTCGCACTGTGTATTTGCGTGGGGATTGTTGCAGTAGAACATTCCACTGTAGCGCCCGGTACATTAACGGGAAACCCTAAATGTTTGAGCACCCTCTATGAAACGTCAAGCTACCCCACAGCACCCCCAAAAGAAATCTCTGGCGCCGCCACTGAACTTTTATTTTTCTCTAAAGGGGGGGCCTGACAGAAAATGTTTGAGAACCACTGCAGTAGAGACACTACATACTAAAATGAGCATAATATGTCCTCTTTAAAGATGCTTTATAACCACAGTTTAATTCAATACTTTCTCGATATAATCCACGTGTCTTCCTTCAGAGTCTTTATCCACAGAGGACAGCAGACTGACAGAGCTGCGAACACTAAACTGAGAATAAAGGAACACATTGAATACATTCCATAAGGGGTCTAATGTGCAATCACTGACTGATTAGTAGCATCTCACAGATCATTCTTTCAACATTTTACAGGAAATGATGACACATATTAATGCTGTCATGCTCTTTTTAATGTACATCCTCAAACATATATTTGAAGAAGTACAAGTGGACAAAGGTATGTTGAGAGTATTGCTTTGATTTGTGGGTCAATTGAGAAACAAATGAGGTGAAACAGTTTGTCCCAAAGCCCCTCACCCCTCAGCTAAAGATCACTGATGGAGCTGCAGTCCAGAGCTGCATCCATGTAAATGTGAGGCTTCAGTTGCCATAGTGATGCAGGATTCTTTTATAGATCCATGTACTACCTTCAACAACAGTTGACATGCTCTGTGCTAATTTGGTTTCTCACACACACACACACACAGATTTTGAACCCATCACCCTCTGTTATGATGCAGACAGCAGCTTCCTCTGCCTTCCTGGATCTGGATCACCTTCTAGCTAGAACTTGTTGTTGAATTGAAGGCACTATAGTGGCTGTATGTAGTCCAAAATAATCTGTGAGGTTTAAACAAAGAATAAAAACGATTCACACCTTTATGACCATTTATTCTTAAAAAAAAGAAAAGACAAAAATACAAACCGTACCAGTTACCTCAATATTAAGTTCTTTATATGATTGCAACTACGGCCAATGGAAATAGATCACTCCCTGGCTCGCCCTCTCTCTCTCAAAATGGCTCTACTCGCAGTATTATATTATTATGGGTTTTATATACAGTTGTTATTGCTAACAAATACACATGAGCATTTTTCATAGTTTGTCTATGTGGAGCCGATTTGAGTGACTTAAATCAAGGTGGATTAGTAGTTGCCTAAAGTATTGCATCATATCAGATATGCCTTATGTTTGTTCTTTATGTAAAAAGTAGTTGAGTGTTAGATAACTAGCAGAGTGAAAACTATCAAATGTGCCTCTGAATTGTAGTGGTATAAAGTAGCATTTAATCAGAATCAAGTTTATTGACGTACCTGGCAATACACTTCATTCTCATTCTGATATAATTAAGTAAAGTACAATTATTTCCAAATATGACTTCAATAAGGTACTAAATGTACTAGTTACATTCCTTCATTGACTATCATAGAGCAGTGTACACAGCATTATACAGTGTTATGTAAACTCATATTTTGTGAATGCAAACACACATGTTTCTGTAGGGACATTTCTGTATGATCCTCCGAGGTGTATGTTTGCCTTTTCTTTGTCATTGCTCCCTCTCAGACTACCCATGGATCCATGGCTGAGAACATCACGTCCCCCGCTGAGCCGACCTGAGCTGCCAGAGGAGCTGTACAAATCAGTTCTGGCTATTTATAACATCTTGACATTGAGAATGTGGGCTGATCTGGATCCAGCCGCTCAGAATGAGGCCCAAGAGGTGGCTGTCTGTGGCAAACTGATAACATGTAGCAGCTCTGCCAGCTCCCTCCGGATTACACTCCGTATTAGAAACCGTATCGTACCTTCTGTCCCGTTGGGATTGGACACAGCACACATCAAACCTTCGAATACATTAGATTTCCATTCACAGGAATTACTTGACTTGATCACATTAATGTTTCTCTGTTTAACAGTGTGATTTCATATGATGTAAATGCCTTGTGAGTTCAGTAACTATCCCAATATGGACAACATTTATTTTTTCTTATTGCTATTGAACAGCTCAACATTGGATTTTTGGGGTGGTCAATGCAGGGGCTCAGTCCCTGCTGAGGGGGTCCAGGTTCAAATCCGTCCTGAAGTCCCTTTAATCATCCCGTCTGTCTCTCCCTTTCAAATCTATCTCTCCAATACCGTGGTGATGGAAGGAGTCCTCCTGACACCCGGATATCGGTTAGCCTGGAAGAAAGTATGTGGTTAATATCATTTTAAGAGATTTTCCAATTTTGTGAACGTCCAAAGCGCTCACATGTCATAAAAATGGCGAACGTTAGCTCACTTAGCTTGTGGTGGTTGCACGCCGCCATGCAGGGTGATGTAGTTCCTTTGTAGGCTAACGTTAGGCTAACAAAAGGAACGTATCATTAGCTTTTTACTTCTGAACAACAAATAACAAAACATGTAAGTATCATAAACGTGTTTATGCCACAGAGATTATTTTCTCCAATATTTGGAAATCCAATAAAAAAATCCCATTGGCTCTTTGTTTGTCAATTTACAAAAATACGTCATCACTGCACAGCTATAAGGCTAAGACTGGCCCATTAGACATATTTTAACATGATCAGTTGGGTCTTGACATCAGTTAGTTTAGCAGCCCTTTATCATTTGGAGACGTCAGAAAGTGTCTTTAAGAGTTGAACATGCCTTCTGTTAGTTTGTGTCTTTATGAATGAGAGCCAGATGACAAAAAGGTCTATTCATGTTTAGTTTCATGCTACATTTTTCAAATGATCATGTGCAACCCAACCAGGGGGATAACATGTGTAAGAGTAAAGCAGTATGGAGTCAGGGCAGGGGGCTTTATCACCATAGAGCAGGGGGGCTACAGAGACGCAGAGTAGGGGGCTCCATCATAGTAGAGCAGGGGGCTAAATCACCATAAAACACAGGGCTACATCACCGTAAAGCAGAAGACTGCATCACCGTATAACGGGAGGGGGGCACATCACCGTAGAGCAGGGGGGCTCGGCCGTTGTTGTGAATGAGGGCCAGCATGACGTCAGCAAGACAATGTCAACAATGCAGCTCCTAGAGGAGGAAAGGCGTTTCATCCTCACACACTCACACGAGACCCTTCTACACACCGACTGATGCCTACGGTGCTTTAAATTCAGCGTTTTGGGCTGTCGGAGGGCTGCGGGGACACAACAATGTGGACTTATTTCTGAGGAGCTGAACGCAGACGAGCAGGGAAAACGGGTAAGTCGCTGCCAACATAATAAGCAACCATTGAGCTTTACTATGGCTGAGTGGAGCAGACTACGGGAGCCCCTTGTCAGCCTCGGATTTGCTACTACTAATCTGTCTGCTCGCGCTGGCGTCCCTCTCTTGTTTGTGTTGTAGTAACGCTGTTGTTTAGCGCTCGGTTTAAGCACGGTGTTTGTTGTTGCAGTGAGTACCTGACACCTCGGTGCTTTTCCCGCAGGTTAGCAGGGATGCTGCGGGTGTAAGCTAGGTGCCTGAGTGTGTTTCCCACAGAAACGTGTTCCTCCTCGCCTCGGTGTTACGTCGGGAAAGTAGAGCCCGAACAAAGTGCTTTGTGTCTTTGGAGGGGTTTCGCATGGCCGTTAGCTGCCCACCACGTTTGAAATGCATTACCAGTCGTATAGCTCAGTTGGTAGAGCATATCCCCGGGTTTGAATCCGTCCTGATGACCGGGGTACGAATCCCGCCCGGGACCAGTTATCGTGTGTCGTCACCTCTGCCTCCCCCTTTCTTCACTGTCACTTAACTAAAGGCACCGTATTATCATTAAAAAACAACAACAATATTTCTCGCTGTTTCTCAGAAAGAATATTGATAGTATCCGCTGTTATTGTGCCTTGTGACAGAGAGCAGCCGTGTGTGTCATTATGACAGACCTGTTTGTTCTAGAAAGAACTTGCCGGTCTTTATAAACGTCCCTTTGTCCTTCTTAAACTATCCACATTGCACTTCTGAAATAAATCCCAATACATTGAACATAAACAGGGGCACATGTTTTGCACGGGAGAGCCCCAGCAGGGGTTCGCGCTGCTGTCATGCTGGGGGAGGAAGGGGCTGCAGAGGGACAAAGGACCCAGCCTCCCACCCCCTTATTCCCGCCCTCTGCCGCTGAACGGCCGCTTTAGTAAACAGCCTCCACGGGATAAAGCTTGGGATAAACAGGAATTCCTGTATGGAATATATTTGAATATGTCTACAATGAGAATCGATCGTTTAGTCTCAAAACCGGCAGTAGGCCTACCTTTGCCCTTCACCTAGAGAAAAATTCGCAACCTTAAATGTATAAGAAATGAATAACAGAGGTCTTGTTTTCATTGTAGGCTATAGGCCTATGTATTAGGCCTACTTATAAACATGTTGGTATTCAATGAACACTCAACCGTTGACTCAGTTAAGATGATATATGGAGTCAGTGCCGTAGTAAACATGCCGGTAGTGAACAGATTAGCTCTTTGTCATCCTTCCTTCAAAGCTCTCTGCCTCTTCCATCCTCCGCCTCTGTGCTACCGGGGAACAGCAGCATCACTGTATAAGCACTGGGGTGTTTTGGGGGGTTACATACAGTTCAGCTGCTGAATGGAGCAGATGAGAGGTGACTGAGGCCAATGAAATATGTACTACTCCACTTCCACTCAGTTATGTTGAGCAGAGAGTGATATCTCTCTCCTGCTCTGATGTAGATTGCCTGCTGATTAGCCCAGTTATAATCCTAGCATGGAGATCCTTCACTGTAAATACAGGAGTATTAAAGGGACACTCAGCAATATCACTCATAGTGCCCAGTTTACTCCAACAGTGTAATGTAACGTAATGTAATGTAATGTGGAGCTTCGGCAAGTAAATAAATAATTATTATAACACAAAATACGTCATCAGTGTTATCCAAGCTTCCGACCGCAAATTCATAACAGAGAATGCACAACCGGGGGTGAGACATTCACATTGCTGGGACAAAAACACAAATGATGTTATTGTGGTGCATTATGGGAGGCATATGTGACACAGCATTTTGGAACCATACAAAGGACTAATTTATTTGTCTTGTCTTAAGCCATTGCTTCTGCTGCAAAATAGAACACCTCAACAGTACTCTTGATACTGCCACTGGATGACACCAAAGTAAGAACAAATACATAACATAATTCACATAATGGTTTTAATTTGATAAATCATCATGCATTATGAATAATGACATTGACATTACACACATTATGACATATTGTGTG
Organism: Gymnodraco acuticeps; assembly: GCF_902827175.1. Lineage (NCBI taxonomy): Eukaryota > Metazoa > Chordata > Actinopteri > Perciformes > Bathydraconidae > Gymnodraco > Gymnodraco acuticeps. The sequence goes on along the minus strand of NW_022991985.1, from coordinate 464,651 downwards.
TGTTTGGATGTGGATTTAGCATGATTGCCCAAAGTTTTCCCTTTAAGGTGCAAGACTGAAATTTAAAGATGCAAGTTGGAGTTCTGAGTCGCCTGCTCCGAAGGCTCTGCACCTGAAATAGGAGGCAGTATTTCACCTCTGGATCAATACAATTTCAATTTAGAGTCATTTTTTATTTAAAAAATCATAAGTTAACCATTGTTTTTATTTAAAGGTGGAGTAGTTTGGCATATTGTTGATTAAAATGGTACAGTGTTGACGTATTTTGGCCGGACGACGAAGTTAGAATCGCAACGACTCCCTCAACAAAAAGCTATGGGATTTTTCCATTGAATTTTGGAATATGACAGAAAATAAGATATTTGGCAAACACATTTATGATACTTACAAGAAGTCAAAATGTTGGGCTATATAAAAACTACATCACGGTCACATGACTTCACTTCACAACTGCTAAGCTAAAGGTGGCTAATGTTTGGTGTGATGATGTTTCTCCCTTGAAAAAGAGATCTATGATCTCAAGAGACAATCTGGATAAATGTAGTGGCCTCATTAGGTCACTCGTATCAACAATTTTTATGACAGTTTGAAGCGTTGCTAATTCATGGTTATTAACTATATTTTATGTAGAGAAAACAACAACATCTCTTTCCACAGACCAGACCAGACAGCTGAACAAATAAGTTGAAGAAAAACATTGCATTCGAACGGAACCATAAGTGAAAAAATGCTGATAAATGTTTCGTTTTTTAGGAGTCAATCCTGCAACACTCAATTCTAATGAATTCTTTACATTGTGCATTGCATTGTATTCTAATCTGCAGGATGTTATATTTAAACCAAATTCAAACTTTCTGTGACCTATACATTTGGCAATCAGCTGATATACATTTTTAAGAGCTGTTCCTGTTCAGAGTCACCCCAATCCTTAGAAATGATACCTTAAGTGGAATTTGTGGCCACGTGGTTGAAGGTGACAGACTGTGGCTCATTAAAGGATTAGAACACACCCAAACACACTGAGTCACCTGTCTGCTGCTCGATACTGGGGCTGGCTCAACCCCTATGGTTATAACTCAATTAGAATCGAGGGGAAACATTGTGTTAACAGTCAAATATATGTTTAACTTTGTATAACGTGTTTTTTTTAATAGACACATTAGTTACATTCAAAATACGAGGGTACAAAAATGTACAAAGGAATACTAACATTAATTGATAGTGACATTTTAAAGTCGCTGGATCATATGCATAATATTATCATATGGGAATTATTGATATCAATAATGCATTTCAATGTCAAGGTTATTGCAAAACCCCCACCTTGATACCATCACTGGATGCTGGACTTGCTGAGTGACAGCACATTAGTATTGTCCAATATGGCTTATGTTTATTGATTCATCAATATTTTTTCAGTATATAGCACAAGGTGTCAGAAAGTACGGACAAATGTCAATCAATGTTTACCATAGCTCTGAGTGACGTCTTACGGTCCAAAACTGAAAATATTCAGTTAACTGATATAAAACAGATCAAAACGCACATTATCACTTTTTTTGATAAAGCATTACACTGTGGGTTGATTATCCATGGTTGATCATCAATGTACTGGTATCCTAATTGATTACTTAAGTGATCATTTGAGTACTAGCTAGACTTAAGATTCAGATGTAACTAGCAGTAGTCATAAATAAAAATAAAAATGTGTGGAGCCATACTTCAGGGGCCTGTACTACGAAGCTGGTTCAACCTAACCTGGATATGTTTGAGTTAGCCGGTTGGCCTAATCCAAAACATACGCGCTCTCGCTAAACGGTACGACGACGCGGGTTATCAAGTGGATCGCTCAAGCTAGCCGTGTCCTATCTAGTTAGGTGCGCGTTCACATGAAAGGGGTGGTATTTGGAGCATTCGACCAATCACAAACATGGAGAAGCGCACTGACAGCGCAGCGTCATACTTCCTGAATGAAAAGTCAACTATAATATTAGTCAAATATGAAGAAGTTAAACTTTAAACATCCATGACTTAAACACTTTATCCAGGATCAAAGCCACAGAGCTGCACCTGCAAGGTGAATACAGCTGGTAACAGAACAAGTGTTTGAATGCGTACATTAACAGGTTTATGATATCACTGCCCCGTCCAAAACACGATCTGACTTTAATTACATTTGACTCGAGTGTTTCGTCAACTTAATGTGTTGCTTAAAATAATCCTTCTGCATACAGTAGGCCTATAGGCCTATGTGACACTGTGAGTGTTGCACGGCCAGATACGGCTCAGCTGACTCAGATAAGGAAATATATGATACATTATGAAGTGATATGCCTCGGACTGCACTTAATGTTACTCTGATCCGGTTACTTATGTTGTGGCAGATATTTCAGTAAGCTTTCTTAACGCTAATGTTATAATAGTCAGATTGCTCTGAAGATGGAGGTGATATTCTATTAATGTTCACGTTCACACAGTCAGTGATTTTTGCCGGCCGTCTTTCCTGCGACGGCAGCTTTTCTGTATTTCCTTTCTCCTGTAATATGACTTGATCGCTTTAAACTCCGCACACTGAGCTCTGATTGGTCAGCAGGCAGTGCTTTCACTGAGTTGAGCTCTTAGCCTGCAACCTAACCTGCTCCCGACCAGGTTAGCCGCTAAGCATAAGTTACCATGGAGATCTAGCCTGCTAAAAAGAGAACCAGCTTCGTAGGACCGGAAAGCCGGAGTTTTCCCTGAATTTAGCGAAAATCCTGCTTCGTAGTATACCCCCCAGGTGAAGCACCATGTTGATACAGCTGTGTTAAAATGTCCGCATGACGTTGAATCAAGTACTTTTTTGGGTTATTCATTCTAACTTAGGTTAAAACAACCTGATCTTTTAAAAAATGGTCTTTACATTTTACCCCTAGCAAACATGCCACACATTCTAAGAAATCAGCTTTAGGATTCCACATTTCCACAGGGAGTCACGAAGGATTCAGGACTTTGAACCACTTAGCCGTGGTGATATGAAGTCAGTTGTGGCCTAAAGTTAACTTTTGAATTCTGACCAATATATTTACTCACAATTGTGGTGGTGTCAATATGTGGAGATTATCCTGCTGAACAAAACATGTAATTATCCAAAAGTTTCTTTAACACAGAGCTTTTTTGTTGTTGTTGTTGTTGCAATATTCCAAAATCCAATGAAAACATCCCATGTGCCAACCACTGTTTAAAGTTACATGAATCTGTCTGAAAGTGTTGGTTACATTTACAGTCATTTGAAATTGTGAATCAGCCATACCTCGCTACAGATGTTAAATAGTAAGCTAAATAGACGTAGGCGTCCAAAATGAAATTGTATGCAACGTGTGAAGCAGAAATCCTGCAGCTCTACCCGCTGTGACGGACCGGTGAGCGGAGCGAAACACACACTAACCCCCAGTTTCCACCGGGTCCGTCTGCGCCGCACTGCGCTGCGTTACGGCTGCGCCGCGGCGGTCTTAAGGATCGCGGCCACTCTAGTCAATGGGTCCTATTCCACCACACGCGCCGCGTTACGGCTCAGACGCGTCCCAGAAACGTCCCAGAAGCGGCTCGGCGCAGCGCTTCTCTAAAATTAGGATGAATCCTATTTTTGCCGCGGCGCAGCCGTAAGGTCGGGCAGGCAGCCCCCCCTCGCAGGAAGTGGAAAGGTGAGCATCCGGGCCAGGCCCATCCCCCACATATACTAATTTAGCAGACCCCCCTCCTTCATCACAACACCTCCACTACGATACGCACAATGGACGACGAGGTTTTCATCATGGAAGTGGAAAAACACACTATTTTATATGATGTAACCAATGCTTACTACAAGGACAACATCAGAAAGGACAAGGCCTGGTTTTTAGTCGCTGCAGTTTGTGGAGTGGAAGGTAACAACTACATATTAATGTTTTAAAGTTAATTAATACTTGTAGGTACAGTACAGAGCCATTCAATAAACACAATTTAAACAGACACAAAAATAAAACATTTAACTACGTAGCCTACTTACTTTCTTGTAGAAGTACAAATGTCCAGGATGCCCGAATCAATAACAAAACTGCGAGCCTGCACGCACGACGCTACGCTTCTGGGACGCTTCTGGGACGCGTCCGGTGGGTTATGGCGCTAGAGGAGGTCGGACCAAAACCGCGGCGCAGCCGTGACGCGGCGCAGCACGGCGCAGACGGACCCAGTGGAAACTGGGGGTAACGGCCCCTACACACGGCGGCGTGCATTGTCGCTTGCCAGCGGAGGGGGCTGAAACTCGACCAACAACCAATCACATGCATCTCCCGCCCCAGACACACAAGCACGCGGTTTGATTGGCTAGAGCTTGTACTGGCATATGATTCGATTGGCGTCAAAAGTAGAACATTGCTCTACTTTTGCAGCGAGCACCGCGAGAGAAGCTACGCTTTGCTCCCACAATGCAGTTCGGCGAATCATGACGTCACCCCATTCAAAGTGAATGGGCAGAAGTGTTGAAGTGGCAACGCACGCCACCGTGTGTAGGGGCCGTAATGGCGCATTTCCACTACAGCGCAGCGCGGTTTAAGCGTGCCGTGCCGTGCATGGCCCGTTTTTGGTTGCGTTTCCACTAGGCGTAGTACCGGCTAGCGAGTACTATTTCACAGTTTTTCTGGCCCCATAAAACCGAGGTTCTTAGCGGGCCAACAACTGGGCTGAGTCGGCTAAACTAGAGAGAGAGAATCGCTGGCAAGGGGGCTACAACTACAACAAGATGAACATATTTGACCGTGATTTAATTGTAATACACGTTTCAAAATGATGCCGAAGTAACAACATACTGATACCGGTTAGTAAAAACCATGAATTAATGCTTTGACAAGTCTGCAGGCGAAAAACCTTTTTAAAATGCGTGTTTTCTAAATGGAGCTTGGCTAAGCTAACGTTGTATATGCTCCGACCGTCCACACTCACAACAATGGCCTACAGACATAAATAAACCAGCGACTGTATTCGCCATGACACAGGCAGTCTGTGGTTTGTACTTGTTTAACTTTAGTCCAGTTTCTGAACAGATATGAAGAGCTGTGAGCTCTGAGGGCTAAGAGCTAACGGCTGATGTTGGTTTTCTGTGGTTCTCATTGAAGATGACGTCACGGCTCCGCCTACACTGGGTTACTATAGTTACTGCCCCAGCTACTAAACTGTAATGGAAACGCAGCATAAAGTGAGCAAGGCCTAGCTATACCGTACTAAGCTGAGCGAGGCCCTGCAATGGAAATGCGCCATTAGAGTTATACCTAACACACTTAGCCATTTTATCTACCTCTGGAACAAGCTAAACTAGTTATAAATATATTTATTCTTCACTGTCGGGTCACTCATTACTGGATCAGCGAGCTGCATGAGATACTGACAGACTGTCAGGAGAGAGAGAGAGGGGGAGAGAGGAAAAGAGCGCGCTTCCACTCATTTCTCCCATGTTATTATCCAAAGTGAATGTAAACTTGAATAATGTACTTCATTTGAATATAATAATTATGTTTGTTGTTGTTTGTGGAAGCGCCAGTGAATGAGCCCCATTAACTGAGTTGTATTCATCCCTTTAAATGGAAGATCCCCATAGGCCCCGCCCACTCGATCAGATAGGCGATCGGTATCGGCCGATATTGATTCCGGCGATCTGCCCCAAAATTGGCGCTCAGAGCATCCCTACCTCTTTGTCTATTTCCATCCGCACTACGTCATATGAGGACATACTCCCCGGGGGGATGGGTGTGTGTCTGAGTCTACTCACATGTCTGCACTATGTGTCAGTGTTTGCTGCATGCCCTCTATATGCACATTCGATTTATTCATACGCACATGTGCTCAGTCAGAAGCAGTCGGTGGAGTTTCAGCAGCGCTGTGTGCCGCGCCGGTCAACGTGTCCGGGAAGATTTCAATGTCAGATTCATACTTAATTAAAAAGTAAGCTATTGCAAATAAAACCTATCAATACACTTGTGCAAAGAATACATAAATAATACACAAGCCTACGCCATAACTCTCAGAATGTCCCTCAGCTTGAGGCCTACATATTGTTAAGGCCTGCTGCTGCTGTTGTCTCAACTCATTTGATGAGAATCATCTGTAACTTTGGTCTGGTAAATTCCAGCTAACAGACACACTGGTTTCAGGATGCTCATCACTTTGTCTCAGCGGATCCACATTCTTCTCTTTGCAGACAGATCATACAGCACAGCCTGGCAGAATCACGTACCCTTAGTTTAGTTATAACAAATAAACAAGCCTTTGTGATATTACCATCTTCAAGAGCATTCTCGTGTCAATTTAGATTTAAAAAAGAAGAAGTCTAAAACAAAGTGTCGTCAACTCCCGACGGACACACAGCCCATGCAGGACCCTTTACAATCATGGGAATGGATTTGAGTGTAAACACTGCAATGTAGAAGATTTACAATTACAGAAAGAAAAGAGTAAGTGGCAAAACCTAGAGATGGGTATCATGAATTTGAAATACCAACAATTTCAATATATTTCAAATGAAAAAGGGTTCAATAGACGATTGGAAGGGTAAATAAGAAGACGGAATACAAAAGGGAAATAACACATGGAAATGCTTAATTGGAAAATATTCAATGAAAGAATATTAATATCGCATTTGGAAGATGGCCTTTGGAAATGTTTTAATGTGAAACAATGCAGGACGTGTGTCAATATCAACGCTAGCTTTACAACAATTCAATCACAAATCATCAACTTTGATAGTGACTGAAAAGTATTTGATAAACCTAATATAAAAAGAGGAGGCCTGTTGATGCTCTGTAAGAATTAGTCTTCTGGACAATAATTTATAATATTATTATGACTTTATCATGACTTCTGTTGGAGAGCGTTTCGTATCATTAGTAAGGTGGATGTGAAGCCCTCAACAGTAATGCACAGAAGCATTGAGCGGCTGACCCTGGATCAGTGTGCAGACTGTCGTAGCTGAGAACCACCAGCAGGGAGCACATAACCTTCCTGACTGAGGGAATTAAGTGATGATCCATTGTGAGCTTCACATCACGTTAGACAGAACAGCAGTGTGAACAATGAGGGTCCTAGCTAATGCAGCTCAGCATTATCCTGCAGCAGCACCATGTATGAACCAGTGATGTCATGTCAGGGTGAGGAAGAGAGCCTCCTCTGCTGCCGGCTGTTTGTGTCAAACTGATACATAATTCACACTCACAGCACTCACTGTGTGTGTGTGTGTGTGTGTGTGTGTGTGTGTGTGTGTGTGTGTGTGTGTGTGTGTGTGTGTGTGTGTGTGGTGTGTGTGTGTGTGTGTGTGTGTGTGTGTGTGTGTGTGTGTGTGTGTGTGTGTGTGTGTGTGTGTGTGTGTGTGTGTGTGTGTGTGTGTGTGTGTGTGTGTGTGTGTGTGTGTGTGTGTGTGTGTGTGTGTGTGTGAGTGTGAAGAGTACAGACTGTCCCAGGAGGCGCAGCACAGCTCGAGGGCAGACAGAGGGAACTCGACTCAGAATGTCTGATGGATCTCTCTCCCTTCCTTTCTCACAGAGTGCTGCAGGGATGACGTATTTTTGTAGGCCGAGAGTTAGCACCTCCCTGGTACCCTCGACAAAATGCCAATAGAGAGGCGAAGTCCATGGCTGAAGTGGAATAGTCCATTTAGCTTAGGAACCTTCCTAACAGAGTGAAATGACCCGGAAGTCCCTCAGTGGCAGCCATGATAAGTGCCGTTCCAATTCTCTAGATGATAGGAAAGGAGGTTTCAAACTTCCTTTATAACCTCCTTTAGCTTAGGAACCACTGGACCTCCCTCACCGAAAGGAGAGGAGAAAATGCTGCCCCACAATGCCTTGCGGCCGCAGCATTTGCCGTCACAGAACAGTCGGCCGTTCACGGAAACAACCGATTATGACGGAGAAATTATATCATGAAAGTTACGGTGCTTATTAAGCATTTTAAAACGTATGTGGTAAGTTGCCAAAGTGCTTTGTTTTGAACGTTCATCAGTATTATAATCAAAAAGAGAAATATGAACGTTAGTTTTTACTGAAATGATCAAATAAAGTCAACATCTCACAGTCTTCACTGAGCTGTGTGGGGTTTGTTCAACTTTTAAAAGACGTTTGAATGGTGATATACACAGTGATAGATGTTAAGGACTAACGTTTATAATAAATACATCTGTATTGATTTTAAGATCTTTTCATAGTTCATACAATCATACGTATTGGGATCATTTGTATTAATGTGGACCGGAGGGAGAGGGTGACGAGCATAAGTTTCACTTTCCTTTTTTATTTCAATTCCAACTTTGGTCCTGAAGAATATGTTTCTCTGTTGTCCACGTTCATAAAGCATAAAGCAACAGCATCAGAGCACGGTGCAGAGTCTCTAGATGAGTTTACAGTAGTCCCTCCTTCTTATTAAACATCCATGTTGTAGTCCGCTGTATAGAAAACTGTAGTTTCCATAGTTTCCCCACAGCAGCAGACGCACATTCATGAAGTCCGCTGGAGCATCATAAACACGTCGGATAGTGAAAGTGCATTCGGATTCTCTAAAGTACCGCGGTCTCTTCTCCTAAGTCCTTTTGAATTCTCCTATCCACTATCCCTTAACCCCGTGACGTTTCACTCAGAGGTCAGGGAATAGGAGATAGGGTTAGAATTTAGGAGCTGATTTTTGGATTATCCTTTCCGGGGAACCTCCATGGGACATTATTTCGGAATAATTATGTATTGAAGTCAATGGCGAGAGTAAAGTTATCTTTCGATCCCGTTTGAATTGTGCTACGAATTACAAATATGATGTTTGTCAATTTAAAAGATAATTTTGCAAGTACAAAAAAAAAAGTTTTTTGTGTGAAACGCTCAATGAACTACAACTCTGGTCTCGCACAACAACACACGTCACCAAGATGGCCGTCACTACTGTCTTGCCAAAAAAGGGATTGACTACCCTCACTATCACCACAATGAAACACGTCCGGAAGAATGTCATGCAAAGCTGCCTGCCTGCCTTCCTTTGATTCTCTCTCAACTGCCTGGTCTTTTTAATGTTTAATGTCAACCATTTGTGCAGATAGCATGAAGTAGAAAAAGATCGGCGATGCTAATGTAGCGTTAGCATTTCTCCCCGGGGGCATCCGGGCTTAAACTGTGTATTATAGAATGATCACACCGGTGTGACAGTACTCTTCAAAGGGTTCACGAAATATGACTACCACTCTTACTGTTTAACATTGTGGGTTACTTAATGTTTCTTCATGTTAAGACTAATACAAATGACAAGGCTAAGGCTGTAATGCTAACTAACGTGCTCACTTACGCGACTCTGGGATTTGTAGTCTTTCTAGTTGCGTATTTTTCATAGTCTTATATTTCAACAGTTTTACGACAAACTGTGACTTTTTTGACATGGAAATTATTTTTTAAGATTGACAAACATCATATGTGTAATTCATGGCACAATTCAAACGGGATCGAAAGATGATCTTTCTCTCCCCATTGACTTCAATACATTATTTTTTCGAAATAAGGTCCCATGGCCCAAGTAGATGGGCGGGACTTCGCCTCTCTATGGGATTTTACCATTGGATTTCGGAATATTGCTGAACATGAACTCTTTAGCTAACACACATTTATGATACTTACACTTTTTGTTGTTAATCTCCACATATTAACACCACTTTTATAATTGTTGCAGCGTAAATGCAAACGCTGGAAGTAAAAGTTAAGGTAATAAACTATAAAGGAACTACATCACGGTCACATGACTTTAAGTCACCACCGCTAAGCTAAAGGAGGCTAATGTTTGTCGTGCTGACATTTAGTAGTCTCATTTAGTTACTTGTTGGTTGCCATAGAAACAGAATTTGGAAATAATATATACTGTGTAAGTGTGTATAATATAATATTTGATTATATTGGATATATTAAAAATATTTCCTTCACAAATGCCGCTTTCTCAAAATGTCTCTATTTTTTGACGACACGATACTATTTAAAGAATCCAAAAAAAATTGCTAAAATAAAATAGCCCAACAATTGTATGACTATCTAAGCACCTTAATTCCTGATTGATCACTTTTGTTTTTTAATCAATACATTTGATCTTGTTGTTTATAATGCCGTCAGTTGGATTTCAGTATACGAACATTAACGTAAGGTGCCAGTTTTGGATGTTTTGAAACTGTTATTAAACTAAGGTTAAAATAAATACATGCGTTTTATGGCACATTGAAGCTTCAGACATTCACCAGTTGGGCACTTAATTATGTATTTTATGTGAAAATCTCTGTTTGTGTTAACCACAGATCTTATTTCAGGCATATAACCAAAAACATGTTCAGAAAAACGTTGACTTCCCAACGAAAGTTCTAAAATGCTGACTCATCTGCGGGTTTTATGACTCATTCCTGCACCCCTCTATTGTCCTCCTTGTTTCTGTGTCTCCTTCTTCAGTTGTTTCTCCTCCGTACACTCACTCTCTCATCACGTCTATTTTTACCCGCTGAGCTTCAGCAGTGTGTCACGCTGGAGGATGATGTGTAGTAAGTGTGAAGCAGGCTTTCTGTCCTTTGCTTTGAACCATATCTATTGAGGACCACTATGACAAGTGGTCTACTGATTCTGAGTAATTTATTTTAGAAATATCCATTCACAAGACAAAAGTAACGATTGGAGGAAAGGACAGTATTTATTGAATCAGCTTTCCTTATAATCATCACACACAATCACATTCATTCAGCAGCTCCTAGAGGAGGAACCAGGTTGGAAACAACATAAGGATCAACTCATTCTGAATTCCACTAGGGTTAGGGTTTTGGGGAACACGGGCTCTCGGTTACATATTTCTTGTTTAAGAACCTATTAAAAAACTCCTGTAATAAAACCAATACAAGTTTATAAAAGCCCTGTTTTGTCTGTGTTAAAAAAAAATAGATACAATTAAAAAAAAGTGCAATAAAAGGGATAGAAGAGAGCAGCGGCTGAAGCACAGAGCGTATGCGGCAGGGGTTAAAACCTGTACTCCTGCCCCCCAGAGGGGGTCTCCCCTGGTGGGGTGTCCGAGGCTGTGTCCCACAACATCTGGTAAAAGACCTGGTAAGTGGGTTAAAAACATCTGGCTAAAAGTACCGAGGTTGACTCTGTTTAAAATCGGCATGCAGGTAATATTAGTGTGAAAAAATAAAAGATAAATAAATACAGAAAAGTGCTTAGTAAAATAAGTGCTTTTAAAAACAAGTGCTGCTAATAAAAATCATATCAACACAAATGTTAAAATATGTAAGATTTAAAACAAAAATGTGAAATATAAAATACACACGGGTTAGTAGGCACACGTTGAGGGAAAATATTTTAAAAAGAAATCAACCAAGTGTCCCTAAAAGTGTTTAAAACCCAGGCCGAGGTCTAGAGAGGTGGTGCAGGTGAGACATGGGACACGCCTCAGATGATGTTTAAAAATACTTGATTAAAGGGGTTATTTCAGGGTGTAAGTAATAGATACAATATAAATAAAATAATATAAACAATGTTTGAATAGGAAACTGGGGATTAATAATGTATAAAAAAGAATAAAAGATATAACCTCCTCATTTGGAACCTAATGAAATAAGAAACATACAATACACTGTGTTAGGGTTAGGGTTAGGTGAGTACTGTAAACAATGACCAGCAAGTCAAAACATCAGTGTGGACTTTCCTTGAATAAATGTGACATTTTTGTAATGTTTATTTAACATTGATTCATGTAAAACTCATCTGATGGATAATACAGCAAACATTTCACATATTGTTTTTGCAGTGGCTTCAAATATTAAAACAATTAAAAAAGGATCCATCCGTACATGGAATCCCAACTTCTGCTGGCTTCTCACAATAATAATATTTAATATAAAGTGTGGTCATTCTAATTGCCTTCTTCATCAGTCACCAATGTGCAGCAGCATATTCCAGAACATTTCTTCTGTTTGGAAATGAGAAAAAAAAAACACAGCTGCCTTTTTTTGTTCTATTGCACATTCAATATTTCATGGACCCATCTGGCCATCCTTTGCAACAGTGAAAAGTGTCACCAGCAGCACATTTGTCATGGCGGAAACATTTCTAATCCCAGTGCAGGAGATGGTGCTCCTGACATTAAAGCGCTTCATCGAGCGCCAAGCTGCCTCCGGGATTCTGTGTCTTGGAACAGATTTAGACAGCCATTGTTTAGAGTTCTGAGAAATCTGAATGAGGAGACAATCTGGCCATTAGAACAATGTTTGTATCCTCACAGTGTGGAGGATTTAACTGTAATGTTGTTTTTAATAGCATTTAACCAAGTGTAATTCTCAAACAATTCAAACCTATAACAGACATGTCCTTTCCCCCTCAGCCCTCTCTGCAGGGCATTGTTGACATTTCTGCTTTATCTGGTGCATAACCTTCCCACAGATCTGGCAACCCATCTGGCATGGCTGGCAGTGACTGGTGCAGACGGGGGGGGGGGGCAAGGCTAAGCTAAAGCTAAATCTGTTGTTTAGCTTTCGGAGGGTAGGGGACACAGCTGATGAGATCAAATAAATGCTGCTGTTTAGTGACATGTCAGAACTAATTCTTGTCTCCTGTGACCAGCTGTGATGATGGCCAAAGGCTCATGGGAAATGGTGTTTATTCAAGGCATCTAAAAACTGAAATATTGACGATTGGATTGTACATGACTGAACCCCATACGTGCTATTGAGAAAGGGCTATGCATTTTTATTTATTATCCAAATTACAAATGTCAAGGTGGTTTTAGAGGAAATGGGTTAGCGTTTTACCAATTTAGCTTCCTTTGTCTGTAAATTGATTTTTTTTTAGAAGTTTTTTTTTTTTTAAAGAGGCCTGAAATAAGTTCTGTGGTTAACTCAAGCTGGATACATGTTGTTTTGTTCTGTGACAAACCCCACTACGGAAGGTCGGAAGATTTATCTGTCATAAAAACGGCAGTAATATAGCTCAGTTGGTAGAGTTGCAGCAAATGGGGAATTTCTGAACATTTTAGAACATTAGAAATGGCTTTTATTGGGTTAAAAATGGTTTTACTCTGGCTGCTATATAACTCAGTTGGTATAGCTTGTGACCCATGTACCGGTTCTTGTTCACTGTCACTTAAATAAAAGACACTGGTTGCCCAAAAATAACTAAGAAGAAACTAAACGAAACGTTGATTGCTAACAAGTGTCTATAGGACTATTATCATTCATCACGCCAAACATTAGCTTAGTGGTGATGATGTTTCTTCATATGACTGTAATCTAGTTTGTTTTCACCTTAGTGATTAAAATAACACTTCAATCCTTATAAAAAAGTCTTCATAACATATAAAAACATGTTAGTATCATAAACGTGTTTGCCATACGTCTATTGTGTAACATTCTGAAATCCAATGTAAATCCCAATGGCTTTTAGTTGAGCGAGTCCTTTCAATGCTATCAGCCCAAACAACAGATTCAATTATCAGCTATTCTAATACTCACTGAACCATCATCAGACGGACTCCCACCTCCCTCACAAACCATTAGCTCTAAATGTTTTTAGATGTGCTCAAACGATCTTGCGCCTTGCCTCCTGGTTCTCCTCTGGAGTATCCCCGGCCTGAGGAGGGCTGTTGGAGCAGTTAGTGGGCTGATGTAACCGTGCACGTGAAGCTGCAAAGGCTGCTGGATGTTGTGGAGGTTCCACCTGTCGGGACAGATTAGCATCCTCTCACATTCATCTGTGTCTGCTGCTGAGGGAAGACACGGCTCGGCCTTTGATGTGATGCAATTATGGTGTGTGTGCTCTGAAGGATTACAGCGGTGGAGGTGATAAACAACGAGCACTCTGTCATGCTTTGCTTCCACGTGGGTATATCAGAGCCAACACAGCACTACAGCAGCTTTATTAAAACAGGGTGAGGAGATCAAATATGTAATTGTTCTAGATTGATGTGTTTAAACACACCAAGGCAACTTATAACTGTTCAGCAGTGCTGCTCTAACACATTGCAATACATGTGTATTAAAGTGGCCAGGTAGTGAATTTCAGCAATACAGTTTATCTTATCTTATGCTGAATAAATATTTTAGCTATTAATCATGTACATTTAACTATTTCCTACAAACAAGGCATTTCATGTGCGTGTTACATCCTCGCTCAGTTTCCAATGTGCCCAATCTGTAGGTGTTGCCTCAGTCTGGACCGCCCATTGTTCACTATGAAACTACATTTTATAGCTTTTTTTTGTGTTGGCAATCCTCTCAGTTATTCATCCAAATATTTGTCCCCTGGGTTTGGGCTTCAAGTAAAGATAAACATTTGTATTATTCCCAACCTCTCCATGGCAAGTGGCATATGCAGTTAAATGTTATTGGTTATAAATGTTGTCCTTTGGAAGAGCAGCTTCATGATGTTGTCTTGGTTTTTAGAAAGTATCACCAAGGTAACTACAGAGACAGCTACTAAGTGTATGTTCAAAGACAACACATTCTGCTTCTTCTCAGGTGTATCAGTATTTATTTTATTTAACTATTTTTTTTATTGAGTCAGGCACAATGAGTTACATTTATACGGTCTATATTTTTCAATACCCCCCCCTAGCTAGTAAAGTAAATAAATAAATAAATACATACGGTATATAGGTAAAAATAAAGTAATGTAAAAGATCATTTAAAAAAAATGAATAGATAAGGAAATAAAGAATAATAACAATAATACATGTACCCATATACTCACATACTGTGTGTATACACACATATACATAAACATATACATACATATACACATACACATTTATATATGTACATACCTATACCCATACCCACACATTTACATACACATACATACACATACATGTATATAAAAAACAAAAAAAACATACATTCATAGTCCCCCCTTTCTTCCTAACTTAGTGTCTTAAGTTCAGCTATGTAGGCTATCACAGAGCCCCAGACAGATTCAAACATTTCTGAGGAGCCCCTCAGGTTATATTTAATCTTCTCCAAGTTCAGGTACAACATTAAATCTTTAAGCCATAGAGATGCTTTAGGTGCTATCGAGGAATTCCATTCAAGGAGTATTCTTCTACTTGCTAATAGAGATGCAAAGGCTATACTCTCCTTAGTTTTCCTCCTCATCATTCGGTGGCCAGGTAGTACTCCAAAAATGGCAGTTTCTGCACATGGTGTCAATACCACGTCCAAGGCCTCAGCGAGGTGTTTGAAAATGCTTGTCCAGTATCCTTGTAGACGAGGACAAGACCAAAACATGAGTCATGTTTGCTGGTGACATGTGACATCTGTTACAGGTATCCGTGACTAGGGTATATTTTGGAGAGTTTGGTGTAATAGATACGATGGACAACTTTTAGTTGTATAAGATTGAGCCTGGCACAGGACGTACTATTGTTCACTCTCGCTAATGCGCCATCCCAGACCTCATCATTTATTGCTTGGACTAGTTCATCTTCCCAATCTTGTTTGATTTTACCAAGAGATGTTTCTGTGAGACGGGAGATGGAATTGTAAATTCTTGAAACCAGACCTTTTTCGGTTGTTAGTGTCCAGAATTGAGTCAATTATTGAATCCGGAGGAATATTGGGGAAGGAAGGGTTATTTAGTTTAACCCAGTCACGGACCTGGAAGTAGCGAAATAGATGAGAGTCTGGGAGGCTACATTTGTTAGAGAGTTGTGTGACAACCCTGTGGTTGTCCACCAGTTGGTGCTGCTGTAACCTGTGTTTCTTGTAATCAGCAGTGATGGGACCCACCTGTGGCACTTGATTCCAGTAGATAAGAGGGCTGCAGAACAGGCTCTCGCTCTCTCTCAGCTGCCCTGCTCGGTGCAGCAGGACACCGCTCCTCTGTTCTGTTTTATTGTTGGTTGTAACCACTGTGTTGGATAAAATAACTGATTGTTTTGGGCAACTCCGGTGTGGAACTGTTGTCCTTATGTTGCAAGCAGAGCCAGCTTGTAACATATGGGGGCTCGTCCGGGACTTGTAACAGTTGGCTAAAACTACCGAAAACATTGTTGATGTAAAGGTCCCTTAATCTGATGAGGCCTAATCTCTGCCACATAGAGCAGAGGCCCCATCAGTGTAAGGGGGGGGGACAGAGATGGTTGTTATGAATGGGACTATGAATAGAGGATCCATGAAGTCCATGAGCACTTCTAAATTGGGACCATATTCTTAGGGTGGAAACAACTATCGGGTTATTCTAATATTGAGTTAGCCGGCTGGGTAAAGTAGATGTAAGCAAAGCCAAAAGTGAGGTATTAGGACAGGATTTGGCTTCAAACTCACACCAACTCAATGTTAGTTCCTTAATCCATAGAATTACTTTGTGGATATTGGCTGCCCAGTAGTAGTGTCTTATGTTTGGAAGCGCCAATCCTCCTGTAGATCTGTGCCTTTGTAAAAGCTCTCTCCTAATTCTAGGAGTCTTCCCTTGCCATAGAAAAGAGGAGATTAGTGTGTCTATTTTACAAAAAAAGTGATTTGGGTAGGAAGACTGGCAGACATTGAAAGAGGTACAGGAAGCGAGGGAGCACATTCATTTTGATACAGTTTACCCTCCCAGCGATAGTTAAATGTAAATTATTCCACCTTTCCAAATCAGATTTGAGTTTGTCAATTAGTTAATGTTGTTTTTGTAAATGTCTGAGAGTACATACAATTACTCCTGGACATCTTAAAGGGGATGAGTCTATCGGGGATCTGGAGGGCCAGGTCATTTACAGGGAAGCACTCACTCTTGGAAAAGTTTAATTTGTACCCTGAAATCGAGTTAACAGATCTATTATCTGAGGAATGGTAGATATAGGGTTAGAAATTAACAATAGTAAGTCGTTAGAGTATAACGACAGTATGTGTTGTGAATAGGGTTGCAAAATTCCGGAGGATTTTTCAAAGATGGAAACTTTCCATGGGAATAAACGGGAATTTTCAAAATTGAAGGTTGGCTCTTCATAGGGAACTTAAATATAGTTGGGGAAAGACTATTTTAGCATAATCTTGACTAAAACAAACAGATGCCATTCAAGTATTCTTGAATATCCATGCCATAGCACACGCTTACTGCATGGCTATTGAGACCACACAAAGGTTCGCAACCTTGAGGATCCGCTATAACCTTAGTCGGGCTGAACTGTATTTTTGTATGCATCACAATAGCTGCGCCTCTTGTTCTACTACTAAAATTGGAATGAAAGGTTTGGCCAACCCATGATGCCTTTAACCTATGGTGGTCCTTGGTGGTCAGATGAGTTTCTTGTAAAAAGGCAATTTCAGTTTTAAGATGTTTTAAGTGGGAACATATACATATGGGAACTGCCTCTTTTAACCGGGGAATTCATGCCCTTAACATTCCAAGAGACAAGTCTTAGACATGCTCCACCATTTCCTGTTACATTAACCATAATCAAAATTTGACCCAGAAGTATATGAAGAGGTAGCATGGAATTTAATGGAAAGCAGGAGAAAAGAACAACAAAAATACTAAAAACTAAAATAAACATACAGTAGGACCTATCACCCAAATTCCCCCCAAAAAATGCTCTCAAAAAGGAGAGCCAAACACATATTCCCTTTCCTAAGCTTGTTCCTAAAACGAGAACTGGCAGCAGGACTCCAAAAAATATGTCACTTCCGTATGACATTCACCTATAATCTCACTAATGTTCCCGAGCAGACAGGGCTCCTATTTCTACAATTGGTCTGACATGTACATTAACATCTGACATTCTCTGCGTGAGAGGACGCTGGCGCTGACTGTTCGCCGCTTCTCTGTCCGAAAATCTCGTCTTTCTTTGTGTTAATCTAAGAGTTTCTGACCACTTTCTACTGCTATAGTTTTCTAACTATTCTGTGGCTTTTGTGTTTTGATCTGGACACATTTGTTACACCCGATTGCCACTTTTGACGGACGCTCTGGTTTTCTACCCTGCTACACCTGCCATTGTAGCCCACCTGCCATTGTAGCCCACCTGCTAACGCTGCTTCATCCATCAACTAACCGGCCCCATTCTTCATCTTGCCCCTCCCCGTGGGTCCTGACTCTGGTTCTTTAAACCTCCCGCTCCTGCTGGTCCCCCCATCTGCTGTAAAGGACAGCCCGCGACTGACCTCCCATCCTGTCTGATGGCTGCCAACAGCTCCACTTTCAGCGCCGCTGGTCTACAACCAAAGCCAGCGCTGTGCTAACGCTAGCATCCTACCGCGGCACTACGATGTTACGATACTCTGTCTCTTTTTTAACTTTTTTATCTCAATAATTTGTCTGCGCTTCCTCTAAACTTGTCTGTCATCAAATGCCTTGGGCTTCTACGCAGACCATGGAGGTTCCAAACGCAGATTTGTTTACTCCCAGTCCGGACAATCATCCATAACATCTATCTGGTCGACTAACCGCATGTCCCACAACTGTCATGTCATCTGAGCGCACTTATTACTCCATATTATAATAATAATAATAATACATTGTATTTCTATAGCGCTTTTCTTGAACCCAAAGACGCTTACTACTACACCCACCACTGGTCCGTTACAATCCCAGCTGTACCGAAAACCTGGAGTGGATTCCACTGCCCTCTGCTCATTACATTACATTACATTGCATTTGGCTGACGCTTTTATCCAAAGCGACTTACAATAAGTACATTCGACCAGGAAGACACAACCTTGAAGAAAACAGAATCATATAAGTACATCAGGTTTCATAGAGCCAAACATTTCAAGTGCTACTCAATTGGCTTTAGGTAAGCCAGTCCTTTATTAGTATAAAAGTGCTTCGTTAATAGTTCTAACGCTCGAAGTGGAGTCGAAAGAGATGAGTTTTCAGTTTGCGCCGGAAGATGTGCAAGCTATCTGCCGTCCTGATGTCAATGGGGAGCTCATTCCACCATCTTGGAGCCAGGACAGCAAACCCACGTGTTTTCGCCGATGGGAACTTGCTCAGAGCTGGTCCAAATAGCTGGAGTGGATTCCACCGCCCTCTGCTCAGAGCTGGCCCAAATACCTGGAGTGGATTCCACTGCCCTCTGCTCAGAGCTGGCCCAAATACCTGGAGTGGATTCCACTGCCCTCTGCTCAGAGCTGGTCCAAATACCTGGAGTGGATTCTACTGCCCTCTGCTCAGAGCTGGTCCAAATACCTGGAGTGGATTACACTGCCCTCTGCTCAGAGCTGGTCCAAATACCTGGAGTGGATTCCACCGCCCTCTGCTCAGAGCTGGCCCAAATACCTGGAGTGGATTCCACTGCCCTCTGCTCAGAGCTGGCCCTAATACCTGGAGTGGATTCCACCGCCCTCTGCTCAGATCCGGTCCAAATATCTGGAGTGGATTTCACTGCCCTCTGCTCAGAGCTGGCCCTAATACCTGGAGTGGATTCCACTGCCCTCTGCTCAGAGCTGGTCCAAATACCTGGAGTGGATTCCACTACCCTCAACCACCAAAAACTGACAATAACACACTTCCTTTCACCTTCACTCCGCTCCTCCCCCCATCTCACATTCCTCCCCGCACTGTCAACCTGGACAACCTCTTACCTCTTCAGCCTGTGACCACACCACGCCCCTCCCACTCAACTAACATTGCCCTCCTTAACATCCGATCACTCAACAAGAAAGCCCTCATCCTCCATGAACTAATCTTGGAAAAATCCCTTGACTTCCTTCTGCTCACCGAAACCTGGCAACAGCCCGATGACTTCTTCTCCCTCAACCAAACATCCCCCCCTGCCTTTAAATACATCACTAAACCCCGCCCCTTCCGTCGTGGTGGTGGCCTTGCTGTAATCCACAATCAGAACTTCCAGATCACAGAACTAACCCTCTCTTCAGTATCATCCTTTGAATTCATTGCCTTCAAAGCCCCTCCCTCACTGACAGTCATCCTCATCTACCGGCCTCCTAAACCTCACCCCTCCTTCCTCTCCGATTTCACTGAATTCCTCACACTTGCCTCATCCCTCTCTCAACGTCTGTTACTACTTGGTGACCTCAACATTCACATTGACTCACCCACCTGCAAGCTGGCATCCAAATTCATAACCCTACTGGACAATTTCTCTATCACCCAACATGTCACCTTCCCCACCCATGACAAAGGACACATCCTTGATCTCGTCTGCTCTACCAACCTCCCAGTGATTGACCTCCACCCTTGCCCATTTCCCCTCTCTGACCACAAACTCATACAATTCACCATTGCCCCCCCCACCCGAAATCCCTGCCCACCCAGAAACATCACCTTCCGTAATCTACACTCCATTGACCATAACCATCTCTCCGAACTGCTATCATCTAATCTCCCCCTGGACGCAACCCTCAGCTCTGAAGATCTGCTCAACCACCTCAACTCCACCCTACTCACCTCCCTCAACACTTTAGCCCCCCTCAAAAATAAAACTGTTACTTTCAAGACCTCCTCACCCTGGTTCACACCTGCACTCCGTAAAATGAAGCAGCGAGGCCGCCAACTTGAACGTCTTTCAAATAAATCATCCCTCGCAGTCCATTACATAAGCTACAAACTCCATCTCAATGCATACAAAGATGCTCTTATTGCGGCTAAATCTGCCTACCTCTCCAACATCTTCACTGACCCCTCCCGTAACCCCAGGACCCTCTTCTCCACAGTTAACAAGCTCTTCAAACCCCGTTCTGATAACCTCCCTACTTCTACTTCCGCTACTTGCAGCTCAGTCCTCCAGTTTTTCGCAGACAAAATGAATGCCATTAACCACTCCTTCTCAGTTCCATCTGATATACAAGAATCTCCCCCAACCTCCACCGCTACCACTTCTCCCCCCATCTCCCTTGACCTCCTGACTCCTCCTCTCCCAGTTCAACCTGGTTACCCCACTTGAAATACTCCATCTGATCGGTTTCTCAAATCCCACAACCTGCTCCCTTGACCCTCTACCCAATCCTCTCTTGAAGTCCTGTCTCCCCGTCCTCTGCCCCTATCTTGCTAACCTTTTTAACTCCTCGCTGTCCCATGGAATCGTCCCCTCTGCCTTCAAAACTGCTGCCGTTACTCCAATCCTCAAAAAACCCGGTCTTGATCCCTCCTCCCTCACTAATTACCGCCCCATTTCTAACCTACCATTCCTCTCAAAAACTCTTGAACGTATTGTAGACAAACAAATTCACTGCCATCTCCAAACCAACCAGCTTTACGAACCCCTTCAGTCTGGATTTCATCCTCACCAAAGTACAGAAACTGCACTCGTCAAAGTCCTCAATTACCTCCTCACCTCAACTGACACTGGTTCCCTCAATATTATCATCCTCCTCAACCTGAGTGCAGCCTTCGATACCGTGAGCCACAACATCCTGCTCACCCGACTCAGGGACATTGGTATTGAAGGTATTGCACTCAGATGGCTCCAGTCCACTGAACGATCCCACTTCATCTCCCTCCCCAACCACTCCTCTGTCACAGCCTCAGTCACCCAAGGCGTTCCTCAAGGATCAGTACTTGCCCCCCTCCTCTTCATCATTTACATCCTCCCCCTCGGTCAGATACTCCGACGCTTCAACCTGGACTTCCACTGCTATGCTGATGACACTCAGATCTACCTCAGCACCAAATCCCTCCATAACCCACCCCTTACCCACATCGATTCCTGTCTGACAGCTATTAAAACTTGGATGCAACATAACCTCCTCAAACTGAACAGCAACAAAACAGAACTCCTAATCGTCTCCAAATCCACCCTCAGCAAGGTCACTAACATAACTCTCACCATCGATGGCACCATTGTTTCCCCCTCCAATCAGGCACGCAACCTTGGTCTAATCTTTGACCCCACCCTCTCCCTCGAACCTCACATCCGCCAAAAAGTAAAAACCTAATTTTTCCACCTCCGCAATATTGCAAAAATCCGACCCTCTCTCACCCGCCCCGCAGCCGAACGACTAATCCATGCCTTCGTTTCCTCCCGCCTCGACTACTACTTTACGGCATCAGCACTACATCCCTCAACAGACTCCAACGGGTTCAAAATGCAGCTGCATGTCTCCTCACGCATACCAAATCATGGCATCACATCACCCCAGTCCTCAAAGACCTCCACTGGCTTCCTGTCTCCCATCGCATCAACTACAAAATTCTGGTCCTCACCTACAAAGCACTCCACCATCTGGCCCCCCCTTATCTCACACACCTTCTCACTCCTTATCAACCCCCACGGTCCCTCAGATCCACCGCAGCCGGACTCCTATCCATTCCCATATCCACACTCTGCAGCTTTGGGGACAGAGCCTTCTCAGTGGCAGCTCCTAGGCTCTGGAATTCCCTCCCCCATGATCTCTGTGACTCTGAGTCCCTCACAGTCTTTCAGTCCCGCCTCAAAACACATATTTTCAACTCTGTCTACCCATAAGCCCCCCCCCCCTCAATTAACTTCCTCTTGACTGCCTTTTTTTTGTTTATTTTATTCTACTATATTTATTTGTTTGCCTGTCCTTGTTTGTCTACCCTCCGTCATACTGTAAAGCGTCTTTGAGTTGTGATTAGCGCTATATAAATAAAATGTATTATTATTATGTAGAGTAAACAGTCTAGTGTAGTTTGTAGCCAATATAAATGTAACCGCACAAACCAGAAATGAAACAAAAAATGAATGGTTCCTAGCAAGGCTTGTTTCCCCCGGACCATGCCCCTTTAACACCGGAAGTGGCCACATCAATAGTGGAAATGTGCACATGTTGGATAACAACATCCATCCATATGGTGGTTCCATATCAGGATAGCTAAATACAAACAGACTCGGGTTAAACATTTCAACTTCACCGTTTCCAGAGATGTCCGTTAGTGAGTGTTTATTTTCCGTGCATTCAGTCCAGAGAAAGTCTGTGTATCAGTATTTAGTGGTCAGCTGGCTGGCTCTGTTGTGATTGGTCAACCACTTAGAGATGTCCCGCCCCGTACAATGTGTTGGAACGCTAGCCAATAGAAGCACAAGTGTAACATAGTGATGTCACTATTTTCTGGAAGTAAACAAAGGAAGCCAATGGGGGTGTTTCAGGCAGGGCGGGGGGGAGGTGTGTGGGAGAGAAACTCCCTCTGGAGTGTGGGAGAGAAGGATTACACATTACAGGAAAGGGAAAACCCCAAAAAGCAAAAAAGGGACTCTTTAAGATAAACTCTGAAAAGCTAGTTCCTGACAGCTATAGGGCTACAGGTGGTGTTCCTTGCAGCTGAACACTGCAGGGTCATATCTGCTTCTTTTGGTTGGATCTTACTTCTTCATTTCTATTTGGTTTGGCTGCCTTCCCAGAGTACTGAATTAGAATTTCTACACTGTTTCCTGTGCATGACTCGCACAGCAACAGCAGCTTCTGTTTCCCTAAAACCTGACAATCATGATCCTATTAACGCTTTCCGAGCAGCCGGCGGCAAAGTGATGTCAGGAGGGAATGGAAGTGTAAGGACACACAGGTGACCATGGAGGACGAGGAGCTCCCTGTGGATGGACAGTCCTCTGCTTCATCATCATCCCTCAAACAGGGTGCAGGACTGACTCTTTTTGTGGTTTGAAAGGTCAGTCATGTCGGCACAGTGTTCAATATGACAACAGGCGAGAAAACAATACACTGCAGAGGAGCATGCTGCAAAGCATCTGAAACACTAAAATACATCAGTGTATTTCCTAAAGGTGAGGTTAATCTAGTCAGTTTTCCTTTATCCTCCTGGGACCCAGCCCATTGACAAATGTCCACTGTAGTGGACATTTTGTTCACATGTATCTCCTTTTACTCTTTTGAGGTACTCTATCAATCCCTGCTGCACTGTACAGAGGACATCCTGGGCTTTCCAGTGATATGTCATTTGTTAAAATTGCATGAGGGGAAGTTCCTCTTTCTTTTCAACCAAAATGATTGGCATACCAACAACAACATAGTAGGAGGAGGGGTATGTCTTATATTGTTGATCAGTTGTCATTTTTTACCATGAAAATCATATATGTTATTGTTTATTAACATGTAAGGAACTATATAATTAGTTCTGAAAGCAATTAAATAATTCAAGTTGTTCAAATAACAGCTCTTTTATAAGGACCGTCTTCATGGACTTTATGACTCAATATTGTTGCAGGAGACTGAACTGAAGCAGATATTTTCTATACCAGATAGTTGAGGGAGATTCAGATGATGAGAGAGGTGAGGATTTCACACCTGGGATAGAAGAGGGTCAAGAAGAAGGAAACATATGCAGGAGGCTCCATGAGCGCACAGATACAGACAGAGGGACAGATAGGGACGAGCTGGAAAGACATGGCCCCCTGTGGGCCAAGAGTAGCGTATGTCTTATTGTTGTTTTTATTTTAAGTGGAGCCATGACTAATTTGAATTTTCTCAGGAAGGCCAAGTTTGTTTCTATGAACATTGTCAACTTGATACCACATCCATAAAACAAGTCAAGATGACCCTACAGCCCGTGCCGACTGGGGTCCAATTCAGAACTTTTCCCACTACATTGACTACAAAGTCTTTGAAGGTTTGGCAGCATTCACCAAAAACCAAACTAGTGTTTTAGTGATCAAATATACAGCAATGTTCAGATCAATTACTTATTTATTGTTTAAATAAAGGTGAATGTATTCTTGTATTAATATCACTCTATAACCATAATATGTTACATAGTTTATCTGTTAATTAAGGCTGTCTTTTCACACTAAAATGGTCTTGACGTCCTCTACAGTGGACATACTGTAACATTTAAATTTAAACTACATTTAAAAAAGTCTAAATTGCAAGATGATTTTTGAACCCTAAATAGGTAGGAAAAGAAAAATAAATAATTGGAAGATATTTTTTTTCCTCGGTTCCCAGGATTATGGAAACTTTGTGGGCGTCAGGCAGCCCACGTGTGTACTTTCATTTTCACACCCACACTTTTGTCTTGTGAAAGAGAGGAAATAATCCTCTGCTCAACATCCATGCCTTCATGACTCATTTGGCAACAGCACACTGCACCCTCTCAACATTTATTCATTTATAGCTGTTTTGATGTGACACATTTGGCCTTGGACCAAATATGAACCAACAATGTAATTGATAAATATATATATTATACAGTGCTGTTTGAAACATGCATTATACATAACAATGTCCCCACTCTCTCCTTCCTGGGCGGTCCGATGTTCTTCCCTCCTTCAGGCTCGGGTCCTCCACCAGAGGTCTGGGATCCTGAGGGTTTTGCGCAGTGTCTTTGCTGTTCCTACGACTGCGTTCTTCAGGGATCTGGGATGTTGTTGCTGGGATCTGCTGGAGCCACTGTATATCATTATCTATAGTTATCTGATATCATTTTGTGACTGCAGATATTTGAACACTGAGCTAGAAGTTGTTGACAAATTAGATGTTAGATTGCAAAGTATCTATTGTTCCCACATCCTCTTCATGAAACCCTTTTCCCTGGGGTCCCTTGTGAAGTAGCATTAGTTCCATATTCTCTGCCCCTGTTCCACAAATGTCCAAGAACATCTAGTTCAAGTTGTCCATTTCTCTTCGCTGACACAAACCTTGTTGTCCCGGGCGACGTTCAAGCCTGTATGACCCTCGTATTTGCAGTGTTACTCATGCCTGAGGTAGGCAGATAGCAGATAGCATTAACGGTCTTGTCTATGGCCTCCCACTGGACTTGCAGACTTGAGCCAAAGTCAGTGGCCTTAAGATCTTCAATTAAATTGAGAGCCACAAATTGCTGCACATGCCATCTATCTTAGCCCTCGGCATCTTGGTTTATGCCCGTCAACATCTTGGTTTACATTTTAATCTTAGACGACCCAATGATACAATTAACATTCATTAGGTCATTAGACATTTTGTATCATTTATTTTACAGTAAATTAGACCATCATTTCCAAATGGTAATTTTTCTCATAGATTTCTATGCAATAGAGTGCCACAGTGACGCGTCCTAAAACCCGGAAGTAAGCTGCGTATGGGTTCCCTCGACAAAAAAGCAATGCAATTTCTCCATAGGATTTTAGAAAATAGCTGGAAATAAGGTCTGTGGTTGACACACATTTAAGAGACGGATCACGTTTTGTTCAGTCGGATAAATCTATCGATCATAAATCTATCGATTAGACACTGTTGGCACTCTATTGGATTTACAGCTCCAAGCTCCCTGCTGGCCATTAGAAAGAAAGCAGGTTTAAGGCACTTCTTCTTTGTCTTCATATTTCAGACCCTGACAGTGCCAACCGCCCCCCCATTGACTTAAACATTAAGCCATGTTAGTTGCTTAGTGGGAGATACATCAACAATAAAGTCTCTTTTGCTTTTTTCAAATGACGGTAGAACTTGACGAAAACGTATAGAATGTAATAAAGACAACTAAAAGTTTTTTAAAAACTCAGTGTGCTTGATCGTTATGAAGGTGCAGAAATCTTCTGATTAGCTTTGCAAGCTGAGCCTCAAACGGCTCATTTCAGAGTGAACAAGCAGATAATATGCTGAGATGGAATCATGCAGTGAACCATAATAAAGAAATCAGAGACGATACTATGCCTCTTAGACCAGCAGCACTGTTGTTCAGTGATGCCTGGCGTATGAAGAATGAAACTAGTGGAGCCAGAAAGGTTTTTCCCCTCAGATTCTGCAGCCAGCTGCACCGCTACTCCACCAGCTGACCACAGCAGAGAGACCCTGAGGTAGCCTTCTGTTCAGTTTCTAACAGGGAATAAAACCCACTGAGTTCAGTTTGTCACGATGGGTTCGTAGGCCTACATCAATTAGGGAATACCCTGCAGTTATGGTTCATTTTTATTAAACGCCTTTGATCCCAATATATGTTTTACTATCTGCATGTTATATTCCACTTGAACAGTTCTACATAGTAAGACAATATACATCAAACAAATTACAGCTTATTACAGCTTAGAATCTCAGTCAGAGGTTGTGCTCCGAGTCCAAAGAGATGCATCCATTCACTTATATTGTGTATGACCATAGATGTAAGGAGAGTAGATATACACAGATCTGTATGGACTGTTAAAACATATTTATATTTTCTAGCTCAAATGTAATTTTTGTCACTTACAAAGTTTGCTTGGCTACGGATTGGTTTCAGAAACATGTTTGGAAGTTGTTTATAACGTCAAAGGAAATATACACAATTTCCTGTTCACTGAATCGAGAATCACTTTTTAATTGAAATACAATTCCCCAAAAGATTCCCATCTCTATTAAGGGCTAATTGCAGATAATTCAAGAGAAGACATCTGTTGTGAGTCCTCTGTGTGTAAGTGTGGGCGTGTGTGTGGGTTATTAAGAGGAAATTGTAAATAGTTTTCTTCGGTTTTCGGCAATTCCTCCTATCGGTCATTTTATGTTGGGATTAGACAAATGCCATCCTTCAATGCAATCCTTGATTTTGAACGATCATGCTGTATCAGTAATCTTGTCTGGCAATAGAAAGCCTTTGAATCTAAGACTAACTCTCCATTCCCCTAAACATCCAAGTACTGAGAGTGCTCACAGTTACACATCTTCTCCTGATGGAAGCAGCTTAGAGCACTACATTAGTGCTGCTGGACCTATGAGCAGTGTGTGTGTGTGTGTGTGTGTGTGTGTGTGTGTGTGTGTGTGTGTGTGTGTGTGTGTGTGTGTGTGTGTGTGTGTGTGTGTGTGTGTGTGTGTGTGTGTGTGTGTGTGTGTGTGTGTGTGTGTGTGTGTGTGTGTGTGTGTGTGTGTGTGTAGGACAAAAGGTGAAGGTATTGATGGGGAGTTAGAAGGCATCAGAGCCGAAGTGCCTAGGTCAGCTTTTCAGCATCTATAGATTGTAACTTAACCCCTGTTTAAACACACACACACACACACACACACACACACACACACTTACACATGCATACGTTGACGATACTATGCCTCTTAGGCATAGTATCGTCAACTATCAACACATATGTCTTTTGTTACGTACATGTTCCACGCGCCATGTCCCTAGCCCTATAGTCCATTCAGCACTCATCATCGCTCAGCGGTACAGCGGGTCACTTGCCCTTCACACACATGCACTGCAGCCCTCTGACACATGAGCACTCTGTCAGGAGAGCTGCTGCACGCCTGAGGGATGGACGGTTTCATTTTCACTAAATCCAATTCCACTTGACAATGGCAGGATGAGTTATCCAGGCTGGAAGGAGGCTGGGTTTGAGTAAACACTGTTGCCGATAACCTCAGAGGTCATTTATCAGGATTCAGTGACGGCAGTGCAAGTGAGAGCCGCTCTCCCAACAAAGGCTCATTGTTGAGAGGGGGACACTGATGTCATGGCGCTATATTTCCGGAGATCAGGAACTCCCGAGGGAGGGCCTCTGTAATGTAACGAGGATTATCTTTAGCTGTGAATTGTTTCCTGATATCCAGTTCTGCATGATTCACATCAGTTGAGAAGCAAGCAGGCATCTTTCTGTAGAAGAGGATCTGCTTTCATTTCGAGTAAACATCCGTCTGCTTGGAGCTTGAGCTAGGGATTCATCTGCATCTTATTTGGGAACAATAGTAAGCTGCAGGAATGAGGTCTTAAAGCCTGAAATTAGTTGGCATTTTAACACTTTCAGTCCTTGTCTCCAATGATTTTTTGGTTGTTTATTAAATCAGATGCCTAAAATAAGATCTGAATTCAACACGAGCTTAAGAGATTTATAAAATGTGTCAGTAAACACCTTGCTTGTAAATGTCTGAAGCTTTTGCGTGTCTCAAAAACGCCGGTTGATAACAAGTGGATAAACGTTATCACGCCGAACATTAGCCAACTTTAGCTTAGCGGGGATGATGTATGTTAAGTAGTGGTGCACGATAATTATCGGTCCGATATTAGGAATTATGACGTCATCCCGATAAACCCGATAACAGTATTAATAGCCCCGATAATATACAATATATTTTTTGGGTTAAAAAAAAGAAAAAAATACTGCGGTGTGGGTGGATTGGGATGAGGGGCGCTTGTTTTTCACTCGGCTCCTCCCGTTTTGCCAGTACTGTGGTATTAGTGGTTTAAAGGAAGAGGGGAGTTTTTCACAAATCCAGCGCTCCCTAACTCATGCCTGGCTGTGACGTAAATGGTGTGCGGCCGTGAAGCCAGGACAGTAAACAAACATGTCGCCGGTAGTATGGGACTATTTCAAAGTTTCAGAGTTAGATAGTTCGCTTGCTATTTGTATTAACAAATGCAGAAGTTCCACGAGGAGGGAAAAAGGCAACGAGCTATAATACTTCCAACCTGATTAGTCACCTGAAACATCGCCATCGCTACGATGGTGTGTAAAAAGCGTACGAAGACGCCTGCGCTGCTAAATTAGCGGCGAATCAAAAGCCAGCTGCAAAGGCACCGGGGCTTTTACCTATCGACGAGGCCTTTGAAAAAGGCAAGATGTTTGCCAGAGATGACCCCAGGGCTAAAACGATCTCTAACTTCATCATAGAAATGATGGCGCTTGACGAGAGTCAAAACTGTTCTTGGCTTTGTTTTGTTCATAGTAGTAATGCTCATGTCATTTGCTCACTACTAGTCTTTTTTTTACCACCAGGTGTGCAAAAACTACAGGTACATTTCATATATATATATATATTATATTATTATCGGTTATCGGTTATCGGTATCGGTCTTGAGAAGCAGGAAGTTATCGGTATCGGTTTCAAAAAACCCATATCGTGCATCCCTAATGTTAAGCATTACGTTAGTTTTTACTTTTGGCTTCAGAAATCATAAAAGTGGTGTAAATATGTGGAGATTATCCGACTAAACTAAATGTATCGTAGAACTGTAAACACGTGCTTGCCAAAGCTCTGATCTTCTTCAATGTTCCAAAGTCGTATGGAGAAATCCCAGCCACACAATGAATCCCACTAACTTTGGTGATCCCCAAATGTTCCTCTGGTCAGCTTAAAGTCATAGGCGGAGTTTGACATTTGCGCTTGGGGGGGCAAACCTTTTTTACTGACATCAGTACACAGTCCCAACTATTGTGTGGGGTGCTACGGATACAGTAGCAATTAAGCGAGCATTCACCGCACTGTATGACTTTTCCACATACGAACATAACTCATCCCGTCATGCACGCCTCATGCTCATATGGAAGGGGCGGTCTCTCCCCCCAACAACAGTGCATTACATAACTGTAAAACGTATCATAACTGTGCACATCTTATACTTATTTGATACTATATCCCTTGGTTACTTGAACACGCTACAATATTATTAACCAGTGTCCTACCTTAGTGCAGAAGTAGACGCCTTTTTTACGTTCCGCATATATGTCGACTCCACTATCCCCTCAGGTGACAGCTGTGGTTATGTCATCCTCAATGTGAAGAACCGCAAGTGAGGAAAATCTTGTTCCTTCCATCGTTGACCGCAGCCAGTTCCGAATTCTCCTCATTGCAGAAAAACTTCTCTCAGAGGTGGCAGATCCGATAGGCAGAGTCAGTGCCAACGAGCATCTTGTATAGATTTGGATAGCTGTCCTTTTTAACAGTCTTTCGGGTTAGGTAATCGCCGAATATCCATTACTGCTAATTCTTGTAATACAATAGCTGAATCACTTGTATGCAAAAAAAAGCGAAGGAAATGTGTCCTTAACCTCACACGTCACACACACACACACACACACACGTCACAACATGCGACTGCTCAAAAATGAAATGATTTCAAACAAAACATGATATTATTCAGATTTGTATTGTAACAATCATTTTATTACATCTATTAAAATATTGATATACGAAATATTTGTATTGGAACAGTTTTAGACGTAGTAATGCTGTAACATATTTCAGCCACTAGGGGGGGCAATGCCCCCCCTGCCCCCCCTCAAAATCCGCCTATGCTTAAAGTGCTGCGTTTGAGTTACATATTTCAACAAATAATGGATGGAAGCATGATATTTGATACAGATAAACAGGATAAATCTGATGATTCCCCATGTATGCGTCATCAACATTTCAATTTGTCCTGTCCTTTGTCCTGTTAGATAAACAAAGTGAGGATGCAGAGGAGACATGATAGAATGTACTATTTGAATGTAGTTTCAATCAAAATTTGGTTCAAATTTTCACTAGATATCCAGAAAAAATCAACTTGAGTCGCCCGCGGGCATGTTCTAAGAATAGCACTGCTTATGGGTGTTGTTACCACCTAAATTGCTTCCAACTTGTTGGATTCATTTCCCACCATTTCATTAATGTATTTTTACACTAACTGCATTTTGTTTGTCTGAATGCAGCATTAGGAATATTTGTTAGCATTTTCATAAAAACTGCTTTCATAAATGATTCAAGCTCGGGTAGTGCTTCTGTCAGCAAATAGATGTCTTCACACACACACACACACACACACACACACACACACACACACACACACACACACATATACTGTATATATAAGCACTACTCAGTATACCCCACAGACACCATCAGATGAAAATAAGACATAATCAGGGCAGGGGAGAAGACAGGAGAGGGGGGGGAGGAAAGTAGGGCAGCAGAACGTTGGACTGCACCTACACACACACACACACACACACACACACACACACACACACACACACACACACACACACACACACACACACACACACACACACACACACACACACACACACACACACACACACCAACCTAGTGAAGCCCAGCAGGCAGAGTATAGAAACATCCAGGAGTGAATAATTCATCACAGAGCAGACCGGGCAAGGATCTTCCCCCAGAGCTGCTGCTACACACAGATATTAATTAACAAACACTAATAATTCAACAATTTCACTCCGTGTGTGCCATGTGTGTGTGTGTGTGTGTGTGTGTGTGTGTGTGTGTGTGTGTGTGTGTGTGTGCGCGTGTGTGTGTGTGTGTGCCAATGTGTGTGTGTGTGTGTGTGTCTCAGGGGTTTGATCAACCTTAGATGTGTGTGTTTGATTGATGGTTCTGCCGGGTTGAATGTAGGCTATTGGAGCAAGTGGCACTTGGGCAGGAGGAACCTCATATGTGTGGGTGATGTTAAGGTATCGATTATAGAGCGCTGCAGGAATGGGTTCTAAACAACAATGATGAGCTAGCACTGTCACAGGTGTCAGTGAGTTTTTAGTTTGATTCCGGAAATACAAAACCCACAGGTGAATGTCTGAAGCTTCTTCGTTTCATCTAACCAAAAACACATTCAAAACATGAGACAAAGGAATACATTTCCGGGTTTTGACTCATTCCTGCACCAGTCTTTAGTTTTCATACAATCACTAAGAAGATTTACCAAACTTGACTGTGCTTTATGTAGAAGCAGTTCAATTTGTCATCATTAGGGCTGTTTAGAGCCTAATATAATCCTCCCATGAAGTAAACACTGTGGCCTTTAGAGTTTTCAGTGGTGTCACATACTGTTATATCTCACAAGCTCCGCCCTCTACTGGACTCTATTGGTACTGCCCTCGACCTCAACATGCGAGCGTTCACCTACTGAGAAATCTATAAACGTAGGCGGCCCCCGGGGGCGGGCCTACTTGAGTGCCGCGCAGGCCCACAGTATATAAGGCGGCCTCGCCTCCCACCCGTCATCCTTTTCTCTTCAGCGAGCAGGATAAACAACTGAGAGAGTTAAGGAGAGAGAAGAACATTTAGAAGACTGGAAAACTCACCAGTCCTTGAGCACCGACCTTGCCCTACGTGCAACGGCCTAATCGCAGGTGCCGATCCCCACCGCCTGTGTTTCGAGTGTCTGGGGCCTGAACACGCCGGGGACGGCTTGCAGTCTCCCTCCTGTAAGGCCTGCCGGATGGTACCACAGCTTAGCTGCCGGCACCGCATGGAGCACTTTCAGGCCTACTATGCGTCGCCGGAAGAAGCGGACGACCACGTGGACCTCGAGGTGGTAGAGATGGAGGAGCAGGAGGCGGTGCCATTCGTTTTCACCATCCCGGCGGGCCGGCCGGCCCCGTTTGTCGACGAGGAAGACGACAAGGGTTCCTCGATGTCGGGTGCTTCCGGCGCTCAGGACGGGCCGCCTCACAGGTCCGCACGTCAGGACTTCCCAGCGGTGATGGCCATCGAGGCGGAGCGTGTAGGGTTACCGCTCCCCCCGCCACTACCGCCAAAGCCGGTGAGCCGCCTCCGTCAGGGGTTTTACGGCCCGGCTTCCCCGGCGCAGCCGGCCTTCGTTTGTGATTATTGCTCCATTATGCTGGATTATTTGGACAGAATATTTCGGCTCGGTACGCAGATGGCAGCAGCGGCCAATAATCTCGGTGTGTTGGGCGTGTCTCTGATTTCCCCTCAGCAGGCCACCCCCGACCCCCCGCCTCAGGACGGGAGTGATTATTCGGACCGCTGTATTGGCCAGTTGAACACTCTGGTCCACGGTGTAGCTGCCGCAGCTGGCCGTGTGTTGTCCTTGGCCCAGAGTCCTGCATCGGGTCGGGTACCCGACGGGTGACCCGCAAAAAAGGTGATTCGCAGGTGTTATTTTTTCAAACGCTTTTTTCTGGGTTCGGTTCTGGGTAAAACAAAGATGATGCGGGTCGGGTCGCGGGTATTGCATAATAAATATATTAAAATAATAATAATTTAGTTTAATGTTTAAATCCTCAGACCTCTCCCCCGCGGGACCGGGCATAATCATAACCTCTGCAGCGCATTAATCGGCTGCTGTGCACGCCACATTCGAAATGGCTGAGGTGAAGCTCTCTAGCGGAGAATACAGCATTTTCAATAACACTTCCTCAAGAGCGAAATCCAACGTCTGGGAGGCTTTTGGTCTCATCCTAGATGGAGAAAATAACCAACATCCCACGCTTTTTGAGACAAATATGCAACTGCGTGTGTTAATAACTGCACGTTTTCACTGCTCATATACACTGTATGGTTCGGGTCGGGTTGCGGATCTTGTGTCGACGGGTCGGGTCGGGTTGCGGAACTAATTGGCAATATGTGCGGGTAGCGGGGCGGGTTCGGTATTGCACGTCGTGGGTGCGGGGCGGGGAAAAAACGAGGGGAAGCCAATAATACGTCCTTTCTTTTGGGTCGGGGGTGTGGTGGTCAATGTAATATAGTAACCAGATGAGTGATTACAGCACCCGGTATCACTTTACACACATTTGTATCATACAGATGCAGGACTTACACACGCCTGTTATCTAACCGACAGATCCGCACACACTCTCCAGCCGAAACTCTAATAAGCATTCATTCACAAACTAAATCAGGAGACCTTTAACGTTTTACGTCCGATTCGTTCCTTTGTTCCTCTCTGTACACAGCTCCAGTTTGGGCATCGGCCTGTCATCAGATTGTATTTGTTGTTGCTGCTGTAGCGGAAGTTTAGTACAATTATTTTTGATGAAATACTGCAAATCTCCACTCTCCATAATTGCACTTGCTTCAGTTGCTTGCTACTTTCTAACGGCGGTGAGAGTGGTGCAGTGACGCTATCTATCTTCTATCGATTAGATTTATGATTAGAAAATGATAAAAGTAGAGTAGACATGTGGATATTATCCGACTGAACAAAACTTGCATTTATCTAACAGGTTCGTTTTCCACTGACCTTATTTCGAGCTATTTTCCTAAATCCTATTGAGAAATCCCATAGGCTTTTTGTCGAGGGAAACCGAGCGCAGTTTACTTCCGGATTTTAGGATGCGTCACTGCACCATTAAATTGATGCGATTTGATTGGATTGTGAGGCAAGGGAAGCCAGCCGCCTCTGGCTTCCCTTGGCATGGCCCTAACCAATCACAGGTTGGCAGGGGCATCACTTGAGCCTCATCTGTTTGGTCAATCCCTCCATTTTTTTTCACCAAGGGAAGCCAGATTCGGCTGGCCTCCTCTCGCAACATGGGGTGCAATCTACTGTTTCACCATAACATCTAGAGGGGCGCTGTTTGTTTCACTCTTTGTAAAATACTCAATGAGAATGGGGGAGAGACGGGCCGGCAGCAACACACAACAAAGGGAAACAAATCAAAACAAAACAAAGTGTTTTTATTTATTTATTTAAATTATAACTACAATCCGAAAAAACAGGGGAAGCCTGGCTTCCCTTGGCCTCCGGGAGAAAATGCCACTGGCGGGAGCGGGTCTTGAAAATCAGACCCGTGCAGGACTCTGCCCTGGCCACAATGGCAGTGTGGCTGGGACTCACTGCGCTGTCCAGGAAGGACCGCGAGGATCTCGTTGGGGCCCCCATATCCACGGAGGGGCTCTTTGGGTCGATCACGCCGGTCACCCAGCGCTTCCGCCACCTGGAGGAAGAGAGGCTGCAGCTCAGCTACGTTTATAGATTTCTCAGAAGGTGAACGCTCGCATAGTGAGGTCGAGGGCAGTACCCATAGAGTCCAGTAGAGGGCTCTGCCTGTGCTTATATAACTAGGGTTACAATATGTAACCCATCGTTTTCAGCAGTCTAGCAACACAGAGTAAAAGTTAGCAATGTTCCTCCTCTCCAGTTGTAATTTTACACTTGCAGGTCTCCCTTGAAAAAGAGATCATTGATCTCAATGGGATTTTACCTGGATAAATAAAGGTTTTGAATTGAATTGAATTGAGGGGATAATGGATATGAGTGAGCTGCCGTCAGCTGAAGCTCCTCGGCTCTCCTCACACGTTACAGCTCAGACTACATGATGAAACCACAGGCAATGTGTGGTTTACCAAAGCCCCTCATCTGTCTCTGAACAATTTACCCAGCGTGGTTGGGGGCGAGCAAAACACGTAGAAGCATAACTGAACACTGTGCTAATTCAAAGTGTGAAATGGGGAAATGTTTACGCAATTTCTTCAAATTATTTCTGTATTTTGTACTGGTGTAGTCAATACTGACTGCAGAGCCTCCTCTGGCTTTCACATCTCAATTACTCACGCTCACAGGCTGTTACTTCAACTGTAATGCAACAAACTGGGTATCCTTTATAGACTTGAAGGAACTTCTTGCAAACCTCAGTGATTTTAAAACAATACATCTTGTTATTATAGTCAAAAGCATAGGAGGTGATAAAGCTCAGGATAGGGAAGGATAATATTTGACCAACTATTATATTTGTTTTAAACAGAAGATGTTATTATGTTGACAACAGCCGCTCAATGCACCCACTGACAAACAATAACACACAGAACAGGAGCTGAAGGGGGGGGGGGTTGAGTACAGCATTTTTACCAAAACAACAATGCTGGGCTAATGCAGGTTACTACTTGTTCATTGTCATAACACAAACACAACGATTTGAGAGCAGCCAGGCTGTGGAGGCACAGAAGGATCAAGAGCCCTGCCCTTTTGTCTTCAACAGGGCAGATGTGTAAATCCTTTAAAAGGGTTAACCCACAGGCTCCTAGACCTGATGGCATCCCTGGCCGTGTTCTCAGGGTGTGTGCAGTTCAGCTGGCAGAGGTGTTCACAGACATCTTCAACAGGTCCCTGCTGCAGTCTGTAGTCCCCACATGCTTCAAACACTCCACCATCGTTCCTGTCCCCAAAAAGACCAAAATCACCAGCCTCAATGACTACCGCCCAGTAGCACTCACCTCCATCATTATGAAGTGCTTTGAGCGGTTAGTCAAAACCTTCATCACCTCCTCCCTCCCTGACTCTCTGGACCCCCTGCAGTCTGCCTACAGAGCAAACAGGTCCACAGACGACGCCATAGCCCTCACCATCCACACTGCCCTCTCACACCTGGACCAGAGGAACACTTATGTGAGAATGCTGTTCATTGATTACAGTTCAACATTCAATACCAGTGTGCTCTCCAAGCTGGCCATCAAGCTCAGAGACCTCGGGCTCAACAGCGCCCTCTGTGACTGGATCCTGAACTTCCTGACGGGCAGACCCCAGGCAGTGCGGGTGGGAAACATCACATCCTCCACCCTGATCCTCAACACCGGAGCCCCTCAAGGCTGCGTGCTCAGCCCTCTCCTCTACTCCCTGTTCACTCACGACTGCGTGGCCACACACAGCTCCAACACCATTGTGAAGTTTGCTGACGACACGACCGTCATCGGCCAGATCACCGACGGCGACGAGACGGCGTACAGAGAGGAGGTCGGAAACCTGACATCTTGGTGCCAGGATAACAACCTCTATCTCAACGTCGGCAAAACCAAGGAGCTGATTGTGGATTACAGGAAGCAGCAGAGAGAGGGTCGCGCCCCCATCGCCATCAATGGGACTACGGTGGAGAGTTAACAGCTTCAGGTTCCTCGGTGTCCACATGAGGAGGTTCAACATGGACTCCAGGATACTCTTCAACTTCTACAGGTGCACCATAGAGAGGATCCTGACCTTCTACAGGTGCACCATAGAGAGGATCCTGACCTTCTACAGGTGTACCATAGAGAGGATCCTGACCTTCTACAGGTGCACCATAGAGAGGATCCTGACCTTCTACAGGTGCACCATAGAGAGGATCCTGACCTTCTACAGGTGCACCATAGAGAGGATCCTGAACTTCTACAGGTGTACCATAGAGAGGATCCTGACCTTCTACAGGTGCACCATAGAGAGGATCCTGACCTTCTACAGGTGCACCATAGAGAGGATCCTGACCTTCTACAGGTGCACCATAGAGAGGATCCTGACCTTCTACAGGTGCACCATAGAGAGCATCCTGACCTTCTACAGGTGCACCATAGAGAGGATCCTGACCTTCTACAGGTGCACCATAGAGAGCATCCTGACCTTCTACAGGTGCACCATAGAGAGGATCCTGACCTTCTACAGGTGCACCATAGAGAGGATCCTGACCTTCTACAGGTGCACCATAGAGAGGATCCTGACCTTCTACAGGTGCTCCATAGAGAGCATCCTGACTGGCTGCATCACG
The DNA here is from genome assembly GCF_902827175.1 of Gymnodraco acuticeps. Taxonomy (NCBI): domain Eukaryota; kingdom Metazoa; phylum Chordata; class Actinopteri; order Perciformes; family Bathydraconidae; genus Gymnodraco; species Gymnodraco acuticeps. Next base: position 426,827 of record NW_022991985.1, on the reverse strand, counting down.
GCCTGGTACGGCAGCTGCACCGCCCTCAATCGTAAGGCTTTACAGAGGGTGGTGAAAACTGCACAGAACATCACCAGGACGGAGCTGCCATCCATGGAGGACCTTTATTCCCAGCGGCTCAGGAAGAAAGCCCTCAGGATTATAAAAGACCCCATCACCCCAGCCACACACTGTTCTGTCTGCTGCCGTCTGGCAGGCGTTACCGCAGCATCCGGACTAAAACCATCAGACTCAGGGACAGTTTCCTCCGATAGGCAATAAGACTGGTAAACACCTGAACTGTTGAAACAACATCCCTAATATTCATCTGGCTGCTACTTAAAAATTATTTAAAAATTATGTATCTATTTACCTATATATCCTATTTCAATTACTTGCATATAGACTCTTATTGCTCTATTTCACTTTTTTAAAACTATTTTTCTTTTTGTATTACTATTTATTATTTACTTGCACTATATGTTTCTGTTTATCTGTGTTTTATGTTGCACTGTTGGAGAAGCCTGTGACACAAGATTTTAATCGGCAAAACTACACCGTAGCTATGTTCGTATGACAAATAAAGAACCTTGAACCTTGAACAACACATTACTTGAATTCAGAATTAACTAACTAGATTAATACACAAAGTCTATGACAACAAACAAACAACAAACAAACAATCTAAATCTGTGAAAGTATCTGTGGATTTACTAAATACTGTTATGACCTACAAGTACAACTATGCTAATACAGAGCCACTGACCTTGGCTCATACTTAACTCTGCTAGCTGTAGTTGCTGGAGATTATGTAATTAGTGTTAGCCTGAGACGTTAAGGGCATATCGGTGTGCAAAATAGTAATGGTCAATCATTTAGGGACAACTTAGCCGACCTGGTTTTAAGATTCAGATCACCGTTATGAATCCCCAAATTCAGTCTTTACTCTGTTGTTATTTTACAATTACACACATAGGCCCGAAATACACTCACATGCAAAAACAGGAACTATAGACATGCAATCATGAAGAGGTGGCAGAGTGAAAGCGGCTAGTGTTATGGAGCCAGGGAGAAGTTGGGGTTTGGTGCCTTGCTCAAGGACACCTCGGCAGTGCGGCAGGAAGCAAACTTGCAACCGTATTTGTGCCAAAATCTGTATTTTTGGGCCGATCGGGAGCTGCTTTTTAAAGGGGCTCTACTCTGCTCATTTTCAGGGTCATATCAGTATTTAGTTTCTCTACTGTGACATGTCTCCGTGCTTTAATGTTCAAAAAGCTCTTTATTTGTATCATACTGCCTGTGCTGCAGCACCTCTTTTCACCCTCTGTCTGAAACCAGAGCCCAGTCACGTACAATGTCTTGGAGCGCTAGCCAATAGAAGTGCAAATGTTATGTAGTATCTATTTTACGGAAGTAAACAAAGGAGTCCAATGGAGGCATTTCAGGCAGGGTGGGGTAGAGGAACTCCCTCTGAAAGGAACACAGGGATGTTAGCCGTTGCAGAGCATTTACATGCACACAAACCTAACTCACTACGGGAAAGGGAAAGGGAAAACCCCCAACAAGGCATAGTAGGGCCTCTTTAAAATTCTAGAAAAGTACTGTGAATAATGAGAGTAACAGAGTTCTATTCGCTCTGGCCCTAAAGACTGAATTGACTAATAGTTTCTATACGTATATTTCTGTCCCCTCTACTGCAGCAGGAAATGAAATACCTGGTACCAAAAACGGTTAATAGGGTTAATAGCAGAATAGAAATAGTAATAGTGAAGTTTCTATAGCCGACAGTGTGCCTTTTCCTCCTTTCTTTAGTTGTTACTTTCAGCAGGCAGCTAAATGAATGTGCGGTGGGTAAATAGTGTTAGAGAACACTGTGCAGTGTGCAGGCATCATGAAAAGCCAGAGAGAGCCTGCAGCGCTCCTGAAGGGGGGGAGGGGTGGGAGATCTACTGTTTTCAGATGATTGGCCCGTGGGCCACAGGGAGGAGAGCCAGAACACTGCTTCAGCAAGCTCTGCCTATTCAGAAGCCATGAGTCAGCAGAAAGCAGCGTACTCTCTGGCTGCTGACACGCACATAAACACACACACACACACACACACACACACACACACACACACACACACACACACACACACACACACGGCTCAGGGCTGTGAGACAGACAGACTGCACGCTCAGCTGTCTGTGTTGGGGCTTATGTACTAAGGCAGTGAAATTAATCACAATGGACAGACCTGCCTGCAACCATATGAGAAGCTCCTTTCTATCTATATATGCTTTTTAATATCCATCTGTACATATATGTTTGTGTAGTCAGATAACCTTATACACATATCTTACAGTTTATCACAATTCACAACAATAACCCTGCAAAATGCCCTCTTGTGTCTTTCTGCTGTTGAAATATATGTGAGGTGTTCAGGTTACCATAATATTGGTACATTTAAAGAGAATTGACTATGCATTTCCAACACACTAATACTGTAGGTGGACCACATTACATTATTAATGACAATTAATGCAGTTATGATAATTAATTATGCATCTATTATTTGTTAATAATACAAAATAATTATGACTGTCTTTTTTTAATTGAATTGTTTATTTGTGGATTACATTTTTATTAATTATTAATAATATACAGTCCAGGAAGAGGCAGAAAACATACTGGGCTTATTTCCGACTTCACAAAACGTATATACGACTCCACAAAACTGCACTTCAAAATCATTATTTTATTTTAATATTTTCATTTGTGTTAATTATTTAAATATTAAATAACATTTCCATAATTGTTTTTATTTGAACAAATATTTTGTAGTATTCATAAAGGTATAATAAAAGAAGAAAAAGGCAGAACTTGACACTTTAAATACTTGTTTTTAAATACCATTTAATTGAATTGTTATTGGGATATTTAACAAGGTTATTGCTTATTGCTTATTTCCCACATGTTATGCAGACCTAATACTTTGTTCCCACAGCTTCTTACCCTCTATTCTGTTTGTGCAGGGTGCTAGAGGGAGTGATGTCGGCAGACGAGGAGCGGGATGGAGAGGCGGCAGCGCCCCTGTACGTGTATGAATCCAAGGTCCACTGTGCCAACGTGCTGTTGAGCCTGGAGGAGCAGCGGCGGCAGGGCATCCTGTGTGATGTCACGGTGCTGGTGGAGGGCCGGGAGGTCCGCGCTCACAGGGCCGTGCTCGCCGCCAGCAGCCGCTACTTCCTGCAGGCGCTGCTGGGGCACAATGGGACAGGAGAGGTGGAGCCCATCATTAACCTACCAGACAAGGTAAAGGGCCACAAAGACAACACAGAACACACAGGCAGTTCCACGGGGATGAGTCTGAGGTCATTTTGAAGAGAAATGGTAATGGGAAACTCAAACTTTGAAAATAACATTTTGTAACACAGGGTCATTAGATGTGGGCTGTCTTTAGGGTACTCATAATACACCTTTTCCTCTTTGCCCTATCAGCACATCTCCAAGGAACAACAGTTGAATATGTTCCCTGGGCAGCATTGGACATTCTGTAGGGACTTGGCTTGGGAATAAGTGCCAAATAGAGAGGTGCCTTTTTCCTTCCTGGGCACAAGGCAAGACACTAAACCAGCAACTTACTGCATTATATAACACAGAAGGTAAAATAATCAAAGTTGTAATACAATGGAAAAGAGAACTGGACCCAGTACAGATCCTTGGGGCACCCCACAGCTAACATCTTTGGAGCTGATCTGGCGTCATCAATGCAAAAACGCTAGTCTTTTAAGTAGGGAGAGAATCATTGTAGAGCATTGCCACTGATACCCACCCATGTCTCTGCAGGGTCCTAGAGGATATTATGGTCAGTGGTATCAAATTCCCCACTTAAAACAGTAGAACAAGAATGGATTTGACTAGAATCAGCTAACATAAATACAATTTAAGACACTTAAGAGTTTCAGTATTTTCTAGAAATCTAGAGTCAAACTTTACTGTGCGCTTTGTCCATGAGTGACAATTAAAATGTCCAACTCTCCATTTCTATTTCCATAAGGTAAGGTATGTGTTCAGAATAGTCTTACAAGCCTGGTGTCACAGTGAAGGCTGAGGGGGTGCACATTTTCTATAGTTCTCTCCTCAAATGCCTCATATGTAAGGCATGACAGAGTTTCCGTATGCCGGTAATTACCGGACTATAACCGGTCAAATGTGCTGAAGACCGGCAAATCTAAATCTCTCCGGTCAAAAATAATTTCCCCTTAGCGCAATACCGCATCACTTATGTGACAGACAAGAAGAGTCAATACGCTACATGCACAGTCACTTCCTTTCTAATGTCTGACATTTAATGTGGAGAAAGAGATTTATCCTCCTGAGGGGGACATTTTGACCCCTCTTGTAAACAAATGCTTAATGCTGCATAATGCTGCAGTATATTTTTGCCGACAAACCCCTGTTGCCAAGCAACGCTTATAGGTGTCCTTTCATACTCAGGCAGTCATATCATTAGCTAGAACTAGCTAGATCTGATCGATATGGACATAAATGTGAGTGAAGTATAATCGGACGTGAGAGAGAGATCAGAGAGCAGATCAGCTGCTGCTGTCGATGGAGACAGCAGCTCTGTATGATCGCAGCTCCGCCTGCTTTGACGGACCGGTGGGCGGAGCGAAACACACACTTCAAGTTAGACCTAACACACTTAGCTAGTTTATCTACCTCTGGAACATGGCAAATACAGTCGCTGTTGTATCTGTGTCTGTATCATGTTGTTGTGAGTGTGGACGGAGCAGATACAACGTTAGCTTAGCCTGATCGATCCGATCTCCATTCAGAAAACACGGATTTTAGGTTTTTCGCCTGCCGTCTTGTCTGCACACTTGTCAAAGCATTAATTCATGGTTTTTACTAACTGTTATCAGTATGTTGTTACTTCAGCATAATTCTGAAACTAAATCATGGTAAACTATGTTCATTTTGTTGTAGTTGGTTTCTACCACAGTATAGAGGGAGGGAAAGATTATTATTAGTGTGAATGCTGTTTACAGCATTCCACTATAGTTCTTCAAATCTTTATTCTTCTTATTTCAACCAATACTTTGCTGTCGAATAACTTCAGCATACTTTCAGCTACAGAAACCATTCAAATATCAGACTATTCAGCCTTTTCAGCACATGATGGGAAACTTTCAACTTCTTCAAAATATGTTATACTTTTTGAAATATTCAGCTTTTTAAACTCTTTTTTTAACATGGAACTCAATGGGAGGAACCTTCAAATCCTCTTTTAACTACACCGTGCGCCAAATGCTACTCCTTCCACATCACATACTTAGGTCAACAAAGTCATTGCAATGCATTTGAGCTGTAACAATTTTGATTCAAATCATTTCACTTTTCTGCATTTCTCCGCTAAGTTCAGCAACGCACTTACTTGGTTTTTGTAGCTAAAAGCAGCTACAGAGACCATTCAGCTAATAACATATTCAGCTTTTTCTGCATTTTCAGCTAAATTCAGCCACAAATGTTCACAGTTACAGCATTCGCACGCATTTTCTGCAGGAAATGCATTTTCTAGTTATTATTTATTATTCCCGTGTTATTATCCAAAGTTACACTTTTGAATAATGTAGTTAATCTACTATAATTAGTTTGTTTAATATAGAGTCGTTATGAATTTGTTTTAAAGCTCAATAAATAACAAAGAAGACCTTTGACCGGCACTTTTCTCGGCAACAAAAAAATTCTAACGAAAACTCTGAGGCATGAATATAATGTGGTTGTGGTTACTTTGCTGCTGTTTCCATTCAGCACCGCGGCTGATCAGGGAACAGTTCCCTGTGCCCCAGATCTGTCATATTGATTAATTTGTCTGTGTGACTCCACCTTACAGTGATTACTCACACAGGCCTGTTCCACTACAACTTCCCCCCCCGTATGTCTCTCAGCATGGCTTTATTTACCACGTCCTGTCTGCTGTCCGCTCACTTCTCTACATCATTTCTTTTCAGGATTGAGGATGCTGCTGTTCTCTGTCCGGAGGGAATTGTATGTTTGTTAGATGAGATGGTCTATCATCTGAATCTAGCCTCCTAATTATGATCCCATATCAAGATTGGAGTGTTTAACTTTAAAAATCAAAATGTAGGTTCAATGTTTGTATTAGCTGAACCAAACATAACATGGTAGTGAAAGCAGTGCTCTATTTATTTAAATGTAGGAGAGCAATACAAATATGTTGTCACTTATACAAAGGAATACAAATGATAAATAAACATGATCTCAATATTGATCAATATAATGGTGATTATCATTGTTGACATAATCATGCAGGATAATATATATTCATTCCGTACACATGTAGTTGCATTTCACTTTTCTCTTGCAAGATTGAAAGTTAATGGTCATTAGTAATGACTCTTTGAAAAAGGTGTGTATATATTGTCATATTGTAAGATGTAAATTAATTCAAGTTAGATACAAGCTAGATTTAGGCCTGAGCATTATGACCAGCCCTTGATGTCCTAACAATATGTGAATGTGAAGTTCAGATACTTTGAAATTATTGAGGCTTGAATACAAGGTCATATTTGAAAATGTAAAATGTGTCTCATTCTCTTTTTCAAAAGTGTAGGCTAAGTTGTCTGCGAGTCTAGCATTGGACATGTGTGCTACAGTATGATTGGGGTATTACTAGAGTTTTTGAGGGTTCACACATACCTTCAAAACTCAGTATTCAGATTAAGTACTTACTGGTCAGTCCCAAAAGTTTGTATCTGTAATCTGGATAACTTTCCTCCCAGAGGCATGCGTTAATTCTATCAAACAAACCCGTTCCATCAACCAATAAGGTTAGCCCGTAAAATTAACCGTCTGGTGATTTGCGGCCTGGGAAGGAGTCAAACTTGAGGCCTGAATTAAAATCTCAGTCTGCGATGGCCAAGTCTACACAGGACGCACAGCGTAGCAGGACTTTAGCACTGGCACTGGTTACGATGTTTACACTACTGCGCAATGCTTGTGCTGGATATAAATTAACATTGACTCACTTGAAATTGTATATTTAAGGCACTGACATCTCCACCCTTGTCTCCTCTGTAGGTGACTGCTAAAGGTTTCGCTCCACTGCTTCAGTTTGCCTACACAGCCAAGCTGGTTATAAGTCGGGAAAACATCCATGAGGTTATCCTGTGCGCTGACTTCCTGGGTGTTCACAATTTGGAGGACTCCTGCTTTCGGTTCCTTCAAGCCCAGCTACAGAATGACAGCCAACACGCCAGCAATGGCAAGGTGGAATACGATGAAGACATCACGGCGGACGATGCAGTTTTTTCTGAAGCGATATGCTCGGATGACTCTTCAGAGAACACGCAGCAGACCAATCACGTAGCAAGCACTGCGTCCCTTCCCACTGACCTTTCTCAATGTCCTAAATACAGGAACTATCAGTACCAGATCAGTGATAACAAGCACAACGGAGAAGACCATCATGGCAGTGATTACTCCAACCATACCTCAGTAAGTCCTTTGAGCTCACAGCTCAGGGACAACAGCACTGCTTCTCAAACTCTTCTCACCCCCTCCAGGATCAAAGAAGAACCATTTGGGTTTGAGGGAGAAGGGGATGAAAGGAGCGGTAGCAACCCAGAGTTGTGTACCGAGGAGGTGCTGGAGATGGAGCTGGAGGTGGAAGGGGATCCAGTAGCAGCTGAGCACTCCCCGGGCAGAGGCTCACCTTCTTCCTGTTTGCGCTCCTACCTCCAGAGAGGCGGCTTAGATCTCAGCGGCGTGCCCAGCACCACCATCCAGCAGCTGCTCACCAATAGACTGACCCTCAACCACTACAAGGATCTGGTCAAGGACAGGCAGAGGGATAAGAGGGATTATATGGGTCGAGGGGACCTTAAGAATGCAGATGGCATTGACAAGAACATGGATAGACCAGTCTCCAAAGCCTCCTCCTCACAACACGAGGGGGAGCTGGACAGAGCCAGCGTCATTTTCTCTTCAGCAGCTGGAGAGCAACAGATGTTGGCCAATTCCTACATGGACGATCATTTCAGAGAAAAGGTCTCGACCCTGATGCAGGTAGAAGCTCCTTCTTCTGGTCGGTCCCGCCTCCCCTCCAGCTGCCCTGTTCCCATCAATACATCAGCGCACTCCCCCCTCCCCTCTGAGCCCCACACCCAAACGTCCAGCTCCCGGTCCTCCTTCTCGTACCCAGAGGACGCCGGCAGCGGTAGCTCACCTTTCAACCTCCCCCAGTTTGACTTCTCCACATCCCCACACTCAGGCTCCACATCTGGACTGTCTCTCTCGCAGAGGAACCCCCACAGCGGAGAGCTGCTCTTCTCTCAGGGTTGCACCAACATCAAAAGTGAACAGGGATTTGGTGCCAGTGGTGACAACTCCAGCGACGAGTCAGGCTCTTTCTCAGAGGGAGACAGTGAGAGTGGCGTCTCCAGAGTCTCCGCCCCTGAGGTTCGTATATCCTTTTTACTTTATCACCCAAGATTCTACTTTTGTTAGTGTTAAAGGTCTCATGTCATGGCCATTTCTACTGATCATAATTCCATTGTTGAGGTCTACTAGAATAGATTTATATTGTTCAATGTTCCAAACTCACATTGGTTTCTCATACAGCATCTCTGTATACTATGTGTATTCACTCTCTGTCCTACACGGCTTGTTGGAGCTCCTTCCCCCCCCTCCCCGTGAGCCCAGTGTGCTCTGATTGGTCAGCTCGCCCACTCTGTTCTGATGAGTCCACCACCGTTACAGCGGAACATCAGTGATTATGTGTTACAATGGCGTTTGTTAGCAACCAGGAAATGACACCAGTAATGACAAACAGATGAGAATGCTGCGTGGGGTCTGGGTGCCGTGTTGGCGGGACGCTGCAGGGCTCGCTGTTACGAGGAACGAATGGACGCGTGAAGGGGGGGATGTTGAGGGGGCTGCAGCACCCCCATCTGCAAGGCTCCACTAGCACCCTCAAACCCCCCCCACCCTAACGCGGCGCACCTACAGTGTAAGCGCGCCACAGTTTTCGCCGCTGCGAGGCTCCACTAGCATCAGTTATTCAGCAGTTCTTTAACCTGTTAACAACATCTTGCAAGAAACAGCGTCTGAGGGCTTCTTAACATTTAACAAACTATGAATGTGTCATACCAACTTAACGGGAAGAAACTCAGCTACCTGACGATGTGAACCATTTTTACCGAAACAAAACACAAGTCTAATGCCGAGCCTCTGAATTAGCACTAAATTAAAGAATGCTAACGCACTTAGCACATAACTCACGGTAGAAATATTGTATACTTCATCGGATCTGCACAAACAAGATACCATATGAAAGCTGCGATTCCACAGGTTCCAATGGTATACGTATCATCACTGAGCGACCAAAACTTGCGGCAGCGAAAGCCAGCAAAGACAACACACAACTCCACTTTACGGAGCCAAAGCGGCAAATAGGTCTTACCTTTGCTGTTTTCTGATCAAAAGTTGTGTTCAATGGCATTAAACACATAAAGACGCTGCTGAAGGTTAATCCAATGTGTCTGTGTCACTTTGAAATGATTACTGATAATCCATCATCATATTTATGATCAATAAGCCTAGTTTTCAGTTTTCAGAGCGTAACACAGCTTTCGGTTTGGGCAAACTGCGTGTGCATCACTCTCACTCCTCAATGGTAACGTGTAGGTGGATTTAGGAACTTCGCCTCGATTCTATTGGCTCTAACGGTTAAAAAGAGGTGTCAATCACCAAAATCGAAAATGTTGCTAAACCTCTCTAAAAAGGTCAAACGTCACTTGTTTTGCATCAATCTTGATACAGGGTACTTATATGTTATAGTTTGGATTCCTAAAGCTTTTAGTCTACCATCCCATCATTCAAAGGTGGTTTTCACTATAAGTAATGTGGGTTTATTTGGACGGAAACTATATAATTTACAGTTTTTTACCATGTTCAATCTGAATTTACTTTAAAATCAAAACATCTATATTGATTCTGACTCTTCTACATCCAACTCACAGGTTCATCATTGCTTTGAGAAAAAAGATTATTAATGTATCCTTTTAGAAGTGGAGTTATGGTCATTTGTTCTGGGAATGTCATTTTCGAGCCTGAGACCTGAAAACAGGCTCAGGGCTTAACAGGTTAAATGTAGCTTATATTAGCTTTAAAAAGAAACTGCTATAGTGGATATGAGTTTATCAGATGCAGTTCTCCCAAAATGTAAATACCTACATTTCCAAAAAAACGCCTCAGTTATACTCACAGTTTAACACTTTAAGGTAACAATATATGGTGTTCACTTAAAGTTATGATGGGAACATGGATTTTAAAGATAACTGGATTCAGGCTCAGTGGCATGAAGCCACAAAGGCCCTTGAGTTAAAAAATACCCAGATCATCATGAGGCCCAGTGATTTCAACAAGGACTATTCAAGTTTTTAGACTAGGTAGTTGATTTAGCTTAGTTGATAAAAAAACAGTTTTAAAGACTTCTCTTTCCCGATGTAAGTCAATGGGTGAAAGTATTTTTGGGCCCAATGATGTCACAGACTGACTTGAAGTTGTAGTGCCACCGATTGGCCACTATGGAAATATACTTCAACACCCTGTTCACTTCCTCTGTTAAACTGTTTTTATGTTAAACAGATAACATACAAAATGACAGGTGATGACATTTCTAACATATTCTGAGATTTTTTTTTTACTGATGTTGTCAAAAGCTTGCACCTGTACTATAATGGCAAGGTTTCCAAATCAATATTATATTATGTTACTTAAAGGTGGGGTAGGTAAGTTTGAGAAACCGGCTCGAGATACACTTTCTGTTATATTCCATGGAATGCTCTTAACATCCCGATAGCAATGAATATCTGAAGTGCTTTGACAACAAATCCATTAAAAAAAGTCATCTGTGGAAGCAGTGGCGCTGTAAAAAGCACGACCAATCATCTGAGCCGGCCCGGCTAAAGTAACTGGATGGCCTACCTTCCTGTCAGCCTTCCATCTGTGCACAAACTTATCTCGTGCCCTCATTGGTCATGTGCGCGTTCGTGTGTGTTGGAGGAGGGGCTCTGGAAGGAAGTGGCAGTATTTCAAATTCTAGCGCACTCGAGCTGGTTTCTCCAAAATTACATACCCCACCTTTAAGTGTCAAACACCTCTATGCAATAACTTCCTCTCATGAAGCCCCATTTTAGCAGTGCATACTCCTGTGCTAGTAGTTTCAAGCATATTCTCCGTGTGATTTACAGCTGGGACTATTCTTAGACATTTTTCTCTCAGGAGAAATTACACAAACACTTCCAACACATACTCCTTTGAGTCAAAAGTTGCCATAGTGATTTCTTGGAACATGCATTATATGATAAGACACTCACACATACATACACCACAGGGTTCTAACTATAGACGTGAGTGGTTGTGGCCTGGGCTCTGGGTGAGTCAGTGAAAACGATCTATTCTGAACACACTGGAGGTGAGCCGTTTGGATACATCCTACAGGGATCAGACAGACAGATTAACTACATTTATGTGTACAAGCCTTTTCTAATGTTCTGATGTCTTCAACAAACCCTATCCACTGTTGGTGTTCATGGTGTGACGGTTGCTCAAGAAGCAGGTTGGCTTCTGTCAGCCTCCTTGTATTAGAACGTCAAGGAGTTAGATTACTATGCACCAAATACAACCAGGCATAAAGACCTACATATCTTCACTATGTTTGAACTTTTGGTCATCATGTGATGGAATCCAACTATTGATGGATTTCACAACGTGTCCTATTGCAAGATGGTCTCTAGTTGATCGTACAGGCTGAAACCTTAACACCTTTTTAAACCCAAACAATTTTTAAAACTATGAACTTTCCAACATTTATGAGGTGAGGATGTATTGCAAGAATGTTGTATTAGAATGGATTGGGTTTAGCTCAATGTGCCTAGTATACTGCCACTAAGAGCATGGACATAGGAAATTACCAATGATGACACTATCAATCAGGAAACTAGGCACACAACTGTACCATTAGAAATGTGACCCGAATATTTGCGGAAAAATGTGCAGTAGAGGATATTTTGTAGACGTGTGTGTGTGTGTATGTGTGTGTATGTATATGTGTGTGTACCCACACCATATATTACTCCTGCGTCTCCATGTGTGTGGGGTCTGTCCCACTTTTTTGCCCCTGACCTACTTATCTTGGAGCACACACACACACACACACACACACACACACACACACACACACACACACACACACACACACACACACACACACACACACACACACACACACACACACACACACACACACACACACACACACACACACACACACACACACACACACACACACACACACACACACACACACACCAAGGGTGCCCTGTAGGCAGGTGGAAGGTGCCCCTTTCCACCATCTGTTACTCCTGACCCCAGATCTGCCCTCTCCAATTAGGCCAATTGTTTTTTTTCCTCATAATTTAACTATTTAGGGTGTTATTCTTCAATATTTCTAATAAAATATTTTACTGATCCTTTAACATCTACCTGAGTAATTAGATAGGAAAACTACAATTTAAATACAAATGACAGATTCCTAATTCAGCCTGTATTTAAATGAACTTGCTGAGCAGAGACTGAATACCTGCTCCATGCAGATGATCTTATTATGTTATCCTCAACCAGAGACAACTTCTTTCGACACATCTTAAATCATTTAAATTCAAAAGACACACCTCTGTTCAAAGCACTGGAAACCAAACAGATTGGTGCTCTTCCTGGGGTCTTGGTGTATATCTGGGAAGTAAAGACAGAGTTAATGAAAGTTAGCAACTCAAGGGTTCCATTACTAAATTAAATGCGATTTTTCAATTACATTTCTGAATATTGGAGAAAATGAGATCTTTGGCAAATGCAGGTTTGTGATACATAGTTCTTTTCAGCAGGATAATCTCCACATATTAACAACACTTTATAATGTTGTGTCAATGCATCGACATAAGTAAGAAGCTTAGGTTATAAACAAATTACATCACCTCATGACTTCATGTCACCACCGCTAAGCTAAAGGTGGCTAATGTTCAGAGTGAGGATGTTTAATAGTCTCATTTAGTCAATTGTTAGAAACAAATGTTATGACCCAGAAAAAAGCTTCAGACATTCACTAGTGGAGTATTTACTGACATATTTTATGTCGTAGAACAAAATGTGCAAGTCTCTTCAGCTTGTGTTAACCACAGGCCTAAGTTTGGTGTTCCAACCAAAAAGATATTAAAAAAGCGTTGACTTAGAGACAATGGAATAGGAAGTTGTAAAGGCAAACTCATTTCTGGGTTTTAGGACTCATTCCTTCATCACTCTATTAAATAGTTCAAAAGAATGGAAGTGTATTCCATTGTACAGCAGAGAGAAAGAGAGAGATTGTTGAGGGGATTTACGACCATCGAAGGCTCATTTTGTCATTCCAACCTTGTTATGTGTCTGCTGAGAGTCCCAGAGCTATATATAGATGTCTATATAGTACAGGACAGGCTGCACCTAGACACACACACACACTTCTGCTGTCAGACTGTTCTGATGAATCACATTGAGATGTTACATGGTGCAAACACAGACTATTCATTTATCTACACTTTAAATAAGATAATGAGAAAATGCTCATACATTTGTAATCAGTTCAGAGTGAGGAGCAGAATGTGTGTGAAACAAAGAGCTCCTCTCTCTTTGTGTCAGAGCGGCTGGGTCAGTAAGCTGCAGCACACTGACACCTAGTGAGCTCTGCAGCACACTGACACCTAGTGAGCTCTGCAGCACACTGACACCTAGTGAGCTCTGCAGCACACTGACACCTAGTGAGCTCTGCAGCACACTGACACTCTGGCCCAATTCCAATCGACCCCCTACCCCTCCGTTTGTGCGTTCGCACGGAGGGTCCGCCACATTAAGTGCTGTTCCAAACCAACGAGTGTGGAGCGGTGTGGAGGGGGAGTGCAATAGAGTCTGGCTGCAGACCGCAGCAAGGAGGCGGATCGTATAGGGGCGGATCCTAAAGGGTTATAAAACGCCCCCACGAATTTCTTAAAGGTATAGGACGCTCTCTGTCTCTCATTTATTTTAATGCTTTGAATGAATCATAAACGAACTTTGAAAAATAATAATTATAATTAATTTGCATAAAGAATGAAGAGTATACAACCCACAGAGAAGACACATTCATAAATTGTAGGCATATCATTTTTCACTGTTTGTGCAGTGGTAGTAATTATTATTCAAATCAATCAACTACGTTTTATGGAAGATATTGCTGTATATCATTTAACAACATGAGTAGAGGTTTCTGTACACCTAAAATACTGAAGTTTAAGTTACTGTCCTGATGTGTATCATTCATTTGTTCATGTTGTGTCTGGTGGTAAGATTAATTAAAAAAATTAAAATATATACAGTACATACAAAGAGGAAAGTCTTTATTAAACAAACATTTTATTCATGGAAGGTGCCTCCAGCATCATAGAAACAGTCAATGCTGCAGAATCCTGCCAGCTCATCTTTTCTGATGATGCCATAACTAATGTTACATAATTATAGAAGACACATCCGAAGTGTTATTTTTACATATTGATTAGCAGCCGACATTTACTGAAAGGATGCGTCCGTCTCTCGTCTGGTTCATTACAACTAGTAGTTACAAACTGTTACAGTTACAACCTTAATCAGTACCGCACATCTTATTACTCAATTCAACCAACCAAGCTAGCCATGTTGTCTATCCGGATCCATACCATATTATTTGATTAAGTTACAGTATGTAGGGCAGGCCTACTTATATTTCCAAGATAATACAACAGTACACAACAGTACACTAGCATCATGCTAAGTGCTGGTTAGCATCACAGCATATACGTTAACCTTAGGTCAATTAGATGATCATCTTTGGTAACACAAATCAGTATTGTTACCGAGCCTGATAATCTATTGACCTATCTAAGCTTAACGTTATTACAACAGTAGAATAGGCCTGGTTGCAAACGGGACTATAGGCCAACGTGTTTATAGCATCATGCTAAGTTAGCATTTAATACCACAAACATTTTTACCACACACAACTATTATTTACTTTATTAACGCTTAACGAGGTTGGACAGTCGATGTTGTACTTTGATAACGAGACAATTGTGTGTTAAGAAAAATGACATTACAATAAATATAAACATGCATCTCTGGAAAATACTATTACCGCTGTTTCAACTTGTTGTTCGGCCATCGTGAAAGAACGAATGACTTCTTCTGCGAGGATTTATAAAAGCAGCTGGAATCCCTTAAATTGCATTACTGCCACCTACAGTATGTATTTCTGCTGAGTGTCATTATTCTATTTGTTAGGAAACGCCCCTATACGATCCGCCCCCTTGCTACGGTCTGCAGCCAGACCCATCTCGGGGAGTGGGCTATCAAGCCCTCAACCAGCGAGTCTGCATCGGTGCTGACTTGAGACCAGTCTCTACCTGACCGGACTTTTTTCTTTTCAGCCCCGTTTTGTTCACACCGCCTAGAGCCCGACTGGTACAGCCACGGCTGCGTTATGACGTCACCGTTTACGTCGCTGATTTTCTCCCCAACGGCGCTCACAACAACAACAACAATGGGGGACTGCGTCGGGTCGATGATCGTGTTGCTTTTAATCACACAAAGCCAGATTAAATTAAATAACTACTTCTCCAACCTTATACTCCACTATACTACACTCCACAGCGCCGTGGTTAATTGTTTATTAATGTGTTTCAGCGGCATTTACCGACCGCTGCAGTGCTTCTTGTCCACCGGAGTTTATTCTCCCGTTAACTCACGGGAGCAGACGCTGTAAAGTCTTCACTGTCTGACTGTCACACAAGCAGCTGATAAATATCCCCAATTCCCAGTGGCGACTCCAGGGTATGGCTGGGGTAGGCTACAGCCATACCAAGAAATGGCTTAGCCCCACCATAAGCACAAAAGTCCGCCAACTTGCGCCGAGTAAATTTCACAGACAGCAGCAAGATTGATTTCAGTAGCCACTTGTCTGGAAATACCGAAGACTAGAAACGGTTTTGAAAACTTTTGTCACGTAGTGATCGTCTTCTCAATAAAATATCTTTGCTAATGTCTTCTGGCCAATCAGAATCACGATAACGGCGTGGTGATGGAGAATAATTTTGCAGTAGAACTTCTATTTATAGATCCATGGATACAACATTACGTGTTGATAGAAATCAACACGTAATGAAATAAGACCCCACGGTTTGATGATTGATAGGTGTGTGGGCTGTCTTTCATTTTGACACACTATTCACCCTTATCCACAATGTAAAGTAATTCACACAGCCTCTTCCCTCTTCTCTCTGATGAGCAGCAGGTTCAGCTTTCAGAACAAAGTAACAAAAATCAGAAATGGCATTCATTAAAAAAAATGTGTTTTTTATTTTTTTTTACTACAAGACAAATGTGCCTTTTTATTTCATACATTTCAATTTGGATTGAGACAGGGAAATAATCGAAACCTCACACGTGGCGTTTCACTGTCAAGGGGGGCGATATAGCGTGTATGTAATTGCATTGCAAATACTACTATAGATTACCCAACAAAAATACTCTGGAGCCGCCACTGCTAATTCCCCATAAGTGAATGTGTGTCAGTCTGAATTGACGCTGTTTGGCATCACAACGCTGTTGTGAAAGTTTCTCTGGTATAAAATGGGTGATGTTAGCATAGCAACCGAAGCTATACTATCTTGACTACTTGTTGCTATCCTATTGTGGCATAAGCCCAGGGCCGCCCCTGGCCAACTTGGGGCATTGCGAGATGAGCCCCCCCCCCAACCGACAAAGTAGGCTACTTTGCAAATATAATTCCTGGTTATTATTATTATCAACACAGTTACTTTTGTATACAGTGAGGTAAATGGTAAATGTGCATGTATGTCGTTCAGTATGCGTTTACAGGTACGTCTGCATTTCCTGCCAAATACTAGCCTCAAAAAGATTCAAATATAATTAATGCAAATAAACTACTTCTACTAATAATGATAATCATAATCAATTCAATAATATAAATACTACATTATTTTATTATAATATAGTTGTAATATAGTCAAGACGAAACATGCTTATGACATGCTCAAAAACTGATATTTCTTAAATCTGTATTCAAATGTAGTTCCCTCTGTCAGCAATGTATCAACAACTGCGCACACAGTTCTATCAGTATTTCTCTGTGTTGTGGTTGACATGATGATGACTGTTAGGAGTTAAGGGGAGAGGCTGAGCATCACCATGAAATGTGCAAATTGACATAAAAATGAATAAAAGGGGAAAAAATGCTCCATGTATTTTAGGCTGTAAACTTTAACTGTTATGTAAGCCAACTAGACAGACAGTGTATCACTCTTCCTCCTGTACATTAGCAGATAAAAGGCATCACATACTTGAATGAATGGTAAATAAAGAATGCTGGAAATAACTGCATCTCCATTAGCCAACCTGATCTCACCAGAATGCGTGACTCCACCACGACTCCTTAACACCGTATTGCGTGGTGGAGTCACGCATTCTGCTACATTTGCGTGTCGGCACCATGCAAAAAACCCCAATGTAAAGTGAATGAGGCTCTTTTGTCGTGGTGCACACACGCATTTCTACAACGTCCCACAGTGAGCTTTTATTATATATAACGTTTTTTAAAATCTACTTTATAGCTTGTAGTAACTCACGGGAGGCTTCTTTTATTTTATTTGTATTCATAATCATTTTTATTTTTCGTCAGAATGTAAAAATTACATTAGTTACGAATTTTTGTTCTAAAAAAACAGTGCATTGTGTGTAATACAACTGTGATTTTTATTAAATTAGTTAGTTTTTAAGGAAGGCCAGAGCTTCAGCTGTGTCAAATAGATTGTTCCCTTTAGTTAACGTTATTTAAAAGATAATGATCATGTCCCCTTTATTGTATTACGAGCGTCCATTCCCATTGGATAACGGAGAATTGTACACCCGGAAGTAAGTATTCTCCTTACTGTCGATTGATTTTACAGTGATATCTGCACTACTCATCAACTCAAAAACACCAAATTATCCTTGTTAATTACACAACATTGATTGGTTTAAATTGTGTACAATGCTTTTGTATTTTTCCCCTTCGATTCGGAGAAACGAATATTTTTTCGGAGTTTTTGGATGGCAGAAGACACTACACTACCCAGAATCCTCAGCTATCGTTTGGGACTACACCATGTGCTTAGCTTGACAAACCCCGTGATCAGTCCTCAAGCTCTGTGATTGGATGTTGGAGTGGCAGTGCGCGGAGCGTCAAAAAGCACCTTGAAATGGAATGAAACCCATCGACGGCACACTATTCAAAACAAGAATTGAACGTGTCCTATCCCCCCCCCCCCCCCCCCTTAGGTCGCAGGCTTCTCCAACAGTGCAACACAATAAAACAGATACACAGAAAAAATAGTGCAATAAGAGTCTATATACAGATTGGAATCTTTTTTATTTTTTATTTAACTTTTATTTAACCAGATAAAAGCATTGAGATACAATCTCATTTTCAATGCTGACCTGGCCAAGAAGTTAGCAACGTTACACATAACACACACATATAAAAGAGAACATAACTAAGAAAACAAAAGACAAAAAAGCAGTCACTACATTGTGAATATGATATATTAGATAAATAATTTCTAAGTAGCAGCCAGATGAATGTTATGGATGTTGTTTCTAAGTTCAGGTGTTTCATAGTCTTCTGGCCTGTGGTATGAAGCTGTCCCTGAGTCTGGTGGTTTTAGTCCGGATGCTGCGGTACCGCCTGCCAGACGGCAGCAGACAGAACAGTTTGTGGCTGGGCTGATGGGGGTCTTTTATAATCCTGAGGGCTTTCTTTAAGGTTAACGTGGTGTTTTTACTCCACTACATTTATTTTAGTTACTTTACAGATTTGGATTAATGATGTGAAATATAAACAACCCTTAAATCAGACTTTAGTTACACCTGAGTAAAATTCAGTGAAGGTGATTGTCAAGTGCCAACAATCAGGAGAGATATTTGATAGTTGGTGCTTGAGAAGACTAAACATTTATCTGCAGATCCGTATAAAGCATATTCATTACTCGTTATTCTCTAATCGTTCATTAAAGACTATATATAATTGATATTTTGCACATCCCTTTCAAGATTTCAAGATTTTCTAAGGTTTATTGACATATCATATACACAACTACGGTGTAGTTATGCAATGAATGCAAAACTTGGGTCACAGGTTCCTCAACAGTGCATTACAAGACATCTATCAATATGTGTGTACCTCCACCATTAAACTGTCATATTCTGCACATGTATTATTCTATCTAACATCTTATAAGAGTATAATAAAGATGTATAATATCGGTTAAAATAAGTGCTTCAACATAGTTAACATTGCAGGAAAGTTGATTGTCAAGTTCCAAAACAAACCATACAATATATTAGACGTTAAGTACTTTGTCAGGCTTAATATGTATCTGTAGATAGATACCCCCAAAGCTTTTTTCTTATTTAAAAGAAGACCTTAGCCTAAAGTATTCTTTAATGTTTAAATAAAGCCTTATTAGTTTGTCTGTTTTGCACATCCTCCTATCAGGCACTAAACTGTTTTATTGTAGATATTATTTACAGTATCTTCTTGATATTTTCTATTCTATATTTATATCATTGACCTTCTACTTTCCCACTATTTTGTATGTATTCTTAATATTTAAATGTTTTCATCAAACACATTCAAAAGTACTTTACAAAAATGAAAGACATTAAGAAAAAGGCATTTTAAACAGTCATTAAAAAGCAACATAATCTACCTGCATTGCAATTACTCTAAACGTGTAATAACGTGCTTTAACCAGTAGGTGGTTTGGGTTAAAAAGCTGTCAAGTTTACAGTGTTAACAAAATAAAATATACTGCTGTTTTTGGTTTAGTTGACAACGGATATATTTTGTTATTGTTTTGATATTTGTAACAAAAGCGATGGAAAAAAACCCACAGTAACACAGAAAAGATGGTCTTAACATGACCCAGCGGTCTAGTAGTTAATACAAAACAATAATATCAAAACAAATTATTACTACTAACTTTATTGTGAAATTAAAACAGAACGGTAAAAGAATAGTTTCCGATCTATTTTGAGGCCCGATCTCTGTAGATAAATAAAGAACTACGATAGATGTGTAATATTTAATGCAGCCAAACCATTTATTACAATGCATTCATGTGATGACTTCCAAAGAGTAAAGCAAGCACTGCTGAATAAAGTATGATTTGATCTTTTACGAAACGTTTTTATATGGAATGCAGTTGGAGGTCAACCAATCACAGAGCTTGAGGACTGATCACGGGGTTTGTCAAACAGAGCACATGGTGTAGTCCCAAACGATAGCTGAGGATTCTGGGTAGTGTAGTGTCTTCTGCCATCCAAAAACTCCGAAAAAATATTCGTTTCTCCGAATCGAAGGGGAAAAATACAAAAGCATTGTACACAATTTAAACCAATCAATGTTGTGTAATTAACAAGGATAATCTGGTGTTTTTGAGTTGATGAGTAGTGCAGATATCACTGTAAAATCAATCGACAGTAAGGAGAATACTTACTTCCGGGTGTAAAATTCTCCGTTATCCAATGGGAATGGACGCTCGTAATACAATAAAGGGGACATGATCATTATCTTTTAAATAACGTTAACTAAAGGGAACAATCTATTTGACACAGCTGAAGCTCTGGCCTTCCTTAAAAACTAACTAATTTAATAAAAATCACAGTTGTATTACACACAATGCACTGTTTTTTTAGAACAAAAATTCGTAACTAATGTAATTTTTACATTCTGACGAAAAATAAAGATGATTATGAATACAAATAAAATAAAAGAAGCCTCCCGTGAGTTACTACAAGCTATAAAGTAGATTTTAAAAACGTTTTATAGTATAACAGCTCACTGTGGGACGTTGTAGAAATGCGTGTGTGCACCACGACAAAAGAGCCTCATTCACTTTACATTGGGTTTTTTTTGCGTGGTGCCGACACGCAAATGTAGCAGAATGCGTGACTCCACCACGCAATGCGGTGTTAAGGAGTCGTGGTGGAGTCACGCATTCTGGTGAGATCAGGTTGCCATTAGCCTGTATCCTGCAGAGACTGCCTTCTTCATGTCGTGAATTGCAGCTGATGTTTTAATATGGAAATTTGACTTATACAACATTCGCAAGTTGTACATTTGACTCATACAATAACCCACCTTCGAGTGATGCTCTAGTTTCTTTATGTTTTGTTTTTTTCCCTTTTGCTTGTGCCGGACTGAAACTGTCTTTTCACCGACATCTCTTCACCCGCACTAGTGGCCGTATCAAAACCGTGATTGGTCAGATGTCGATTCATTGCAACGGTGTCGGGTTACAGACGTGCTCCCCTTGTCACCTCTCACTCTCGCGGGGGGTGCGCGGAGAACTGAGCAGAGAACTGCGCACAGCAGCTGAGGCCCTCTGGGCCTCTAGGGAGGGGCGGCCCGCGGCCCTGAATAAGCCGTTTTCTTCAGGCACATTTTACCGGCGTATTTTTCATTATGATTCTACTTGTGATAGTCGGACACGACAACCACTGCAGCCCATGTATTGATTCCATCCGATAGCTGCTATAATACAAAACAAAACGTCTGCCTCTCTCCACAATGATCAATAACAGTGAACGGATGGTCAAAGTAAGGTACAAATAAACAGAATCACACGAAGCCTGGTTAGTGTTGCCTGACTTTATAAGTGTGTGGTTTCGTTCTCGTCACTTTGCTCAGCGCTACAGCTTGTTACAACTTTTATTTGCCGTACTCGCCATAAAGGTTAATCTCGTCCCCCTCCGACGTAAGCGTGACGTATGCGATTCTTGCTTCTAGAATCTAGACGTTCTAGACCAGGGGTGGCCAACCCGCGGCTCTCGAGCCGCATGCGGCTCTTTGCCTAGTTTCATGCGGCTCTTCAGTTCATATCGAATTGTATATGTGTGAGTTTGGGGGAGAGACACTGACTCCTGACTAGTGTTGCACGGTGTACCGATACTTGAAAGATACCGCGATACCCTGCCGTTAAAAACGTTACTATTCCTCCGTTTCATTAGTATCGGTTCTTTAAGAATGACGGGGGAAAGTACTCCGGTGAGAAAGCGCCGTTTAATAAGAGCCGTGTGTGTTCAGCGCTCTGCTTCCACTCCCTGCACTGCAGCCGTGCCTGCAGTCCCTCCCTCTCAAGCACGCTCTAAGTCCCTCCCCTCTCTCATGCACGCGCTAGCTGCCAGAGCATGTAAGAAAACTAGAAGCATGGCTGCAAGTGGGAGTGCAGCTGCCGCTGCGCCTCGGCTTGTTGACAAAAAAGACGCCAGAAGCGAAATTTGGAAGTATTTGAGCTATATCTCTGACAGTGAGGGCAAGCCTACGGACACCACGAGGCCTGTCTGTAAGAAATGTATTAATTTTATTTAATACGAATTATTGTCATTTATTTTATTTATTGTTCTCATTGTTTAAAAGTTTGTGTTATGGTTCTGGTGTGAAATAAAGCACAATAATTAC
The DNA here is from genome assembly GCF_902827175.1 of Gymnodraco acuticeps. Taxonomy (NCBI): domain Eukaryota; kingdom Metazoa; phylum Chordata; class Actinopteri; order Perciformes; family Bathydraconidae; genus Gymnodraco; species Gymnodraco acuticeps. Next base: position 404,221 of record NW_022991985.1, on the reverse strand, counting down.
ATTTAAGACTGTTTCCCTTTTTTTAAGAAAAGTATCGAAAAAGAATCGGAATCGCAATTCTTGACTTGGTATCGAAAACAAAATGTTGGTATCGTGACAACACTAGCTAGCTACTCCTGACAGTTAAACCTGATATTTAGTAGGTCTGTTAAGTATTGAATGCTGATAATTCGGACGTAATTTGGCCGGTCAAAGTTGTTTGGGCTCAGATAAAATCGCTCCGTTACTTTCGTCCCGTGTTACTTTCGTTCCGTGTTACTTTCGTCCCGTGTTACTTTCGTCCCGGCTCTCCCTACGTGTGTATGTGTGGTGTCAGGAGTCAGTATGAGAGGATGACAGCGCGTCTAATTTTGATGTGGCCCAAGAGCCAATCACAATAATACCTGTGATGTAGTGAACCAATCACCTTTGAGGGGGGGGAAACCTATCGTTGATTAAACACTATCCAGTGTTTCCCCTACCATTGTCTTGGAGGGGCGCTGCTTCCCGCCAACGGAGCCCCGCGCCCCCCCTGGAATTCAAGGTGTTTAAAAAATATATATAATTATTATTATTTTTTAAATATATATATAGCACCAAATTGCAAATAATCTATAACTACTGTCACTTTTCACATTGAACATGTGCTCTTTTATTAAATAAACTAAACGCTTTCATTTTAAGTTGTGAGTTTAGTGTTTTTGACCCTAAGAAACACTGATGCAATAATCAATAACAATAATCCACAGCTCCTCTCTCTGCTCCAGAGGATTTAAAAAATATATATCCCAATGCCACAAAAATGCATCAGTGACGTGGTTGAAATCTTGTCTCCAGAAAACAAAAAACTGAAACAAGCGGTATCAGTGACTGTGTGTTTGATGTGGCTCTTTGCAGTAAAATATAAAAAAAAATGGCTCTTAACCTCTGACTGGTTGGCCACCCCTGTTCTAGACCGAAAATTTTTTCGTGACTGGTGTGATGCATTTTTGGAGCCTGCCACATTAAGACTGCAGGCATGTGGAATAGTATTTATTCATTAATCTCTTTGCAGAAATAAATAATAATATTTCCCATCAGTCCAACAGGTTAAGAACTTCCTAATTTCTGTTGTTTACTTTCAGTTCTTAAATCGGCTTTCAAGCCTACAGCTAGGCAAGAATTGAGCAGAAGACCGCATTGAATTGTGGGATACACAGACCAACACTTGATGCACACTTTTCCTCATTTCAAATGTACATACAGGGCTAAGTGTAATGTGTGCTGTCTTATTGTGTTACTACCTGGGTGAAGATGTGACAGTGCAGCTTGTATGTAGCCTGCGAGACAAAACCCAGGGCAAAAAAGGCCATCAAATCCACCCTGTCGATCATAACGGTGTTCAACCACAATATTGATTCCAGATGACTCAGATGTTGGCTCAATTGTTATCCTATAACCTTCGTATGGAGTATGCAAATAAACTATATTGATTGAGATAAAGAAAAATCCTCTAAAATGAAATCAACATCTGTGGTCCTTTCATCAGGTGAAGCTGCCCTTCCCTGTGGACCAGATCACACACCTGCCTCGCAACGACTTCCAGATCCTCATCAAGATGCACAAGCTGACTTCAGAGCAGCTGGAGTTCATCCATGACATCCGCCGCCGCAGCAAGAACCGCATCGCCGCGCAGCGCTGCCGCAAGAGGAAACTGGACTGCATCCAGAACCTGGAGGGAGAGATCCGCAAACTGGTACGGTCCACACACACACGCACGCACTCACATGCACACACACACTTTGTTGAGACTAGGTAAGGTTTTGGCACAACTTGTTTAGGGTCGGGGAAAGATCTGCATTAAAACGTATCAAACTACAACTAATTGCTAAGGTAAGGGATTCTTTGTTGTTATGGTTACAAGAAGAACCACGCACTTGTGGGAGAAAGGGATCAATGAGGTATCAGACAGGGAAGACAAACAGTGGTCTCTGTGTCAGAGCTGTGCCCTCAGCCCTCCCTGTGGAGTGATGAAGATGATAACAGGTCTCATTAGTTCTGCCTTTGCCTGTGACTGATGAGTGTCATACCCCACACAGACACTAGAGGTCGCCTGTTCAATATTAAGCAAGCATTCAGACCCCAAACAGGCCTGGTTTTAAAGAACACAACAACATTGCTGTTTAAGGTTCTGATTGTGATGTGAATTCTTATTTTTTGAGCAATAATACATAAAAACACAAAGAGGCTGCTGATGTCTTAGAATACTTAAGGTTTATTGAAAGGCTTGGCCAAGGAGAAACAAAAGACCAACAATTCAAGCGAAAACTAGTTTGCAGTCACATTGTATGCCATCATTTTACATTCAAAACAGAGGTGTCACCTAAAGATAAAATGGACTTCACAGCTGGTCTGCCTGGTGTGACTTAGGGCTTCCTACCATAATAGAGGACCTTCTGATATCAAAATATGTATTAAGATGGCCCCATGTACTGGGGCTTGGTTCAGATGCGTAGGACCGGGGTTCGAATCCAGCATCGGACAATTTGCTGCGTGACATCCCCTCTGTCTCCCCCTCCCGCTGGTTGCCCAAAAAAAATAATGTATGTATTAAGACTAATGTTGGAATATATTTTTATATATACTAAATATACTACGAAAATGACTTTACAATGGTGAGACAGATTGTATCTTTTGTCACGACAATCTGGAGGTAAACAGCAGACATAATTTGTTCATATAAAACTATAATCTAACAGATGCATGTGACGTGCATATATCCAGATGACTTGACATTACGTCAGGTCATCGGTGTTCTAATGTTGATCCGAACACACCCTGACAGACTGTATTGGAACACAAACCTGATGCTGTGGTTTAATGGTGAGGACACACTGGGTGCAACTTGACAATATAGAAACCGTTTTGAGGTCATATCCTCATGGTGGAATGGTTGTAAGTCGCTGTGGATATAAGCATCAGGTTAATGTACAGAAATGGAATGGAACTGAATGTCAGACTCTGATTGGCCCTGCTGTCCTCCTAACCTGCTGCTCCTGTGTCTCTCAGGTGAATGAGAAGGACAAGCTGCTGAGCGAGCGGAACCAGCTGAAGGTGTGTATGTCGGAGCTGTGGCAGAACCTGTCCTTCCTCTCGCAGCAGGTGTGCAGGGAGGTGCAGGGCACGCAGCCCCTCGCCCACGCCAGCATCGACCTCACCTCCAGCCCAGCATCGCCTTCTGACCACGGGGGCTCCTCCCGCTCTCCTGCGTCCAAACAAAGTAACGCTGCGTGTCTCGGTGAGGGGGGGCGGGAGGGGAGGCGGAGCCCCGAGTGTCCCCTGCTGCTGGGGCCCAATGAGGAAGTATGTAGCCCTACGGTAACAGTGGACTTCTGTCAGGAAATGACTGAGAAATGTACAACAGAGGAGCAGACCTAGAGTCTCACACTGTCTATACCTTGATTTTTTGTTTTGTAATGGATGACACATCGTTGTCTTATCAGCAATACTGTCCAACAGGTGTACTGGCAGCTTCCTGTCTCTCTGTCTCATCCCGACTCCACTTCCTGTCTGCTTCCCTCCCTCCCTGGTGCATCATGGGAGGCTAAACTCAGGAATTCCTCAGAATGTTCACTAATGTCCCTGTAAACACGCACTTTACTTTACAGTCCTGTCAACGCTTCATACTTACTTTGGTACATATAAACATGTGTTTTAACTGTTGAGGGTTACAGGACTTTAAAGTAAAATGTTACCAAAGGTGTGTATTTGTACAATTTTCATTGGATGACGCGGTCAGATGACTCTCATTATGCAAACTTTCTTTGGTCAAATTTCACATGGACTTCTCAGATGGACGTTTTTACACAGTTCTCTTCTGCCTTCTTTCATACGTGCGCTAAGAGACAGAAATACATTACAAAGCACTGCCCCCCCTCCAGGAGGAGACAGGGGGGTCCGGATAGATTAAAGGACCACACCGTTTCTGACTACATTTACACTGACTTTTCCATAGCATGCTCCTGTGTTCCTCAGCTAGGGTTAGGGTTAGGGTTAGGGTTGAGCATAGATGATTTATTTCAGTCATGCTCAGTCAACATGTAGGAATGTTGAAAATAGCTTGAGCTTGTTAGATCATTCATGTACTTCTGCTTTGGTTCTAGTCAAAGTTAAATACGCGGTTTCAAACGCTTCGCTTTGCAGCTTCATGGTTTCCAAATCATTTTCATACAGTCCAAATGGTACCATTTATTTTCATTTGACTTAAGTAGTAACATAAGTTTTAATGACCAAAACAGACAAAATGTAGTTTTAAATTACAGCCAGGCATACAATGAAACAAATATAAAGAATACAATAAATGTATTTAGTGCTGGTTCCTCCATTCATTACAATATAATGACAGGAAGTGCTAAATTAAAATGATCTCAAACGTTTAAAAGGTTGAAATGTTTACACATTGGTACACTTAACTAAAATGACCAATGAATGAAAACAAATCCTTAAAATATAAACAGACATGATATTCAATGTAAGGATTTATTTTCTCATGCAACTTCTTCTTTATTGCTATTTTATTTATTAGGTCAAGTGAAATATAGCTAACATTAGCCCCCTGGAAAACAGAGAACATACTTCAGAGTGTGTAAAGAGAGGACACAGATATGCTGTGGAAATGGAAGTGGTCTAAATGTAAAGGACACCCTGGTGTGGTCTTTGAACAGCAGCTAGACGGATCATAAGTGCTCTCTTTGTTTATGTATTGTCTTAAAGTAGAATTTAGTGTCTGTACTTACGGTGATGATGTATTTAGCTGCACTGTTCTTGTATTGTACATAAGACAAATACCCCTAATGAAAGTATTTGGTTCAGTGTGTTGGTGTAACACACTGAATCTGTTCAAACACAGAGCAACATGATCAATTCCCACTGACCAATCAGTGTCCCTCATGGAGTGTGAGGCTCAGAGCTCCAAACAAACACACTGGCACGGTATCGATTTAGGGAGACGCCAAATTCATCAGCGGTGAAACGTCGATGGTGGGGCACGTGGCTGGGGGAGTGCACTCGGTGGGGGGGTTGGCTGGTGCAGCGGGGTCAGTGAAACCACTTTCAGCAGGTCAAAGTACAATCTGGTTATATTTCACTGCACCAGTACGGAGGAGGTTTAGGCCAATGTGTATTGAGTTCTGACCAAAATAGATTTAGAGAGTTTCGTTGGAATTCTAGGAAAATAGTCAGATTTCTTTTATTTAAAGCCATAGTTCTGAGATTCATTTTTGAACTCTGAGAAATAATGCCAACATTTTAAGAATAAGATCAAAATTATGAGAACTATTTTTGAATTATTAGAAATGTCACGTTAAAGTCAGAATTATCATATTAAATAAAGATTTCTAAAATGCAATCAGAATTTGGAGAAAAAGGTCAGATATCAGATTAAATGTTGAATTGTGGGGGGAAAAAATCTAAATGTTGACCTTATAGTCTGACCTACTATCAGACCTTACCTACCTAGAGAGTTATTGCTCGATGAGTTATAGTTAACCGTTCTTCTGACTTTTAACTCATCATTTAAAATGTTATTTCTGACTTTAATCGCAGACTTTAAAGACTTTATTTGGTTATTGGATCTTTAAAAGTACCCATACTTACCCATACTTCTTAGACTTCTGACATTTCTTCGAAGATTCTGACTCTAATCTCCAAATGAAACATAAAATACTCAATATGTATTTGACATGTGGCTTTAATCCTCCTCCGTACACTAGACACTCATTATTGGCCCTTCAAAATAAGAGCTGTTATTTCCATGATGCCATACTCCTAGTTTAAAAAATAAGTAAAATATTGTATTTGAAAAATAGAACTAAACTACATTACTCAGAATGGCAGCTCTAACAGATCAGAAATGAACAAGTCAATCTGCCTTCAGAGGAAGGTTTCCCTTCAGCCAATGCTAACCCCACAATGAGCTGATGCTCAGAGTACACTGAAGAACACTGCTCACATTTTTATTTTATTCCTCAATGTGAACTTTATTTATTTGGACTCTTGATGTTGGGGGGGTGGGGGTTCGGGTGTAGAGGAAATTGCTTAGATGTAAATGTAGGTTGCTTCCCTCTCTTAGAGTTGATTTGTTAATGGTTGTTCATTTTTGTATTCTTCATGAAAATAAGTCTTTATTTACAAGTCTCACATGTTCTTAGTTAAGTTTAATATTTTAACTTACAAGAGGTGTGAGTATGTTTACAATTTTGTGTATGACCTTTTTGTTTTGTAAAGATATATAAGACCTGGGAATTAAGCTTGCTTAAATTGACATCATGTAATAGTGTTGTGAGAGAAAGAAGCATCTGACAGTGCAGCTACAATGTTTTGCCTTAAAGAGGCCAAACTATCACGAGGGAACAAATGATTTCATTCCATGGAAACTGCATCGCAACAGTCCACTCCCTATTTATTCATTGGTAAGCTTTCTTTTTTAACAGGAAGTCAAACCTTGTGATCATTTTTTTTTCTTTTTCCTTTAATATTCATAAGCATTCCAGTCATGCAGAGTAATAAGTAATCAGCCCCGTTTTGTGACTAAAGGTTCATATAAATACAATAAATAAAATATCTATCAACATGAATATAGACAGAATATAGCCATGAAAAATAATCACACAAATGTAAACAACATTTTGAGCAATAAATAATCTTAAAATCAAAACTGCTAGATGTAAAATGAACTATAATTTATTGTCGTATAATAATAAAAAGAAAATGCCACTTCATTATAATCAGCTAGGTTCTGGATTTCATGACTGCATTCTATATTTCTGTATATTTTCATATGATTTTTTCTGACTTAAGATTTAATATTGACCACTAAGGGTCACTTTAATGTGTCACAAAGGAACATCCCTTAAATGTATTATTTTATTATTATCGAACAAATAGAAGGCAGCACTTCAAAGATGTAAAATATGAATACTGAGAATACCAGTGTTTTTTTTTGTTTTTTTCGGTCTGCCCTGTTGACTATAAATTCCAAATGTGATCTTACTGCCAACCAATAAGCACACACTTTGTCTCTTATTCATTTTCTGATGGAGTTTGAACCACACTTCGCTATGGTACAAAGGTTAAGTGAAGGTATGGATAATCCATCGTAGACTTTATTATCGTGCAGTAATGCAATGCTGAAGTTTACGATCAATTTGCACTTAAAACTGCATTAGCATGCCACAAAATGAAAATGACAGCAATGAAAGCTGTTACATTTACCAGATTAGCTAACACAGGCAAGGATGGAACTTGAAAGAAATGTGAAGCTATAGCGCGGTGCAGAGTCCTACAATGCGGAAATCAGTTAGCATTTGAGCACTTCTGGTTCCCTCGTCTTGAAGTTTTTTGAATATGTTTTTGGTAAATGCTTGAAATAAGGTCTGTGACCAACACTTGCTAAAGAGATGTTCACATTTTGTTCTACAACATAAAATATGTCAGTAAATAGCCCACTTGTGACGGTAGCTTCTATGTTAGCAACCGCTGTTCATAATAACAGCGGTTGCTAACAAGTGACCAAATGAGACTGCTAAACGTCATTAAGCCAAACATTAGTCGCCTTTAGCTTAGCGGTGGTGGTGTTAAGTCATGTGACTGTGTTGTAGTTTATTTATATCCTAACGTTAGCGTTTTACTTCTGCCGATTGCGTTGACGCTTCAAAAATCATAAAGTGGTGTTAATATCTGCAGGGCCACAGATCTTATTTTCTGCAATATTCCAAAATCCAATGTAAAAATCCAATTGACTTACGTTGTCCCTGGACTACTCTATACATTCATGGTTGCCATAGTGAATGTGTGGTAGGTGATGTAGAACCCCTGGTTTACACAGTATCTCTATGACTTCATATAACTCACGTCCACTAACTTGTGACTGCTACTCTGAACAGTTATATTAGCATGTATCTTCATAGAAGTGTCCAGCTTCCATACGTCTTTGAACGCAGCTCTTATCTTGGCACAGTTATTTATTTAAACCATGAGCAGTGGTTTTCAGGGAAGACATTTCCTTTAACTATTTTGGAATCAAATGCTTTCTTTAATCACAACACATAGTGGCAGACTAAAGGAAGTACTTATGTAATCCAATCTGTTTACAGAATCGGGGCCACTTACATCTCAGATTGTGACTTTTGAGGTTTTCTTAAACCTCTGTAGAACAGACTAAGCACTTATCTACCTGGATATTTCAGCATACCTCTTTGTATGGGTACGGACTATATGATAGCCGTGTAGACAGTTTCTGTGGCGTTGTTTCTAACTTTTTACAGTGGTTACTTCATTGTATTTGTAGATTTTTGGTGAGCCATTTTTTACGTGTTCTTATTTTTACCTGTACCTACAACATGACTGTTATTTGCAGATTGAGCATTTTTCATTTCCTTTTTTATCTTTGAATGTTCAAAATGAGTTGTGTTTTGTTTAGATTTATTTGTAAATATTGTGCAACATGTCATGTTTTGTTAATTTGATATGAAAAGGGTTTTAAAGAGAAAAAACAGCATTTTGTCTAGGCATTTTTTCTTGAGAAATAAAACAAAAAGCATGAGAATTCTCCGGTGTTGTGTTCAATGTCTGCTCACACTGTGACTGCTGTTTTGTTAAGAAGCATTTAATGTGAATACAATACAAAGCATCATCATCTCTCATGAAATGACCGTATATAAATGACTATACACAGATACACATGACTCTAATCAAGTGTTAGAAAAAGATCATAACGTCCATGTTACACAAGTTAGTAGATCCTCTGAGCAGTTTGCTCCATGATCAGCCATTAAGATCCACATTAGAAATAAACACAATCCTTTCCTTTTACTACCAACAAGTAGACGTTCTAAGGTGCTTCGATTCCAAATCTGGTGTTCCTACGGCGCTGAGTCCGCTGTCCCATCATGGCTGACTCCACTGGCTTAGTCCCCATCATGACTCCATGCTGCCGGCTGGACCACTGATAAAGTTTGCGGAACACAGCTGCGACGCCATGATGTGAGGCTCCACGCTTCACTTCTTCATGATGGAGGAGATATCCAGAAACATGCTCTGAAAGGACAGGAGGACAGGTTCAGACTGGGTGTAGCTGGGGATGGTGGAGTGTTTCAACAGATCAACAGAACATGAATGTATCGTGAACATATGAACACAGTCAGACAAGAGAACATTACGTTCAACTGAATTGTTCTAATTAATGTGTTTTCTCTATCGTAAATTCATGAAGATATGCTGTGTCACATTCACATTCATTTTATTTGTACATGTATTTAATCACCTCTTATAATTGATATCATTGTTTATCTATGTGATGTAGTAATACTTATTTTAGTTCTGATTCCTGATGTCTGTAACTACTGGGCTTCATCCAAATCAGCAGAGATGAATGTCTCATTCAAAGCACCTCTACCCTCTTCTGCTCTCTCTAAACACTTTGGATTTGTCTCGCCCAGATGTGTTGGCTCAACCTCATAACTCTACCAGTGAGTAATCTTCCTGCTTCTTTGATTATACAATATCAGCTGGTAGGGCTGCACAAATAACTAACTTCAGTTAGTCCGATATTGCAATTGCGATATGATTCACGATATTCAGTATTCTTTAATCCTAGTTCTCAATATCATTGAGAAATATATAAAATGATTATGGTGGGTTTTTTTTAAAGGATCTATAGCCTACTAAACACATATTTTTCTGCGGGATACAATTTATAAACTGGGATCTGTCTTCAGCTTTACAACACTCCATTCAAAATGATATTTTAACACATATTTACCCTTTAACAAATATTGTGTTTCCTGCCATTTCAATATTCCACTAGACCATATTTTGATACAATTTGAATAACTGTGCAGCCCTATCAGCTGGTAACAACTGTTGTACTCAGCACATAAATGGTGGATAAAACCCTGGTGGGGCATGAGCAGAAAACCAGAAGCCCTCTGCTCTGTAGAACTTCTCTTCGATGTTTCTGACTACTGTTAAATGAGACACGAGACACTCTGCTCTTTACTTGCCATTGACATCCTCCGGCCTCCGGCAGGCGGCATCATGGGCATGTCCCCCTGCAGGGAGCCCAGCTCATCGGACTCCTCTGAGGAATGTAAGGACTGGCTGGTGGAGCCACTGATGGAGGACAGGCTCTCGGACGGAGGCCTGATCATGAAGCTGGTCTTCCTCGGGTTGTGGATCAGCCCCTCGCTCGCCATCGACTCCCTTCGATTGTCCCCGTCCAGGTCTCTGATGGCGCTGGGCCTAAAGGTGCTAGCGGACAGCAGAGCCTCCAGGTGGCTGGGGTGAGTCTGTTCTCCCTCACAAGGGTCCCCGAGGAGGCCTGTTACACTCCCCTCCACCATGGTTCCAGCCGAAGCCCAGGCTGGATGGTGGTCCACCATAGCCATGTGGACCTCTTGACCCCCATGGGTTTGAGGGGCTGCACAGTTCTGGCCAGACCTAGGTGGCATCCTGGGTTGGGGACAGATATAGTTGGTCTGAGTGTGTCCCACATAGGCCAGGCTGTTGTGTCTCGTGGTGTCGTGGTTGGCTTTGAGCCCACTGTTGTAGTAAGGAGGCTTCATGTCGGCCTCTGGAATCACTTTGAAGGTCTGAGTCAGGGGCCCGTTGTGAGGCGACGCATTACTCGTCACACACAGGTGCGGTAAAGACGCCTTCTTCTTGGACCTGTAAATAAAACTGTCCTCCTCCGTGTACCTCTCTCCAAACAGTGTCTGTTTGATTTTCCTGATGCCCAGGTGGGATATTTCCAGAAGGTTGAGGAAAAGTGACACACCAGCAATGGCGATCATGAAGACCATGAAGATGGTCTTCTCCGTGGGCCTGGAGATGTAACAGTCCACGCTGTTAGGGCACGGCAGCCTCTCGCACCTATAGAGGGGCTCCAGTTGGACACCATAGAGTACATACTGACCCAGGATGAAGCACACCTCCACCATAGAGCGTGTTAGGATATGGATGATGTAGGTTCTCAGCAGAGAGCCTCTGAGAGGAGCCTTCTTCACCCTCTTCTGCTCGTCCAGCTTCCTTAGCTCCCTCTCCAGACGCCTATGTTCCTCCGAATCCAGCTCAAACTCGTCCAGGTCCTCCTTCAGCTGGGCCTTCCTGCGGTGCCGCTCCTTCTCAAGCGATCGGATGCAGTAGAGGGCATGGCCCATGTAGACCAGCGAGGGCGCCGAGACAAAGATGACCTGCAGGACCCAGAATCGGATGAGGGAGATGGGGAAGGCCCGGTCGTAGCAGACCGCCTTGCAGCCCGGCTGGTCCGTGTTGCAGACAAACTCGGACTGCTCGTCGTCCCAAACGTCCTCGGCAGCGGCCCCCAGGATCAGCATGCGGAAGATGAAGAGGATGGTGAGCCAGATCTTGCCCACGATGGTGGAATGAATGTGGACCTCTTCTAGGATGCTGCCCAGCAGGTTCCAGTCACCCATGGTCAGCTTCTCACCTCTTCACTGCCACATGTCCTCAAACTGTGGAGACAATACCAGAACACATCAGCCTCACAAAGCAGAGCTACTGACAAGGCTGAGGGGAAATTCTAGAGAAAAAGACGGGTTACAAGTTTTATTTTTGTGTCTTGGGCCATCAGCTGCTACCCCCGCGACCCGACCACGGATAAGCGGGAGAAGATGGATGGGCCATCAGCTCTCTCATGGTATTGATAACGGTGTGCTGCTAAAAGGATTACTGAAATCTTGGGACATAGCAACCTAAGACAAATCCAATGGGGCAGGAAACAGAAGCAGTCAGATAATCGGACATGTAAAAAGGTGATCCCAATTTCCTTTGGCTTCCTTTAGATGTAAAACTGTGTATGCACGACTACTATTCCTAAAGTTAATTGGTTCCAACTCAAAAAAGGACGACTGAAAGAGCTCACAAATACATTGTTTCCTTTTAAATGCTAAGTAAATCAAAAACCAGTTGTTTATTGTGAGTGAAACATTAGGAATTGTTTGTTTGAATGTGCACATGGGATTTGTTGACATATCAACAGAATCAAAGCTTTTACACTGAGAATATATTGAGATACATACTGGACCAGTGTTTAGAAGTTGATGTAGCTCCCCTTGAAACTTCCAAACATCACAACAGCAGCTCCAATGAGAGAGCAAGTGGAGTGTACGTCCAATCCGCTGGAGCCAGGCTCATGCTGATCTCTGACTGAAGGAGATAACTGTCAATCATGTGTCGCACAGCCTACGCAAAAAAGAGCCCCAGACCAAAGAGAAGCAGAAAGTCAATGGCTTGGCACTGTGGCTCTATGTGTTACGTATGAACTGCCTGTAACAACTATATCCTATGAACAATGTTATGGAATAAAACACCATGTAAACAAATATCACTCTTAACGGAAATGGAGACTTTGAAGCATCAAAAGATGGCGTTTGCTGAGAATTAGTGGTTACATATTTGGGTTTTATTTGAAATAATCAAGCAAAGGTTTGATTTGCATTTAGGGTTTACATTAGACTCCAGTTTGTAGAACTGCAGCGTTTGTTTCAACATTCAAATGGACTTTACTTCATGTCTCCAAAGATTGTCTTATTGAGATTAGGTGTGTTTGAAACTTCAACCACCATGTTTTAACATAGGATCAAGACGTTTGAGAAATTCATTAGAGGACTCGTACTCATGTGAAGTATGTCCTTGCAATTACCAGTGTCCAATTTCTATGCATTACGTCTGCAACACATGAGGATATAAACATTTTACACAACTTAAAATGTAACTGCAGCCCTAAAAATAACTTACACGTTAGATGTCATGGTGGATTGACCCTTCAATGAGTGTGCAAATGAAATGCACCGAGCTTAGTGCGGTCTTCTGTCAGGTCAATAATCCAGTACCATCAACAACATTAATACTAAAAAGAATGTACAGGTGCCAATTTGAGCCATCTCAGAAACTGTTTACTTGATGTTTACTGACCAATGTCTTGCATTACTTTACATCAAACGACTCTATTAATGAATTGACTTCAGCAGCACTTACATATCAGTGGTATGGGTTCCCTCTCGGCCTCCTGGTGCACGTCGTCATGTTTATAATAGCATCCCAGGAATTGCGTGTGTCAGTATGGCTACCCCATGGAGGTGTTTGGTGTTCCTCTTGTCGCGGTCCCAGACTCCAGTCCACATCCCTCTGCTCTGCTGGTCTTTGTCTCCTGCGTATGCTGGCTGGGTGCTGCGAGCACTCTCCCGTGTTACATGCAGGGTTCACAGGATGTGACCATTGATCGGCTCCTGACGGGACAATGTCCCCTACCCCCCTCCGCTCTCCCACGCCAGCAGTGCCAACTCCAACCTGTGCCATCAATATCCTCTCTGACAGAGAGATGTTTATGGCTGGTGTTCCTCACAGGGCCTGCACTCCACATACAAATGAAACTGAGTCAACCGGGAGGCCTTACCATTTATTTAATGTGTTTTTATAATGGACCAGATCCTTCCGGCTACTCTGCACACAGTTCTAGATGTGTATATATATGCTATATGACTGCCTGGCCTCCATGCTATGTTGATTTCATCCAACAAAGTAGGGACATTGTTAAAGTGTTCATGTGATAAAATAAAATAAAAATGATGATTATATTACCTTTGTGTTCCTTTGTAGGTTCAGCTGCAGCACTCAATACTTTTGTAAAACAGGTCAAATGACTAGGTGTCACTTGTAGTGATGGACCAACAGAGACTCATCCACAAATCTCCTCTCAACTCTACTCAGCATCTTTTAGTTGACTTCGTATCGGCGTCCCCCTCTAAGAGTTGTTTCTGATGGGTTTATGTTAAGATTTGAAGAAAGGATTTTCCAACCCTAGAAAACTGAGATCGCCCACGTACATCGAGGGCCTTTCTGCAGGCCTTGTCAAAGTGTCCATGGGCAGGAGACTTAACCCCACATTCCTCCTGTAGGCATGTCTACGGTATTCAGGTGTATGTAAGTCACTTTGGATCAAATTGTTAGCCAAATGCCATGTAATATAATGTAATGAAATAATTACCAGACATGTACTGAAGAGTAAGATGTCTTTTTATATGGAACAATCAGACACAGAACAATTCCTCTGCTTGTCTTTCCGGAGTGTACCAGAACAACTAAATACCTGGACCACCTGTAGTGTTTTGGACCCCTTAAAGTAGACATGAACTCCACACGGTGACATTCGTTCAGAACCTTTCAGCACCGCCTACTATCCAGTCTCTAATTTACCTGGATTCTGCCACTAGAATAGAATAGAATGGGAGAGATGAATGGTCACCCATGCAGAGCACACAGCACACACAGTGACATGTGGCCTCTGCTTTTAACCCATCCTAGCACCAGGAGTCTAGTACTAGGAGCAGAGGCTAAAGCTGTGCTCTGCCAGAATGGAAATGTTAATCAGAACATGTGTTGTGCTCCTCAGAGGGGGGGCTGCGCCTTCTCGTGGTTCTTCTCCTGGTTTTCCCCTTGGGACTGCTCCACATGAAAACAATCAGAAAAAATAAACCTACGTCCCTCCACATAAACTGTCTGGAGCTGTCCGCTGTGAGGCAAACAGATGTTTCAGTAAGAGAGAGACAGCATGATGGCAGCAGCTTACATCAAGCGTTGATAAAACGCTCGACCGGCTGCTGTGGTCCCACACACATCTGAAGCGTTCATCCCAGGGGAACAGAATCAGGCAGCAGACCTGATGTCGGACTGGAAGTGGTGTTGGTTATCTGCTGGGAGACCTGGGTGTCACAGTGAGGCATTTGCTCCTAACTCAACACTTCTTTAGGTTAAGGCCTTTAGGTCAAGGAATTCTATCAGTAGAGCTGTAAAACACAGTTGTTTAGCTTAATAACTATAACTATTTCAGTCAGACAACTCACGTGTTCCTTTAACATGTTTATTAGAAGCAGCATATAGTTGAGTTTGGCGACTAGGCTCGGGCATCATCACTCCATAGATATACATAGCACGATGAGTGATGATCAAATAACTAACCCCGAGCCTACAGGTGGAAGCTGGGGTGGTGGTGGGGCAGGCAAGCAGTTACGTAGAGGTAGCTGCAGCAATAGCAGCAGCAAGCAATGCATGGAGAGAGATCTGGCAGGTTAAATAGAGCGGCATATTAAGGAGACTCTGTTTGGTTGGTTGCAGAGTGGCAAGGGGGCGTTATGTATGAATGCAGCATAAGTGCTCGAGTTGACGGCCTGAAGTAGCTCGCAGGCTTCGCCCCATTTCTAAGAGGTTTTTACATGCAAATCTCCCTTAATACAACATTTTAAAAACGATGTATTATTATTATATTTAATTATGGTCCGATATCCAAAACAAAAGATTTTCTGAAATATAATGTTGAAATATTTAACATGTTGTCTTTACTTAGTTTAGTATTAAATACCAGCCATAACAGGTTTCAATCCAATGTTAAATCACATAGTCCTTTGATCCTGTGTCAATATAAACTACTGATAGAGTGCAGAATCAAAATAGAGGCAAATAACTTTTTTTTAATTTGAGTTTTACACTTCCCAAACAAAGACAAGCTATAGGTCCCTAATGCTGCATTTAATGAAGGACTATTATTTTTAACTTTTCACTCAAAGCGGAAGATTTATTCTGCAATCTCCACGCTTTGCATTGTAGATCAATTATATTGACTTTTCCACAGTATATGAATGATCTCAGTATACCAGAATGCAGTTGTGTATGCTAAAATGACAATGATGAAATACCATGTTGTCTGCAGCATATTGAATGCTGACACTATGCTGGTCAGGGAGGCCCACAGACCCCACCCCCCTTGCCCTCAGTGCACAGAGTAAAGCAATGGTACATATTACTGGCTTGATTTGAGAGCGCTGTGCTTGGCTGCATAAAATGACCAGTTGTGCCTGCAGGGCCTTTAATTAGGTTTCCATCGCGCTCTGACAGTCAATGCAGCATTGATTTGATTTTTCCCCTCAGAAGCTGCGGCTGTGGTCGCTGAGGCCAAATGTCACCCCAGGATCATTGGATTACACAACCAGCCTCTGCTCCATCAGGACCCGCCCACACGCCTGACTGACAGCTGAGCGGCGAGGGCGGGACTTTGTCCTGTTTGTTGACAGACATCACAACTCATCCACAAGTTTGTCTTGAATCAGTGATCGCAATAGAATACTCCAGGGTAGTGTTCCGATAATCCAAAAATCAGCTCCTAAATTCTAACCCTATCTCCTATTCCTTGACGTCTGAGTGAAACGTCACGGGGTTAAGGGATAGTGGATAGGAGAATTCAAAAGGACTTAGGAGAAGAGACCGCGGTACTTTAGAGAATCCAACTGCACTATCCAACGTGTTTATGATGCGCCAGCGGACGTCATGAATGTGCGTCTGCTGCTGTGGGGAAACTATGGAAACTACAGTTTTCTATACAGCGGACTACAACATGGATGTTTAATAAGAACGAGGGACTACTGTAAACTCATCTGGAGACTCTGCACCGTGCTCTGAAGCTGTTGCTTTATGCTTTATGAACGTGGACAACAGAGAAACATATTCTTCATGACCAAAGTTGGAATTGAAATAAAAAAGGAAAGTGAAACTTATGCTCGTCACCCTCTCCCTCCGGTCCACATTTATACAAATGATCCCAATACGTATGATTGTATGAACTATGAAAAGATCTTAAAATCAATTCAAATGTATTTATTATAAACGTTAGTCCTTAACATGTATCACTGTGTATATCACCATTCAAACATATTTTAAAAGTTGCACAAACCCCACACAGCTCAGTAAAGACTGTGAGATGTAGACTTTATTTGATCATTTCAGTAAAAACTAACGTTCATATTTCTCTTTTTGATTATAATACTGATGAACGTTCAGAACAAAGCACTTTGGCAACTTACCACATACGTTTTAAAATGCTTAATAAGCACCGTAACTTTCATGATATAATTTCTCCGTCATAATCGGTTGTTTTCCTGGACGGCCGACTGTTGAGTGACGGCAAATGCTGCGGCTGCAATGCATTGTGGGGCAGCATTTTCTCCTCTCCTTTCGTCAAGGGAGGTCCAGTGGTTCCTAAGCTAAAGGAGGTTATAAAGGAAGTTTGAAACCTCCTTGCCTTTCATTTGGAGAATTGGAACGGCACTTAACATGGCTGTCAGTGACGTACTTCCGGGTCATTTCACTCCGTTAGGAAGGTTCCTAAGCTAAATGGACTATTGGAATGCAACCCAGGAATGAGTCCTTAACCAGGAAATGAGTTACCATTGTAGCACCTTCGGGGTCAGGTCAATGTTTTTAAAATGATTTTGTGGTTAGATTCTGAAAATAGGGACTGCAGATAACACAAACTTACAGATTTTCAAGTTTTGTTCTACAACATAATTTAATAAACACCCTACTGGTGAAGATGTACGTGTAAAGGTGGTTGCTAACAAGTGATTAAAAGAGAATGTATACCGTAATCAAGCCGGAAATTAGCCGCCTTTAGCTTAGCGTAAGTGATGCGCAGCCATGCTAACGTAATGTAGTTGGTGTATAGCCTAAAGTTAGCTATTTACTTCAGGCCATTGCATTTAAAACTTATAAGTATAATACACATCTTATTTTCTGCAATATTCTGAAACCCAATGGAAAAATCCCATTGGTTCTTGTTGAGGGAGCTGACCTTGGGGTCGACCTACAAACATATAGTACATCATCACTGCAGCACTCCATGTACCTAGCAAGTAACAGTGTAATGTCACTATGAATATTTAGTATTTAATGGTACCTCATACTTGAATTATACTCATTCAGAGCGGAAATGTACTTTTTACTTCAAGAGAAATTTAGATTTTATGTACCAAACTAATGCTGCGCTTTGTTGTTGTACATTAAATTCCCTCCTTAATGGAATTACTGTGTGTGACATCAAACCTTGATCCAACAATCTTTATTTACGTATAATGCAAAGGAATTTTACATTATTTAGACAGTTTAAAGATACAGGAAGCATGAAAACAGAGAACGGTGGAGCAATGACAACACATGGACCGAAACAAAAGGTAAGAGGTATCCACATAATAATAAATAATGTTTGAAGCACATTTCACAGATAAAAGTTATTTAGCTGTTTCAATAAAAGGTAATATTACGGCCTGGATTTATACGGAGCATATAACGTTAGCTTAGATCCGATCTCCATTCAGAAAACACACATTTTAAAAGGTTTTTTGCTTGCCGTCTGTCTGCACACTTGTCAAAGCATTAATTCATGGTTTTTACTAACCAGTATCAGTATGTTGTTACTTCGGCATCATTTTGAAACATGTATTACAATTAAATCACATTCAAATATGTAAATGTTGTTGTAGTTGTAGCCCCCAAGCCAGCGCGTCTTGTTTGAATCATGCGAGTAAACACAGCTGACAGCCGCGGTGAAACTCGAGCGTTTAGAGCGATGCGATAAGAGCGAAGCAAATATTCGCATCGGTATAATGTGGCCTTTTTTTGGTATTCCAAATGGATAATGGAAACATGACTGAATGGAATGTATCATCATCATGTACATCTGGATAAACTATGAAATAACATACTCTTGTTCTTAAAGAGCCTCAGACTATATTGTGCATAATGTTGTATGTTCTGTTCATGTGTGGTCTCCAGAGTTGGGTGTAACGCGTTACAAAGTAACTCGTTATGCTACGTTCACACCGGACGCGATGCGAATATTCGCTCCGCTCTAATCACTCCTATCGCATCGCTCTAGTCTATTGGTGCGTTCACACCGGACGCGGTGCGAATATTCGCTTCGCTGTAATCGCTCGAGTTTCACCGCGGCTGCCAGCTGTGTTTACTCGCATCATTCAAACAAGATGCGCTGGCTCGGGAGCTACAACTACAACAAAATGAACATATTTACCGTGATTAAATTGTAATACACGTTTCTAAATGATGCCGAAGTAAAAACATACTGATACCGGTTAGTAAAAACCATGAATTAATGCTTGACAAGTCTGCAGACAGACGGCAGGCGAAAAACCTTTTAGAATGCTTGTTTTCTGAATGGAGATTGGGTCGACCAGGCTAATGCTGCGTTCACACCGGACGCGATGCGATGTTTGGGGGCGGTTCGATTACATGTAAAGTCAATGCAGAGACGCGGACGGCGAGCATGAGGCGGTGGACGCGAATTCCGCGGCGCGATTGAGGCGATTGAACTGTGCCGCGTCAAACGCGAGAGTTCAATTTTTTCAACTCGAGCGTCAAATTCATGTGACAGCATTCTCGCGGAAGCCAATCAGCGGTGAGGATCTCAGCCTGCCATCACTGACGTTCAACCAGAAAACATCAGCCGTTAGCTGTTAGCAGTTAGCACACAGAGATCACAGCTCCTCATATCTGTTCAGAAACTGGACAAAAGTTAAACAAGTACAAACCACAGACTGTCTGTGTCATGGCGAATACAGTCGCTGGTTTATTTATGTCTGTAGGCCGTTGTTATGAGTGTGGAGTGAGCATATACAACGTTAGCTTAGCCTGGTCGATCCAATCTCCATTCAGAAAACAAGCATTTTAAAAAGGTTTTTCGCCTGCCGTCTTGTCTGCAGACTTGTCAAGCATTAATTCATGGTTTTTACTAACCGGTATCAGTATGTTGTTACTTCGGCATCATTTAGAAACGTGTATTACAATTTAATTACGGTCAAATATGTTAATTTTGTTGTAGTTGTAGCTCCCGAGCCAGCGCGTCTTGTTTGAATGACGCGAGTAAACACAGCTGACAGACGCGGTGAAACTCGAGCGATTAGAGCGAAGCGAATATTCAAATCGCGTCCGGTGTGAACGCAGCATAAGCTAACGTTGTATATGCTCATTCCACACTCATAACAACGGCCTACAGACATAAATAAACCAGCGACTGTATTCGCCATGACACAGACAGTCTGTGGATTGTACTTGTTTAACTTTTGTCTAGTTTCTGAACAGATATGAGGAGCTGTGATCTCTGTGTGCTAACTGCTAACAGCTAATGGCTGATGTTTTCTGGTTGAACGTCAGTGACGGCAGGCTGAGATCCTCACCGCTGATTGGCTTCCGCGAGAACGCGTCACGTGAATTTGACGCTTGAGTTGAAAAAATTGAACTCTCGCGTTTGACGCGGCACAGTTCAATCGCCTCAATCGCGTGATTCGCGCCGCGTCCACCACTCGCCGTCGGAGCAAATTCGCGTCTATCCGCGTCTCTGCATTGACTTTACATGTAATCGCGCCGCCCCCAAACATCGCATCGCGTCCGGTGTGAACGCAGCATTACTGTAATAATATTACTTTTGTCGGTAACAGAGTAGTGTAATGCGCTACTTTTATAATTCAGTAATCACACTACAGTTACTAACATTACCCCGACACGCGTTACTTCGTTACTTACTAAAATCAGTCATAATCAAACCTCAACAAACACCTGCAAAGAACACATGCTAAGGTGAAGCTAACGCACAGCTATTTGTTGTTTGTTTATATCACGTAGTCTGTTCTTCTTCTCTGTTTTCCGGTTGTTGCCTGTTTTGAATGACGAATACACACTACCGCCGCCTGCTGGTAAGGAGAGTTATTGCCACTCACGCATGCGCAGTTCGTACGTGCTCGGCTGAAGTCTTGGCGGTGTGTTCCAGTCTGGTTCCAGTGCAACACATGACCAACACGCAGGAGAACACGCCGACGCAACAGCGTGAGCAGAGATAGACTGCGCAAAATCTACAGATAGCAGGAGACAGAGAACAGCCATGGTCAGATAGGAAAACATTCAGGAGCTATCTGGATCAGTCTTATGCGACAATGGAAACTGAACTAAAGAGAACATTTGAAACTTTAGCAGTCTGCGTGATCTGCCTGTAGGGAGGGGCGGGCCGGCCCTGCGAGTAAAGTAACGAGTAAAGTAACGAGTTACTTTATGTAGAGAGTAACGAAGTAGTGTAATATATTGCTTTTTTTTTAATGTAATATGTAATATATTGCTTTTTTTTAGTAACGACCCCATCTCTGGTGGTCTCCAACCTTATGTAACTTGCAGTGAAGTATTATGATAAAGAACTATAGGGGTAAACAAACTTGACTAAACTATACATAAATATGAAAAACATTACATCTGCCATCCAGCTAGTAGTGAAACTCAAAGTCTTAACACATTAATGAGTGAACTTGACTCAAAAGCAACTCTAAAACTGCCACCCTCAGTTTATATCCATCCATATGCAATTTAAAACACACATTTATACAATAATTAAATAGGAAAAAAGTGAAACTGTCTTAATATTTATATTTGGGTGGGCACTTGTCCAATGGCCAGGGGCCCACAAATAAAGGGAAGGGATTCCCCCAGGGAGTGGGAACCCAACCAAGCTCCATGTTAGTCAATCAGAGGGGGGGTGGTCTGATCCCCAGACCCTGCAGTCAACATGTTGAAGTGTCCTTGGACCAGATACCTAACCCCATTGCTCCTGTGGGTGTGTCTACAGTAGGAAGGAACCGACCATCGGAGCGCCAGCTGCAGATATCCTCTGGTGGGTGGGGGGGGGGGGGTCATGGATGGCAATTGGACAGTGAGTCAAAAGCCTCCTTTTGTACTTTTATCAGTTAGTTGAATACAGTATAAATCCTTGGATCTATTTACTTATTATTTACATTAACCTTATACATTATTTATTTTTTATTTTCTACTTTTCCTGTTGAAGTTGTAGCTGGGTTTTTCAATGTTCAACCAAAGTACAGCAGTTCATCCAATCGTCCATTGGTCGGTGTCAGGGCGCATCAGCTGTCTGCGTTCTCGTTGGTCTTCAGCCTCTCTAGCTCCTCCTCCAGGGCGTTTATTCTCTGCAGCAGCTCCCTCTTGTCCTGCCGAGCTGAGAGCTCCGTCTGCTGCTCCACCTGCGCCACCTTCCTCTCGTACCAGCGCTCCAACTGAACCGACACCGTCTCAAAGAACCGCTGAGTCACCTGACAGGAACAACATGCTTAAAGTGGTTTGAGGTTCAGGATCAGGGTGAATTCTGAATTGTTTTGCTCAGGTGACTACGTTCGAAAAAGGGATAGTTTGTCATTTTGGGAAAATAGTAATATATATTTTTTCTGAGAATGCAATGAAAATACTGATATCAGTTAAATGAGTCATGTACAGAGACAGGAGGCAGTTAGCCTAGCTTTGCACATCCCCCGCCCTGCTTGGGCCTTCTTGACTATTGTCCTTTTCCCAAATCACCCACTCTTTGTTCAGCAAAGTGCAGAGCTGTGCTGTTTTTCAATTTGTGTACTTCTCTACTTATATTTGCTTTTTTTGTGTTAAAAAATGTGCCCCAATTTGAAGAAATGCAAAATGCAGTGCACTATGGTTACCTGGATTGTCAAAACATGGATTGTGGAACACTGGGCAATTCTCGGCTGTGTAACGGAAGTTGTGCGTCCAGCCAAGATTCCTCAGGTAAACAAAGCACGATATTAAAAAAAGGTATACATCTGTTTGTTTTTTAGTGTTTATTAAAGGTCTCCTATTATACTATTTTTAGGCATATATTATAGGACTCCGATATATAAATAACATCTCTATGAATAGTTTTGCTCAAAATACCAAACAGATGACCAATTGTAGCCTCATAACCCTCTATTTCAGCCCTAATAGAGAAGTGCTGATTCTGGGTCTGGCCCTTTAAATGTTTCCGAGCTGTTGCTGGCCACACCCCTTTGGAGCATGCATGATAGTGATGGGAATTATGGCTCTCTGAAGGGAGCCGGATCTTATGGCTCCGTTCCTTTCAAAGAGCCGTTTTTTTAGAGGGGGCGGGGTTACTAGGTTTATCTGCGAAATAATCACCAGGATAATGATTGACTGTATTGCCAGACCTAATGTCAATAATCTGCATTGTAAACATGACACAAGGTGGCGCCATATCCATGTCATTCATGTCAGTGAATGTACTACTTTGAATTTACCCTCTGTAGGCCTATGTGTTAAGTAAATAAAGTTGCCTTGCCTTGAATGAAATTCACGCAACTCTTAATATTAGATAGGCTACTGTGTATTTAAGTGGCGATGGAGATTATTTGTTGACGCTGCTTTAAAGGATATTCTGCCTTTACAAATGGTGTGCTTTATCACTGCCTGGGTTTTGGTTGAAGTGCATCCAAATGCTGCTGCGTTTGGCTCATTTTCCATCCGAAGAACACGTTGTCTACCTGTCCTGTACCACTTGTTATGACTTCTCTCTCGCGCGTATTCCCTTAAGACCCACCCCATCTCACTCCTCGTGCTGAAACCTACCAATCAGAGGAGGGGGGGGGGGTGTTTTCACAGAATACGTTTGGGGAATAAAATCAAGCTTTTTAAAAGGCGAGTGGATTTTGGCTGGCAGTGAGTGCGGACCAACGATTGAACGATAAAAAGAACGGCTCTCACCAAGTACGACTCGGTTCCCCTCGTTCATACTAAAGAGCCGTTCAAAAGAATCGGCTCGCGACTGACACATCACTAATGCATGAGCTCTCCTCTGTGAAGAGAGAGGTTTCTACCCAGATTCTCAGCTAAATGCTGATGTGATTAAAGGCCATATTATGTTCCAAACCACATCAAGGATTATTTCTGAAACAGTATGGAGCTCAAACTCTTTCTCTCTCGCGGGTTTACCATAAGGTGAGTTCCTTTTTATATTTCTGCTTCTTTACACGTACTCTCTAGCGTTAGCTCTGAGTGTTAGCGATGCTTGCTAATGTAAACACAGACCATATTACTTCCAAAACACGTTGGGCATTGTTTCTGATACAGCGATGTTTCTGATAGGGCCGTGGGCTTAAAGCCAGCCCACATTTTAGTAATGTCGTCATGACGCAGCAAATCTGGATCAGCTCCGTTGTTTTTAGAGATGTGGGTAAGGAGGAAAAGAGAGAGGGTTTTATTTTCTGACACTTGTGAGTCTCCTTACACACCAGGGACACATATTTATGAATAAAAGCCATCAAAAAGTGCACTTTGCATAATAGGGGACCTTTAAAGGACCACTTTACTGGGGTTGAAAAGAAGCCAACATTATTTGTAAGGGTTATAGGCCCCGCAGCTGTCGCAATAAGATGCTTCATAGAAAACAAGACCACATTGTTACTTTTCTACACTGTCTGCACACTTTGAATAAGAAGTGTCTCTCCAGAGTTGAGTGTGGGTTTATTATAGTAAAAGCAACGATGAATTGTACAGTCTGTGATGTACAGAATGTGAATACTGGTGTCTGCCGTGGTGTTAAAGGATTGAAAATAAAAAGGACATTCTGTATTTTCATTCTTTTTTTACATTCGGCCTGCAAAGCTAAATGGAAATCAGGTTTTGGAGTGTGCTTAATTGACAGGTCCAGTCTAAACCTGTTAACAGTTCCTCCTCCACTCACCTCCATGGCATGCTGACTGTTCCTCTCCTGAGTGAAGGTGGGCTCAGGAGGCCGGTCGAAGAAGAACTCCAGGGTGGTGGTGCTCTCAGTGGGGACCCCCGCCCTCCTCTGCACACACACCTCTGCAAAGTGTGTGTTGTAGAGCTGGTGCTGGGTCAGGGGAGGGGCCGGGGTGCTGAGGCTGGACTGGCTGGTGCTGCTTGAGAAGCCCCCCCCACACATGGGCACCACTGCTGTGATGGGACTGTCCGGCCCCCCTGGCAGCTGCCACAGGGGGTCTCCAGAGGCCAGCAGGAGCCCGGAGCTGCTGCTAGCAGGCAGAGGGAACAGGGTGGTGTTCTCGTAGTCATCTGATGACAGGTGGGGGGAGAGACATATAAATCATCCATCAGACACAGCATAACCACGGTATACCAGTGGCTAGCCGTCAGGGCCCTCTAGGCCCTCTCTGGGGGCCTAAGTTATTCTAAAAAAATAAAAAGACACATGTAATATATTTTTTCAAATATTTACTTTGTTATATCAAACAAGCATATCAAAAACAAATGTTTTGATATGAGTGGATGAGCTACAGTGAACAATTGAACAGGAGAACTTTGACAGGGTCTACGATGAAACCCAGGCTTTGGTTGGCCCACCGCGCGGCCGTGGAGCTCAAGGAGACGTTTGCGCACGGTACATGGAGCTCCACTGCAGCGTAATTGACAGCCTGCTAACCCAGATTGCCAACCGCTTCAGTGACCACAAAAAGCTTGAATTCCTGGCCCTTCTGGAACGGCAACAGTTCGGGTATTACCGTGACTATTTCCCAACTGCTGCCTTGAAAAGTTTGATGAAGAGCTATGGCGGATATTTCGGCCAGCCTCTACTGCACACGGAACTCACCGTGATCTACGGCATGTCTGACTGAAAAGCCCAGCCGACATTCATCAGTTTCTCCTCAAAAAGTGAAAGCATGAAACAAGTGTCCACCTTCACATGCATCATCTTGACAATACCTGTGTCCACTGCCTCTGTGGAGAGGTCATTCTCTGCGCTGAAGCGCATAAAAAGCTACTTGAGGACCACGACTTGGCAAGTCTGACTGTCAGACTTGGCCTTAATTTCTATTGAGAAAGAATTGCTGATTGCTTTAAAAGCAAAGGATCAGCTGCATGACCCCGCCATCAAGTGCTTCATCCAAAAGGACAGGAGGATGGACTTTGTGTTTAAGTGATTTGATCATCAAAGGTAGGCCTAAGTCATTTTCAATGTGGGCCGCCGTGCCAACTTAATTCATTTGTAATTGTTACTTGGCTGTGGGTGCCCTGTCATGATATGTGTTTATATAAATGGTGTTGTTTTGTGTGGTAGAGCAGTGGTTCCCAAACTTTTTGTGCCCAAGGCACACCAAAGGACAAGTAAAAATCTCAAGCCACACCTATTGTGCAAAATAGCCCTTATAACACGTGTTATCACTCATATCATGTAAAATATCTGTAAATGTGCATAATTATTTACTAATGCCAAATAAAATGTGACAAAGACAACTATATTACTCATGAAATATTTATTAACGAAATATTTCAGAAATTAATTTGAAACTTTATCAAATTAGGCTTCATCAAAGCAGCAACACACTCATTTAAACCAGACAGGTCACAAAATAAAAAATGAGGCAAAGGAAATTCAGCATAGAGAACTGTCAATGCAAGGAAGCTGCATTATCCATGGTCCTGAACTACAAATTATAAATGTAACATTTCAGCAATCAGCATTGAAACATGTGCTATTGTAAATATTTTGCCGACTTACAAATGAGTGAGATACATGTGCCTGTCGGGGCGCGCAGAATGTTTTAATCCTTGGTGGCACTGAGGAGAGGGCCACTCGCAAGTCCTGTTCAACAGAGCCGTGACCTCCTGTTGTTCTTCATAGTAGAGAACGCCAACTCCAGAGATGGGGTCATTACTAAAAAAATGTAATATATTACATATTACTTTAAAAAAAAAAAAGTTATATATTACACTACTTCGTTACTATCTACATAAAGTTACTTTACTCGCCGAGCACGTACGAACTGCGCATGCGTGAGTGGCAATAACTTTCCTTACCAGCAGGCGGCGGTAGTGTGT
Source organism: Gymnodraco acuticeps (assembly GCF_902827175.1). Classification (NCBI taxonomy): domain Eukaryota; kingdom Metazoa; phylum Chordata; class Actinopteri; order Perciformes; family Bathydraconidae; genus Gymnodraco; species Gymnodraco acuticeps. Next base: position 377,710 of record NW_022991985.1, on the reverse strand, counting down.
ATTTGTCATTCAAAACAGGCAACAACCGGAAGACAGAGAAGAAGAACAGACCGTGATATAAACAAACAACAAATAGCGTGTGCGGTAGCTTCACCTTAGCATGTGTTCTTTGCAGGTGCTTGTTGAGGTTTGACCACGTGGTGTTTCCAGCAGTGGATAACAGCTTCTGGCCTGGACACAGTTTGCACCTCACCGTCACATTCCTGTCTATTCTTCGGACGAACTCAAAAATAATGGGCATACCTCCACCCCTCGAAAGTTATCGCTGACTCAGCCATGTTTATGCAGCACTGCACGTGGAGATGTGGATGCGCAAGTCGCGCAGATTACGTACATATAAACCTACAAAGTACTGATATAGTAAATTAAAAAATAATTATTTTTTGTGTAGTTGTGTATTGCAATAATAACGTATGGTTGTCACAAAATCCCACGGCACACCCGGACTTGCCTCACGGCACACCAGTGTGCCGCGGCACACCGTTTGGGAACCACTGTGGTAGAGGGTCGCTGTCATTGATGCATTTTTGCACCCCGGGCCGCTGTTTTGATATTCCGCTGAAGTATACGCTGTGACGTAATAACTCTTATTTTTTTATTTTTTTTCGAGTTCAGAGGGCCTAGATATAAAGGTCACGGCTCACCACTGCGGAATGCAAATGGAAAGCTCTCATACAGTAGTTTAGGTACTAAAGATCTGACCACCTTCTGTTCCCTCGTCTCAAAGTCAGTGTTTTTTTAAAAGTGTTTTTGGTTACATGCCTCAAATAAGTTCTCTGATCAACTTTCATATTTTGTTGTACAGCATAAAATACATCAGTAAATATCCCACTGGTGAATGTCGGAAGCTTCTATATGTCATAAAAACAGCGGTTGCTAACAAGTGGCTAAATGAGCAACCCAGTGAAATCCGAAAAACATTTAAAAAAAAAAAGAAAATACTTTATTCCGAGTGTTCTTGCTTTTCTCTTTGAAAGTCATCACATAACGGCATTGTAATACACGGTTCGGCTGCATTAATTATTACACATCTGCCGTAGTTATTTATTTATAGAGCCCTGATGAGAAGACTTCTGGACAAACTGGAAGAACTGCCACCGAAACTGAATATGTGACGTGGATCATAAATATATCAGCAATTAAACAACATCTTCCATTTCCTATCGAAATGTCCATTATAGGCCTACTGTTATACATTGATCGTTATTCTCGCGTCCAGGAGAGAAACTTTAAAAGGAGACTTGATTGATTTAATTGATTGAAAAGATTATTAACAGCTTGTATATTGGGTACAGTACAGCTCAAAACATACAATTGTTAAGGGGATGCAGACCAGAGAAAGACTTTCGTCTTGTTTACATCAGGGTCCCCCATTTCCAATTCATCATATCATTTAAGACATATAAGACATATTTGACATACAGATGGCTTATTTACAATTTACATACAGGTGGTTTTTTACATACAGATTGCTTATTTACAATTTTCATTTTAGATTTCGTTCTAATACATCCTAACCGGACATTTAAGACATACCAAGTCTACAGATATACAGTTAGTAACAGAGTCTAAAATGCGAGTATATACATAGATGGGGGGGGAAGCTGTCCATTGAACGACAGGTTGAGATTTGTACCATTACCGGGGCCAGTTTTGCAATGCTCTCCCCCGAAGGTGCTCTTTAACCTGTTAAACCCCGAGCCTGTTTTTCAGGTTTCAGGCTCGAAAATGACATTCCCAGAACAAATGACTATAACTTCACTTCTAAAAGGTTTATATGAATAATTGTTCTTATCAAAGCAAGGTTACATCTGTGAGTTGGATGTAGAAGTGTCAGAATCAATATAGATTTTTCTGTGTCAGAGTAAATTCAGATGGAACATAGCAAAAACATGTAAATTCCTGTCTCCGCCTAAAGAAAACCCATTACTTATAGTGAAGACCAACCTTGAATGATGGGTTAGTAGCCTAAAAGCTTTAATAATCCAAAGTATAACATATAATAAGTACCCTGTATCAAGATTGAGGCAAAACAAGTGACATTTGCCCTTTTTAGAGAGGTTTATGAAAATAAAGTCCAGGCGGAATAAGCTTTGGGCACATTTGGTTCCATCAGTGCCATTTGACCTTTTTCAGGTACCAGACTATACAAATCATTGTATTACATTGAATAATCACTATAGGTATTCATTCCACCCAAAAAAAAAAAAAAAAAAATATATATATATATATTTTTTTAAATAAATTTTTTTTAAATATATTTTTGTGTGAGTGTGTGTACTAGGTGTGTGTAAGTGTAGGTGTGTGTGTGTGTGTGTGTGTGTGTAAGTGTGTATGTGTAAGTGTAGCTGTGTGGGTACTGTATGTGTAGGTGTGTGTAGCTGTGTGGGTATGTATAGGTGTGTATGTGTAAGTGTAGCTGTGTGTATGTAACTGTACCAACGCACTATACAATAAAACCACACTGTAGGTCATTGTGTGTAGGTGTACTTGCACAATAAAAAAAACCAGAAACATAGGTAACATTTGACTCCAACTGGGGCAGATTTATTTCAAACATTTTACCAACACACTATAGGCATGTAAAAACAAACATTTTACCAATTTTACAATAAAACCACACTGTAGGTTTGTAAAAACAACAAATATTTAAGTATAAGTATTTTTTTTTAAATAAACACTCGCAAAACGTTATACCTACCTGAACTTTATACCTACCTGAATGTTCCAGTATTTAGGTCGTGCCACTCCCTGAAACAGTTCTTTTTGACAGTGAAGCACAGAGGGACCTGGCACTTCCTGCAGTACACAGGTGTCTTCACGCTTTTGAGTCCAGCATCTAGGCACCTCCTGCAGTTCTTCCTGACCTTGGTGGCATCTTCCCCATAATACTCGGACATGCATGTGAGTGGTGGAGGAGGGGGTGGTGGAGGTGCAGGGCCTTCAGCAGGGCCTTCAGCAAACTCCAACAATTCTGCAGCAAGCTGCTCCCTGAAAGTCTTCTGGGTGTGTGGCTTTGTCCTGCTGGGGTCACTCCTCATCTAACAAATGTGGAAAAACAAAGAGATTAGATTAATTCACTGGCTTATACTTATAGGATAATATTGGACTATAAATGAATAATATTACACCAAATAAACAAGTAAACACATGTATATATTCATTCACTGGCCATTCATTTAGAACATGTAACTCCAAAAAGACAAGTAACACTATTTAGCATTTTGCCTAATCATTCCTGTAGCTTCTTGGCTAAGCTAGCACTGTGATGCAGTTCCACCAAACACAAAAGTAATATATAAAAAGGATAATATTGGACTATAAATGAATAATATTACACCAAATAAATAAGTAAACACATGTACATATTCATTCACTGGCCATTCATTTAGAAAATGTAACTCCAAAAAGACAAGTAACACTATTTAGCATTTTGCCTAATCATTCCTGTAGCTTCTTGGCTAAGCTAGCACTGTGACGCAGTTCCACCAAACACATAAGTAATATATAAAAACAGAGAGATTACATTCCTTTCCCGTGGTGGAAGTTCAACATCCGAGTCACTACTGTCCGGATCCAGGTCTGGCTGGAGGAGATCTTCATCATCCGACGACGAGTCATCTGGTATGAGCTATCGTCAGCTAGCATCTCTAGCACCTGCTCGGTGGTGAAGCTCTCCCTTCTGGCTGCGTAATGCGTAATGAAGCCGGAGCGGGCGTAGTTTATACTACGCAGGATCATATATTTGGAACCCATTGGTCGATTTGGGTGATTGACACCTTTTCTGAACCGTTAGAGCCAATAGAATCGAGTGACAGTTAGTAAGTCCCGCTAAACACTTACGTCAAGTAGAGAGAGGTTTGCGTAAACAGCACGTGAGACAGCATTAGCTCGGGACTGCGAAACTTTTTACCTACTCTGCTGCCATGAATGTAATGATAGATTATCAGGAACAATTCTAAAGTGACTAATAGACATTGGATTAACCTTAAACAGCGTTTTTATTCCCTTGAACACGAGCTTTGATCACAAAACAGCAACGGTAAGACATAATTATTGTTATGGTTTTGAAAACAGTTGTTTTTTTTCTTCTCTGTTCTGGCTGATATTTCAGTGAGTTTGTGTCCTACAGTGATGATACTTATAACTAAATAATCTGTGGAGTATCAGCTTTCAGAAGATATGTAGTTTGTGCAGAAAATATTAAGTTTTAAAGATCGTTTTTGCTAGTTAGCACCGGAAGTAGCATCTGCCCGTTTTAGCTAAAGGCTAATGCTAACGCTTCTTAGAAAATGGTTCATATAGTCAGTTAGCTGAGATTCTTCTCGTTAATCTGGTATAACACATTAATAGGTTTTTAAATATTAAGATACCCTGAGACACAGTGTCGTGAAAAAAAAAACCTTAAGAGAGGTTTTGAAGGTAAGTATAGTTTTACTTTCCTTTACAGTTGTGGGAAGAGCGTTCCACCTTGATGTGGCATAATTGCGAAACGTGTATTCCCCCTTTTTTGTGCCAAATCTGGGTTTCAAATGATTTGTGGAGCTCCCTCTGGTGTTATGATCATGGTATTCCTTGACCTTTGGGAAGAATTTTGACATGTACATGGGTAGCATAGAGGTGTAGTGGATCTTTTAGACCAGGCCCATTGCAAGTAGCTGTACTCTGTCGTCTACTCAAAGTGGGCAGAGATGAGGTGGGTTCTAGATGAAAGGTCAAGCAGTAGTCTGACCAGTTTATTTTGCGATGTTTGAAGTTTTATTTTTAGCGCCTTGGAGGTGCTATGGTACCATGACGTGCACGCATAGTCATAGTACCCTTGATTGAGTGCTCCTGCCAGAGTTTTCAGGGTGTTTTTGTTTACCAGAGAGGAGATCCGGTATAGGAATCTAGTTCTTTGATTGACTTTTTGTATTACATTGGATGCCATTTTGTCACAGAAGAGGTTTGCCTCAAGAATAGATCCTAGGTATGTAATTTCCTTCTTACTTGTGACAATAATGTCACCCACTGCAACTGAGAAGTCGTCGGATTTGCTGAGATTATGTTTCGAACCGAAGAGAATGGACTCTCGTTTTGAGTTTTTTACTGCAGCCAAGCTGGTTATTGAGTAATTTCCAAAGTTCACGGGGGTTTATTTTTGTTTTCCTCAGTTTTGACATTGATGAAACTCTTTTTGGCAGTTTTGATCATGGAGCTTACGTCATTTCTTAGTGTCCATTAGTATCATTAAAGTGGCTATTGACGCCGTTAACATGTATTACATATAAAGTTATGAAAGAGATAAGGAGGAGAAAAGGCATGTGGAAGTAAGCAATGAATGTAAAATGTCGAAATCCTCTGTTTAACGCGATATCGGACACAGACGAACGAGGGGGGAAGTCTCCTACGTCACTACAGCTCACAGAGAGGAGGAGCGAACAGCCAGCAAGCGGGAAAGATGAAGGCTTGTGAGCTCTCTTCTGCACGGCCACGACTGGGAGAGGAAGCTGCAGCCTTTCTCTCCTGACTGAACAATATCCTGTTTGTAACATTACCGCGCCATATTTTTAATTAAAGTAACCTTTTGAACCTTCTCAGAGACTCAATTAGTCTCCTTTTAAAGTTTCTCTCCTGGACGCGAGAAAAACGATCAATGTATAACACTACGTCTGTTTCCGTTTTTTTTATTTTGAAATTCAGTTCCTGACGGACGCCAAAAAAGACCAAGATTATAGAATTAAACAAATAAATAAAAACAAGGATAATTGTGTGTTATTGTTGAGTAAATAACAGTGTGTTATTTAGAAAAGAATAACAAATTAGAAGGAAAAAAAGATTTAAAAAATACAGATTTCAGTATTCTGAGGCTCTGAGCCCCATTTCTTTTCCTCACAGATGACAAAAAAAGTCAGACATTATACGATTTAAAATAAAAACAATAATCGTGGCTTGATATTGAGTAAGAACATGTTTTTATGAACCACACAGCTTCCGGTCTTCCAAGCCCCGAACTGACAAAAATACATGCTGCAGGCATGAAACATACTACCAATAGAAATACATTGCTTTTATAATCGTTCTGTGTGACACGAAAAAAAGGGGAAAATCGTTAATCAATAGATTAAATGTCGTGACTATAACACGAAATGCTGTGAGACTGGGTTGAAATGAGACTACTTAACATCATCACCCTGAACATTAGCCGCCTTTAGCTTAGCGGTATGATTGGTAGCAATGTGACAATGATGTAACATGTTATGGCCTAGTGTTCTTTTTTTACTTCTGGATATTCCACTTAAGCATCAAAAATCATTAAAAGTACTTTATTATGTGGAGATTATAACTCTGAAGTAGGCCTATAGTTTAAAAATATTTTCTGCAAAAATCCAAAACCCCATTGCTTTTTGTTGTGATGATTACTTCCTGCACCACAATTATTTATTACCATTTCTTAAAATAGCTTAAGTTGTAATGGAGAAGGCTAAGTCGATATTAAAGGGGCCCTATTCTGCTCATGTTCAGGTTCATGTTAGTATTTAGTATCTCTCCTGTGTATGGATGGGTATCGAGAACCGGTACTAAGTCAGTACCGTTAAGCCGCTGGACAAACGGTGCTGCTATCGGTATATTAATTATGCTACTTCCTTAGTTTAAACAATTCTGGTTGGTTGGGAACCCTCATCCTGTATGACGTATCCGGTTTGAGTACCACTCTGATTGGCCACTATGAATGCCACTTGTCATCTCTCCTAACAGCGCTCTTATTATTGTGAGACTCCCGGGGGCAGACGCAACATCTTGCAAGAAACAGCGTCTCAAGGCTTCTTAACATTTAACAACCTATTAATGATGCATACCCACTTAACGGGAAAAAACTCAGCTAACAGACGATATTGACCATTTTACCTACACGGAACAGAAGTCCAACACCAAGAGTCTAAATCAACACTTAGCGAAAGGGGCTAACAGGGCTAACTTTAGCACATAACTGGCGATCTTTTCTACGTCATGTTATCTGCACAAACGACATATCACATGAAAGCTGAGATTCCACAGATTCCATTGGCATAAGTCTCATCAATGTACGACCACAACTCACTGAACTAGCAGCCAGGAAAGAGCAAGAAAACAACTTCACTTTACGTAGCCATGATGATGATTATGTCTTACCTTTGCTGTTTTGTGTTCAAGGGCATACAAACAGTTAATCCAATGTCTCTGTGTAACTTTAAAATGATTACTGATGATCCATCATTACAATTATAAATAATAAACGCAATAAACGGATTATAATGTTAGCCGGCCGGAGCTTCCGGTTTAGAAGGTGCGTCTCGTTTTAACTGAATAATGGTCATGTTTGCATGGATTTATGAACTGCCCCTAATTACCGCCCCCCTTCCAGAGACACACTGTCAAACACACTCATACCTGCTTGGTATGACATTGAAAAAGTTACATTCAATAATAAATTACAATAAAATGACTGTTGTTTAATCTTCACATCTTGTATTCATGTCTATAATTTTGAGCATTGAAAAGTATCGATAAGAGTATCGAAAAATACCGGTATCGATAAGCAGTATCGGTATCGATAAAATCCTAACAATACCCATCCCTACTCCTGAGACATGTCTCCATGCTTTAATGTTCAAAAAGCTCTTTATTTTTCTCATATTGCCTGTACTGCAGCACCTCTTTTCATCCTCCCCTTTGGAGGGAACAAAGTGCCTTTGCAGACCATTTACATGCACCAAACCTATATAACCCACTACAGGAAAGGGAAATAGCAGAAAAGGGCCTCTTTTATTTGTGCTACTACTACAGTCAATCTTTTTCGTGTCCACAAATTTGCGTCCAGGAAAATCCAAAAATAATCTTTATTGACTGCTTTGAAGAAGCTGTTCTGAATCTCACCTGGTGACCTGTCCACTTTCATTTCAAAGTAGGTCTTGCCCCCCACCATGTCCGGCTCCGGCCCCCCCACACTGAAGGAGGATCTGGACGGCAGGATGTTGACGTAGGTAGCCAGGGACGTGCTGCTGTCTCCGGACAGCACCGACAGCAGGGGCACTGACTCCAGGTCAGCGTCTGCTACACACTGCTCCACAGACTGCGAGGGGAGGAGGTGGTAGTACTGGCCTCTGGCTGGGAGGGGAGCGTCCATGTCCTTCAGCTGGGACACACACCACCTCTTCAGCTCGTGACTCACCGCGGCCTGCAGGAGAACATATTCTACATTCTGAGAATTCTGACTATTATTCTGTGAAATCTGGCATCTCTCTTATAATAAAGATAACTTTCAGTCCTCAGGTGACTCTTTTTACAGTTATTTGATACATAGTTGTGTCAAACAACATTGACCTTTTATTTATAATCAGTATGAGGTTATGTAGAGTGTGTCTTCACCTTCATTTGTTTAAAGCACATAAATCTGTTTGGAATACAATTCTATATATTATTACAGTAAACATTATGTTTTTCCATGGTACAGTATTACATTTATGTAGTTTTATCTTATAATATTTGAGATGAACATAGTATAGATATTGCTGCATTTTCCTTTCATTATTGTATCAATTGCACTTTTTTCTTCTATTCTATGTTTTCTAACTATATTGTATTGTTACATTGTTAGAGCAGCCTGGGACTTGAGACTTTCTTTGCCAAAATCTACGAATTATATATTGTGCATATGACAATAAAAAACGTTGAATCTTATTCCAGCTCAGAAGGTCACAGATGTAAACATAAAATAAATGTTCCCTTCAAAGGAAGGGATCCGTCATGAACCTGTGTCATGAGGGCCTCCTCCCGGCCCTGGGCGGCTCTCTGCTCGATCCTGAACCCCGTCCTCCTCCTCTCTGCTGCGGCTCTCTGCTCACTCAGGAGGTCCAGCACCTTCATCTGCACAGGAGTAGGAACAATTGCTTGAAAAATTGCTATATTTGAATTTAAAATAAATGTTTGTTAATGCACGCAATCTGTATTTGAATAGTCAATATGGTCAAACAATGTAGATCTTAGTTATTGTTCTTCAGTCATATTGCCCAATAAATGTATATATTCACACAGAAATGTAGGAATTTATATCATACTTTAACCATCCAAATGAACTAAAACATCAGTTTAAGAAATTGAAGGTCAAAGCAATGAATAATTAAACTCAGGTCCAGGAGAGGGGCCACATCTCGACACCCCTCTGATCACCTGCTAAGCTACTGTACAACACATCTGGACTTGTTTCATACACTCATCCCTTTATTTCTCTCTCCCTACATCCCTTCATCAATCCATCTCTCCATGCCTGCATCCTTTGTCCGTTCATTCCTTCCTTTGAACCTTGATCCCTCCCCAATGACATCCCTTCATCCATTATTACTCCTTCCCTTCATATGCCTTTGACTCTTAATCCCTCCCTTCCTATATTAATTCCACCTCTTCATCACTACATTCCTTCCCCCTTTTCTTCCTGTCTTCCCCTATCTCTTTCTCTTTAATCTCTTTAATATCTGATTCTCTTTAAACATGTCGTGCTCATTCTAGGTACAGTTAGGAGGCTTCAAGTAGAAACCTCTCTGAGTCTTCCTCTGCTTGGACTTCAGTCTGTTCTCCAGACCGGCCTGACAGACAGCATCCCTAAACAAATATTGTTTTTGCTGGTCCTTGCTAGTGAAATAGAAGTCCTGATGTGTACTCAGAGGCTGACCTGGTGTCTGTTCCTGTGGTCCATCTTGCTGAGTCTCCGGTTGACCTGCTCCTGGACGTTGAGGATGTGCAGCCTCATCTCCTCCTGAGTTTCTGTCAGCTGGCCCTCCAGCTTCTCCAGCAGGGGCTTACAGTGGCACCCACTGGCCTGTGTCTGAAGACAGTGGGCACAATCAGAAGCATCACACTCAGTAGCAGTTATATCTCTCACAGGCTCCGCCCTCTACTGGACTCTATGGGTACTGCCCTTGACCTCACTATGCAAGCGTTCACCTACTGAGAAATCTATAAACGTAGCCGGCCCCGGGGGCGGGCCTACCTGAGTGCGAGCGCAGGCCCACAGTATATAAGGCGGCATCGCCTCCCGACCGTCATCCTTTTCTCTTCAGCGAGCAGGATAACAACTGAGTAGAGTAAACGGAAGAGAAAAAGAAGAAGAAGCAGTGAAAATGGACTCACCCGTCCTAGAGCACCGACCCTGTCCTTCGTGCACCGGCCTGATTGCGGGTGCCGATCCCTTCCGCCTCTGTTTTGAGTGCCTGGGGCCTGAACACGCCGCGGACGGCTTGGCCCAGTCTCCCTCGTGTCACGCCTGCCGCATGCTGCCACGTCTTGGCCGCCAGATGTCGGGGGCTTCCGGTTCCAGTGTCCAGGAAGAGCCGCCGCATAGGTCCGCTCGTCAGGAATTCCCGTCGGTGATGGCCATCGCGGTGGGACGTGTGGGGCTACTGCTCCCCCCGCGACTACCGCAGCCGGCCTTCGTTTCGCCCTCGCTGCCAGACATTTGGCAGTGTGTGGAGGCGACGTGGCGGCAGCCACTGAGGACGAGGGCTCCAGTGGCAGGCATGTCAGGTATCCTGAGGGTGCAGGGCCGCTCGGACACAGTAGGTCCCGGCGTGACCCCCCTTGATGAGAGCCTGGCGGCCCATCAGCTGGATGGGCGGAGGGGAAAAAACCTCTGCCCCCGCTGCCTCGTGACCGGGAAATGCTGGAGTATTTGGATAAAATATTCCGGCTCGGTACGCAGATGGCAGCAGCGGCCAATAATCTTGGTGTGTTGGGCGTCTCCTTGATTTCCCCTCAGGAGGTCGCCCCCGCCCCCCCGCCTCAGTACGAGGGAGATTATTCGGACCGCTGCATTGGTCAGATGAACAATCTGATCCACGGTGTAGCCGCTGCAGCTGGCCGTGTCATGTCCCTCCCTGGCCACGGTGGTGTCACGTCACGTGTGGCTGGGACTCACCGCGCTGTCCAGGAAGGACCGCGAGGATCTCCTTGGGGCCCCCGTATCCACGGAGGGGCTCTTTGGGTCGATCACGTCGGTTACCCAGCGCTTCCGCTGCCTGGAGGAAGAGAGACTGCAGCTTAGCCGTATGCTACCACTGGCCCTTCCTCAAGCTCCTCTGCAGGGGAGAGAGCGCAGCGCGACGGTGAGGAGAAGAGAAAGGCGACGGTATAGAGCCCCCTCGGCTCCCGTTGCCGCCTCCACCTCCGCGACCCGTCCCGCGGACCCGGCTCAGAACCGGCAATCGCGGGGACGAACTGGCCGGCCCCGGCAGGCTCCGGCCCCACCACAGCAGAGAGCTGCGGGGTGGGGTGCGCCGTCCTCCCGGAGCTGACTGGCGGTGGGAGGAAGCGTCCCGGTGGGGAGGGCGACCTCTTCCACCTAGGATGTAATGCAAGTATTGTGAGGCATACTTTCAATAAAAAAGATGATTGCATTTATCCCATTTTAATGTAATTTATTTGCACAATTCCACACTTCCACATGATGTTAACTGTACTGATTCCCCACTCGCTGCCCCAGTTGTAACTCCAGTAAAAGAAACAGCTAGTGGGCATGCGCAGCCGAGGGTAATAAACCGCAGGAAGTGCCATCAGAGCGCTCTGCGGATACAGGGCCATTATGGCCGGCGTGTGATTGTCAGGAGGCACACGGCACTTACGGCCCCTACACACGGCGGCGTGCGTTGCCGCTTCAACGCTTCTGCCCATTCACTTTGAATGGGGTGACGTGCTCGCTGCAAAAGTAGAGCAATGTTCTACTTTTGACGCTTCGACGGAAGCGTCAGCAAATCGAATCATATGCCAGTACAAGCTCTAGCCAATCAAACCGCGTGCTTGGGTGTCTGGGGCGGGAGATTCATGTGATTGGTTGTTGGTCGAGTTTCAGACCCCCCCGCAGACAAGCGATAACGCACGCCGCCGTGTGTAGGGGCCGTTAGAGCGTCCACACAGCAGCGTGCGTTGATGCTTGGAGGTGGGCGTATCTGAAGTTTAGGGATTTTTTGCGAGCAACGCGACCAACAACCAATCACATGAATCTCCCGCCCCCGACATACAAAGCAATAGCATGTTAAAACGAAGTAAACTGGATATAAAATCCCCAAACAGGCGAAAACCTACCAGTTTCACCCACTGACTCTGCCACCTCCCTCCATGCCTGGTTCCTCCGGTTTGTATCCCGGTAGATGAACAGAGACTGATCATACAGCACCGGGTGATTCACTACCGCTATAATGAATTTTCCCTCCATTTTTTGGAATATGAGGAAATGACCTGCGTAGTCTCTCCCAGTATACACGCGGTTTGATTGGCTCGCGCTTGTACTGGCAGATTTGCATAAATGGGATTTCATTGGCTGACGCCTCCGTCGAGGCGTCAAAAGTTGAACATTGCTCAACTTTTGAAGCCAGCAACGCCAGCAACGCTCCACGTCGCTTCCCAAAATGCAGTTCGGCTAAAAGTGACGTCACCCCATTCAAAGTGAATGGGCAGAAGCGTTGGAAGCTTCAACGCACGCCGCTGTGTGGACGGGCCGTTAGCGTAAAAACTCCGGGTAATGCATTTTTTCGTTTGAGTGAGAATTGCATTATGGCATAGCGCACGCCCCCCACGAGGGCGTGCCGCGGTGCGTTCAGGGACCTCAGTAGAAAATCTGAGGCCCTTTCTGTGTCAGCCCCCCATGGGCAGAACTTCCCTTCATGGGGAGTTTTGCGGTGGAGTGGGCCACTAGGGAGTACCACAGCTTCTTAGCTGTGGCCCCCCAGCTTCTTAGCTGTGGCCCCCCAGCTTCTTAGCTGTGGCCCCCCAGCTGGTTGCTCATCCCCTAACACAATGTTATGTGGAATGGAAGCACATCTGTGTATTAACAGAGTGGATGGACAGGACGCTGAAACAGGGTTATACACTTCAGTTTTGCAGCATCCCTCCTCTGTTCAAAGGTGTAAGAGAGAGAAATCTACCATCCCAGAAAGGTTTCTTTCAGCAGAGATTCAGACCCTGTTACAAAAACTAGTGGTGTCTGTTGTGCTCCCCCAGCACAGGGAGAGGGGGCTTTATTCTATGTACTTCCTGGTTCCCAAGAAGACAGGAGAATTCAGACCCTTCCTAGATCTCCGCAGCCTAAATCGGCTCATCGCCTGCAAAAAAATCCAGATGTTAACTGTAAAGCAGTTATTAGAGCTGGTGCAGCCAGCCGATTGGTTCACAACCATCGACCTGAAGGACGCTTACTTTCATGTCGAGATTGATCCAAGGCACAGAAAGTATTTGCGTTTTGCCTTCCAGGGGGTAGCCTGCGAGTACAACAGGCTACCGTTCGGCTAGTCCCTATCCCCACGCACATTCTGCAAATGTGTGGCCACAGTGCTTCAGCCGCTGCACGGCCGGGGCATGAGGGTCTTCTTTTATCTGGACATTGTCATGGCCAGGTCCAGGGAATGGGCAATGTTTCATACATATGCACGGCGGCGTCTTGGTCCACGCTAGGCCCCTTCATAAAGTTTGATCTCTTGGTCATGTCGGGCTCCTTCTTACGGAGCCCCCTAGGGGACGTGGAGAAGAAAAAATAATTATTTGAAAAAAAAAAAGGTTTTGCGAGATCTCACAAAACCTTTGCGAGATCTCGCAAAACCCCGTTGCAGTTTGTAGACGGTCCCTAAGCACTCTCTCCCTCATCAAGCTGCAGATTGTGACCAATTATTGATGTTTAGCTCGGATGACGGCGCGTATTGAACTGTTCGGATAAAAACGACTCTGTAGCTCGTTGTCTACCTTGCTATGATTGTAAAGTCATGTTGTTTGTATTTTTACAACGTTATGTTCATGAGTTATTGATCCGCGAAATTCGAATCTGTCAATAACTCAGCATGTCCCCTCGCTCTGAGTGTTCTCTTGAGGTGTCTTTCACTTATGTGAAACCCGTGCCTATTGCCAAGCACTGATGTTATATCTTTATATTTAAGGCCAAGCTCAAAGTAAAATCGATGAACCGCTCCATTGTTGTGGTTTCTGTGTTGCCGTAGCAGCCGAACTGACCAGGAAGTACATTGAGCTAAATGAAAAGTTTTGCGAGAGCTCGCAAAGGAATTTTGCGATATCTCGCAAAGCATCTTTTTTTTTTTTTTTTTTTAAATAATTTTTTTCTTTCTTCTCCACGTCTCCTAGGGGGCTCCGTACATTCTCATTGTCTGTGCTTGCTGGGGCAACACAGGACTGGTGAAGGGGGGGGGGCTGTGGGTCAGTAGATATATGACCCCCTCCCCTGGACATATTGCACTTATGTTTTCCCATGCTCCTTAGGGACCCGAGAAACATGAGGCGCAGTGAGCAGGCAGGGGGAGCCGTCCTCACTATTTTTTCCCATGCACACCCTTCGCGAGGCAAGCGGGTCTGGGTGTGCTCTATCAGCCAAGTAAACTGCGGCCCGGGCTCCTCCACGGTCATAACCGAGGGAGGAGAGGTTGCGGTGCAGTGGCTGTTAACCAAAAAAAAGCCGGTCAGGGGCAGTGATGGGTTGTTGGACGACAGGGTGTGTATCCATCATGGCTCCACCCACTGTACCCATAGAGTCCAGTAGAGATCGGAGCCTGTGAGAGAGATAACGATGGGTTACATATTGTAACTCTAGTTATATAAGCAGAGGCGGAGCCCTCTACTAGGGGGCCCTGCTTGTCCTCTGCTGCTCGCTGAAGAGGGTGTATGATGACGGTCGGGAGGCGAGACCGCCTTATATACTGTGGGCCTGCGCGCGCATTCAGGTAGGCCCGCCCCGGGGCCGGCTACGTTTATAGATTTCTCAGTAGGTGAACACTCACATAGTGAGGTCAAGGGCAGTACCCATATAGTCCAGTAGAGGGCTCCGCCTGTGCTTATATAACTAGGGTTACAATACGTAACCCGTCGTTATGATCCCGCAGAATATCCTCTTTATAGCAGATGTGCTCAACACAGCTCAACATGTTCAGTTTTAGCACCAGTTATGCTACCTAGACAGTTGTTTAGGTCCCTCGCAGCACTCTGATTTGAGGTTTGGTCATCAGTTACCTGTTTGATGTTGCCATCCTTGTCACGGTACAGTGTGTAAAGCTGATAGACTTTTCCATTCTGAACAAAATCTTCAGCCTCGTCCCAGAGCAGATTCTTCTTGGGGTTATTCTCACTTTTCTTCACTTCATTTTCATTTACAGCCTGTAGAGGAGGAAAAGTCCCAGACTGTTAGTTAAGATTGCAAAGTGTGGTCATAAGCTCTGCTAAGTGCAAGTCTCATTTGTTTAATGCAAGAGTAAACTTATTCAGCTGTGTGTTATCTTTTAACAAAATGTGTCTGTTTTCAACTGCTAAAACAAGGAAGCCATGGAATCAGCCCATGGCATGCTCATTCTTACAAATGAAGAGTAGCCACTTATTTATTGCATTTCTTGGTATATGATTTTGTGTTTTCATACATACTCCGGATATTATGTCTGTGTTTAATACTACAAAGCACTTATTGTATCATAGTACAGATACTTCCATCCTCTAAGCTTATACGCATTTTAGCAAAATAACAGAGTATTTGTGTCTGAATATTTTGAGAAAAAAAAGCTGTGGTGTTATGATGAAGGCATTATTTAATAGAATATCATTATTCTTCGTAATAGAAACTGCAAGCCCTATAGTCTGTTATTCAGCCATCTGATTTAACCATTGTCTACACACATATTCATTTCACTACCTCCGCCTACGTATCTAATGTCTATATGCAAACCCTTGTGTTT
This sequence comes from Gymnodraco acuticeps, assembly GCF_902827175.1. Classification (NCBI taxonomy): domain Eukaryota; kingdom Metazoa; phylum Chordata; class Actinopteri; order Perciformes; family Bathydraconidae; genus Gymnodraco; species Gymnodraco acuticeps. Next base: position 361,982 of record NW_022991985.1, on the reverse strand, counting down.
AGGAACACCAGGATAGAGGAAGAAGAAGAATTAGAAGAAGAAGAAGAAGAAGAAGAAGAAGATTTATTGATCCCCCTAGGGCAGTGCTTCTCAAAGTGTGGTCCGGGGACCACTTGTGGTCCGTGAGCGCCACCTAGTGGTCCGTGAGTATATTGGTAAAATTTCACATTTTAAATAAATAATTACATTTAAGTTTTCCGCACTCTCGCTGGAATATCTCCGCAATGATATAGCCCAGCGCAACACCTTCGTCACACATGTTGCCACTTGTTTGTACCATTTTCAGGCGATTTTTTATCTGTTCTAGAAAAACGATGTGTTTTGGGATATTTGTGGATTTAGGTGGTCCGCAAGTGTTTTTTTATTGGTTAATTGGTCTTTGGTATGAAAAAGTTTGAGAAACACTGCCCTAGGGGGAAATTCAGTTTTCACTCTGGCTTTTATTTTTTTGTTTAATACACACACAGTATACAGGTGGGTGCACACATGCAAATACACACACAGTTATACACACTATACAGAAAACGAACGAACGAGGAACATGGGAGCAAATCCATGAGAGAACACTAGGGATGATCCAGGGGAAAAACTAAAGGAAACATTAATGAGTAAGAACCACCCCAGAGAAACCCGGACAGGAAGCTTGACAACAGACTCGGACATACAGGAATATATGCACACACAGACTCATTACACTGACAAGACACAGCTAAAGAGGGGGGGCAAAAACACCAGGGCAGCAGATTGATGACACACAGGTGGGAAAACGCAAAGATAGGAAGTTAAACCAGACAGAGAGTGTTCATACAAAATGAACTGAGAAACAGAAAACCTAAACCAGGATCCTGTCTTGATCTGAGAACTCCATCACCTGAAGGTCTGTCTGACCCACCTGCTCCTTGCCTCTCCTCTTCCTCTGGCTTGGGGGGCTGTTGGTGGGGGCGAAGGTCTTGTTGTAGTACTTCTGCAGCTTCTGCTGCTGGCAGGACCCCCCCCTGAGGGCAGTCCTGCTCTCTGTTTGGTCACTGCTGGGGGAGTCCTCCAGAGAACTGCTGTCCTGCTCAGGACAAACAAAGGCACGTGACAAACTCAATTGGAGTGGAGTCCTGCAGATGCTATTAAGAACAGTCGTTTCTCTGTTTTTTTTACTTTGTTTGGAAGAGTTTCTTCTCTGGTGAATGATTGGCTCCTGCGCTCAGCGGTCAGTCTTTCTCTCCGTTTCCTGATTGTTCTTCCTCGCATGAAGCGATGTACCTGAGGACAGTACACAGTCTGTGTCACATCCTGGCCCTGGCTGATCGCCTCACTCTCTCACCTGTGTATTTTCGCTCCCTGTTAATCACCTGCCTGGTCTCAATGAGCCTCAGCTGTCCCTAATGATCACTCCTCACCTGTGTATTTAGTCTGTGCTGTTTCCTTGGTCAGTGCCAGTTCGTCTTGTCTGTATAGCAGAAGGTGCTCCATGTTTCTCTTCTGAGAAACATGGAGCATGGAACATGGAACATGTAAGCTATTGTTCTAGCTGCTTAGCATTTGTACCAACCTAGTTGGTTGTTTTTTTGTTGCTTCTCTAGTAGTTTTCCACCAACTTAGTTGGTTGTTTTTCGTTACTTCAAGTCAGTACATTTTTTGATCATTGCCTGTTTTATTTTACCTTTTGGATTAAACGCTTGACTAAAGACCTTATTGCCTGGTTGTGCTCTTGAGTCCTATTTTTGCTCGTGCCCGTACTTGTGCTTGATAGTAATGTCGTTCAAACCTCGATAGTCAATGCAGGGGCGAAGTGACTTGTCCTTCTTTGCCACAAAGAAAAATCCGGCTCCAGCGGGAGAGGAAGAAGGTCTAATTAATCCAGCGGAAAGTGAAGACTCCACATATTCCTTCATCGCCCGTGTCTCTGGAGCAGATAGGGAATAAAGACGACCCCTGGGTGGTGAAGAGCCTGGTAACAAGTCTATAGCACAATCGTACACACGATGAGGGGGCAGCGAGATGGCTCTGGCCTTGTTAAAAACCTCCTTAAGGTCATGGTAACACTGAGGGACCTTGGAAATGTCAGGGTAATCAGGATCTGACATGTCTTGAATTACAGGGACAGCTGGTGGAGCAGTCAGGGAACATTTGGACAGAAAACAGGTACTTCAAAATCCCTTACACCAAGCAATAATCTTGCCAGTGGACCAGTCTATGTGGGGGTTGTGTAGGGTAAGCCAGGGGTACCCCAAAATGATTGGGTGTTCCGGGGACCGAAAAACATGAAAGACGAGAAGCTTAGTGTGACCGTCCTGGAAACTTAGCTGAAGAGGTTGTGTGTGGTGAGTTACCCTACAGAGAAGACGGCCATCCAAGGCACTTGCTTCCATTGGTCTTGGAAGGGGAAAGGTCTCAAGGTTCAGTTTCTTAGCCAACTCAAAGTCTATAAAACTGGCATCTGAGCCAGAGTCTACCAAAACAGGATGCCTAAGAACCACAGAAGACGAAGACAGAGTGACATTTGGGAGACAACGTGAGGGACTAACATTAAGTGTAGTGCGGCTCACCAGTGCCCTCTTCTTTACTGGCGAGCCAGATCTTTTAGTAGGCGACAGTTGGCGAGTGTCCCCGTTCACCACAGTAGAAGCACCTGCCCTCCCGCAGGCGGCGCTGTCGCTCCTCGGGAGTCAGCTTGGTCCTGCCGAGCTGCATGGGCTCCTCCGGAACAGCAGGGGGCGACAGAGGCCCAGTAGACGGAAGCCAGGGCCTGGGGTGATTCCATGAGGACGAAGAGCTGGGCGAAGACTGCCTCTTGTGGGAGAAATAGGGAATCGCAGTGTCTTTCTCTCGCTCCCTCTCTATCAGTCGCTTGTCAATCTTAATAGTCAATGAAATTAGGGAGTCCAGATCAGCTGGAAGCTCAAGGGGAGCTAACTGATCCTTTAATGTACCGGACAATCCATAAAGGAAAGCATCAAACAATGCTGATTGGTTCCAGTCACTGTCCGCTGCCAGGGTACGGAACTTTATAGCATAGTCAGAAACCCTCTGCTTACCCTGGCGCAATCCAACGAGTGCTCTGGCTGCCTCCCGTCCTGGTGGGATGTGCTGGAAGATCTTGGTGAAGGTCTCAGAGAAGAGATCGAGGGAGTCACAAACAGGAGAGCTTCTCACCCACTCTGTCGTTGCCCAAGCCTCAGCTCGGCCAGAAAGGTGGGAGACAATGTATGCCACCCTTGAGCGCTCAGATGGGTAGCATGCAGCCTTGAGTTCAAAGTGGAGGCCGCACTGAGCCAGGAAAGCCCGACAATCACCGGAATCCCCAGAAAACCGCTCTGGTCGGGAGAGGTGAGGGTCAGAGAAGCAAATGTTGGTAACCCAGGGCCGAATGGTTGCCCTCAGAACAGGTTGTTTGTGTCCTCTCCTCTTCGCTCTCAGGTCATCCACTGGGCTCATGCGTCCCCTCTCTCCTGCCATCCGGGGATCAAACGGACCATGTTTGTGGTCAAGCAACGCTTCTGGTGGCCCAAGATGGAGAGTGAGGTGGGGGAGTATGTTGCTGATAGCCCGGTGTGTGCTCGGAACAAAGTTTCTCGTCGGCCTTCCCCTGGTCTCCTACGTCCCCTTCCTGTACCTACTCGCCCTTGGTCGGACGTCTCTCTGGACTTTGTAACGGGTCTTCTCCTGTCCCAAGGTAACACAACCATTTTGACCATTGTCGACAGATTCTCAAAGTTGGTGCATTTTGTTCCTCTGCCCAAGTTACCCTCTGCCAAGGAAACGGCAGAGGTTGTCCTGTCCAATGTTTTCCGGTTACATGGCTTCCCTAAAGATGTTGTGTCGGATCGGGGTGCCCAGTTCGTCTCCAAGTTTTGGAAGGAGTTCTGCGCTCTCCTGGGTGCCACCGTTAGCCTCTCCTCCGGCCATCACCCTCAGTCCAACGGACAGACCGAGCGGCTCAACCAGGAGTTAGAGACCGGTCTGCGCTGTCTCGTGTCTCAGAACCCCACTACTTGGAGTAAGAATCTTATCTGGGTTGAGTATGCGCACAACACATTGCCTTGCTCTTCTACTGGTCTTTCCCCATTTCAGTGTGCTTATGGCTACCAACCGCCCCTGTTTCCGTCCCTGGAGGGAGAGGTCAGGGTTCCTTCTGCCTTGGCACTGATTCGGAGGTGCCGTCGCATCTGGACTGGGGCTAGACAAGGCTAGACAGTACGTCTGCTCGGTACAAGAGGGCAGCAGACCGCCGACGGCTCCCTGCTCCCACCTATCGTGTCGGCCAGAGAGTATGGCTCTCCACTCAGGATCTTCCTCTTCGAGTCGAGTCCCGTAAGTTGGCGCCTCGCTTTGTTGGTCCCTTCCCTGTCTCAAAGATTATTAATCCTGTTGCTGTGAGACTCAAGCTTCCCAGGTCCATGAGGTCACACCCAACGTTCCATGTGGCTCGGATCAAGCCGGTCAAAGAGAGCCCTCTGGTTCCTGCCTCCAGACCCCCACCGCCCCCCCGGTTCATCGATGGAGGGCCAGTTTATTCTGTCAAGCGGCTCTTGGCGACTCGCTGGCGGGGTCGTGGACGCCAGTATCTGGTGGATTGGGAGGGCTATGGTCTTGAGGAGAAGGAATGGGTATCTTCAAAGAACATTGTCGACCCAGACCTCATCCGGGATTTCCACAGGCATCATCCAAACGAGCCTGGACCGTCCGGTGCCGGTCGTTGAGGGGGGGGGGTACTGTCACATCCTGGCCCTGGCTGATCGCCTCACTCCCTCACCTGTGTATTTTCGCTCCCTGTTAATCACCTGCCTGATCTCAATGAGCCTCAGCTGTCCCTAATGATCACTCCTAACCTGTGTATTTAGTCTGTGCTGTTTCCTTGGTCAGTGCCAGTTCGTCTTGTCTGTATAGCAGAAGGTGCTCCATGTTCTCTTCTGACGTAAGCTATTGTTCAAGCTGCTTAGCATTTGTACCAACCTAGTTGGTTGTTTTTTTGTTGCTTCTCTAGTAGTTTTCCACCAACTTAGTTGGTTGTTTTTCGTTACTTCAAGTCAGTACATTTTTTGATCATTGCCTGTTTTATTTTTACCTTTTGGATTAAACGCTTGACTAAAGACCTTATTGCCTGGTTGTGCTCTTGAGTCCTATTTTTGCTTGTGCCCGTACTTGTGCTTGATAGTCTGCTATGGTTACATCACCTTATTATATTTTATATTGCTAAAAACATGCATAAGAAGACACAAGATGTTTGCTTATGCTTTTGAAAACTGTGACGATCATATTTCTATACCATTTTCTACAGTAGTGTTGCGGGAAAGATCTTCTTTTCTTATTTTGCAATATTCCAAAATCCAATGGAAAACTTCCAGGTCAGCTTTAAAAAATCAATCAACCCACTCTATTGTGATTCCCAACACTGTACACACTAATGTTTTAGTATAGTGAGTATTTGAACTCATTTTATAATGCAGATACTGTACATACCTGAGGAGCTCTGGCCAGGAGGTGGGCCACATCTTTGTGGTTGTTATCTCTGGCCTTATCCAGGGCTGTTTTACCTGACTGGAAGTGAACAGTAAATTATGAACACTAGAAAACCTTTCACTTGACCCAGAGCAAACAGGATTGTTACATTCAACCTATATTCCAAGATCTCCTCCTGATGTCACTATATAGCTATGTGGAGATTGGTGTCTGGTTTATTCTGAAACCATAAATGTATTTCCGTGCCTGGCTAGCTGCCTGCCTGTTTCCTCTTGGTCGTGCATTCTCCACCTCACACAGAGCCATTGGAGTTAGGGAGTCCTATCTGAAACATTCAGCTTGTAAATAGAACTCACGTTGTTCCTCACTTTCCCATCAGTCCCTGCCTCCAGTAAGAGCTGCACCATCTTCTTATGGTTCAGAGCAGCAACTACATGGAGAGCTGTGTCCCCCGCCTGCAGACAGACAGACAGACAGACAGACAGACAGACAGACAGACAGACAGACAGACAGACAGACAGACAGACAGACAGACAGACAGACAGACAGACAGACAGACAGACAGACAGACAGACAGACAGACAGACAGACAGAGTAAGCTCACATTCAATTCAACAATTGATCTAAATAAAACAACTTAACTCAAAACTAGGCTAATGTAGTGGTGAAAGAAAACATTTACTCCATTGTGAGATCATATTTACGTCTTACTGAAATATTTAAATGTTATGCTACTTGCATATTGCCCTTTTGACAACATTATTTAAATGTAAAAAACCTTTTACAAAATGTATCTTATCAAATAGTTTATGTCTATTATTGATTCCTAAAAATAAAATGTGTATTCATTTTCTAAAATAAGAGGTAATTTTCTCAAAATATTACAAACTACTTATTTAAAAGAGGCACAACATGTTCATAATACAGTATAAAATAGTTAAATTAATTCTACCTTGACCACTACATAAAATGTGTTGACACACACACACCCTCTTCCACTAGTGAATACACAAGCCAATTAAATAAAACCAAAGCATGACTGAAATCACACACTCTCATAAAGAAACATATTTAAACATATTATTGTTAACACTGGCATGCTGTACCTGGTTTCTCTGTGTCACAGAGCACAGGGAGCTCAGCAGGGTTTTAGCCAGCGTCAGGTTGTTGTAGCGAGCAGCCACATGCAGACAGGTGTCCCCCGCCTGCACCCAAACAGATGTTTAGTATGTTTGATCATGATACAACAAGTGCTTTGGGAAATGATTGCTAACTATTTAACAGCCCACATTAGTAGAGCTCAATAGGGTCAGAGTGACTGTAATATAAGTTATTTGGGGAATTGACTTGAAACAAGGAAGATGGGGACCAATCTGATAAGCCTTTAATTCAAGGGCAAAGGAAAAACAGCAAATGAAAAATACAAGCGTATTCTCTGTCCATAGTTATTCTAAACAGAGCAAGCAATAAACGTCTTTCCCTAAAGATGAGTCATTTTGATGACTCCACAAATCCCAATAAACACAATCTGTATCTTGACTTTATCTCCTCGACCTTCCATACCAGAGAGCACTGTGAGAGTCTTAACTCGTATACATTTTGGGCAGACAGATTTATGACCATTTTTTGGAGTGATATTTGGTGTCAGGGTCAGGACTCACATTGTTCTTGGTGTCTGGGTCAGGGTCAGGACTCACATTGTTCTTGGTGTCTGGGTTAGGGTCAGGACTCACATTGTTCTTGGTGTCTGGGTCAGGGTCAGGCCTCACATTGTTCTTGGTGTCTGGGTCAGGGTCAGGACTCACATTGTTCTTGGTGTCTGGGTCAGGGTCAGGACTCACATTGTTCTTGGTGTCTGGGTCAGGGTCAGGACTCACATTGTTCTTGGTGTCTGGGTCAGGGTCAGGACTCACATTGTTCTTGGTGTCTGGGTCAGGGTCAGGACTCACATTGTTCTTGGTGTCTGAGTCAGGGTCAGGACTCACATTGTTCTTGGTGTCTGGGTCAGGGTCAGGACTCACATTGTTCTTGGTGTCTGGGTCAGGGTCAGGACTCACATTGTTCTTGGTGTCTGGGTCAGGGTCAGGACTCACATTGTTCTTGGTGTCTGGGTCAGGACTCACATTGTTCTTGGTGTCTGAGTCAGGGTCAGGACTCACATTGTTCTTGGTGTCTGGGTCAGGGTCAGGACTCACATTGTTCTTGGTGTCTGAGTCAGGGTCAGGACTCACATTGTTCTTGGTGTCTGGGTTAGGGTCAGGACTCACATTGTTCTTGGTGTCTGGGTCGGGGTCAGGACTCACATTGTTCTTGGTGTCTGGGTCAGGACTCACATTGTTCTTGGTGTCTGGGTCAGGGTCAGGACTCACATTGTTCTTGGTGTCTGGGTTAGGGTCAGGACTCACATTGTTCTTGGTGTCTGGGTCAGGGTCAGGACTCACATTGTTCTTGGTGTCTGGGTCAGGGTCAGGACTCACATTGTTCTTGGTGTCTGGGTCAGGGTCAGGACTCACATTGTTCTTGGTGTCTGAGTCAGGGTCAGGACTCACATTGTTCTTGGTGTCTGGGTCAGGGTCAGGACTCACATTGTTCTTGGTGTCTGGGTCAGGACTCACATTGTTCTTGGTGTCTGAGTCAGGGTCAGGACTCACATTGTTCTTGGTGTCTGGGTCAGGGTCAGGACTCACATTGTTCTTGGTGTCTGAGTCAGGGTCAGGACTCACATTGTTCTTGGTGTCTGAGTCAGGGTCAGGACTCACATTGTTCTTGGTGTCTGGGTCAGGGTCAGGACTCACATTGTTCTTGGTGTCTGGGTCAGGACTCACATTGTTCTTGGTGTCTGGGTCGGGGTCAGGACTCACATTGTTCTTGGTGTCTGGGTCAGGGTCAGGACTCACATTGTTCTTGGTGTCTGGGTCAGGGTCAGGACTCACATTGTTCTTGGTGTCTGGGTTAGGGTCAGGACTCACATTGTTCTTGGTGTCTGGGTCAGGGTCAGGACTCACATTGTTCTTGGTGTCTGGGTCAGGGTCAGGACTCACATTGTTCTTGGTGTCTGGGTCAGGGTCAGGACTCACATTGTTCTTGGTGTCTGAGTCAGGGTCAGGACTCACATTGTTCTTGGTGTCTGGGTCAGGGTCAGGACTCACATTGTTCTTGGTGTCTGGGTCAGGACTCACATTGTTCTTGGTGTCTGAGTCAGGGTCAGGACTCACATTGTTCTTGGTGTCTGGGTCAGGGTCAGGACTCACATTGTTCTTGGTGTCTGAGTCAGGGTCAGGACTCACATTGTTCTTGGTGTCTGGGTCAGGGTCAGGACTCACATTGTTCTTGGTGTCTGAGTCAGGGTCAGGACTCACATTGTTCTTGGTGTCTGGGTTAGGGTCAGGACTCACATTGTTCTTGGTGTCTGGGTCAGGACTCACATTGTTCTTGGTGTCTGAGTCAGGGTCAGGACTCACATTGTTCTTGGTGTCTGGGTTAGGGTCAGGACTCACATTGTTCTTGGTGTCTGGGTTAGGGTCAGGACTCACATTGTTCTTGGTGTCTGGCTCAGGGTCAGGACTCACATTGTTCTTGGTGTCTGGTGTGGATCCCCCGAGCAGCAGCAGGCGGGTGGTCTGAGCGTGTGCGTTCTGACAGGACAGGTGGAGGGCTGTATGTCCTGCCTGCATCAACACAAAACCCTTACTACAGAGCAAATACACAACACGGAAACACAGGCAGATATTCAGATGTTATCGAAAGGTCCAGGATAGGGATTGTGATCCCTTGTGCCAGGTTCTTCGGTCCACAGAGCCATTCTTTACACAATATAATGCATACAACCCACATTTTTAGTAAATAGAACCTTTTTAGTTAACAGGGTTAGGGTTGGAATGACATGAAGTTTTATATTGTATGTTTTGCAACTGGACACTAAGATATTTGCTAACATGGGTTAAACTGGCTGACCTGTTCCATTAGATGGGGCAAGTCAAGCCATCAGACCACTTTTCTTTGAGAAGTCATATTTTCATGGCCTTTTTTAAAGCTGCATTATTTTCATTTGGATTGACAGAAGACATCCTGAAGTAAAGGTTGTTGCTGTGATTTGACTTCTATCTCATTTTCCTTGCCTAGAGGACAACAGGAGTACACATTGGCTCATCTTACTCCATTATATACTCCCCTATACTGTAAAACCGAATAGTGGGCTGCCTCTTTATAAATGTCTTGCCATATTGTCAAGCAACTCTGTGGAAGGCTACAAGATGAGGATGAACGTTTTGGAAACAACGACTGAAAATAGGTAGACCTTGTTGTTGCAAATGTTCTGTTTTTGTCTTACCTTGTTCCTGATGTTGACGTCAGCTCCTGCCTTGACCAGCAGTTTAACGCAGTGAGAGAAACCATGCCAGGACACCTCATGCAGCGCCGTGTTGCCGTCCTCAAACAGACACAGGACACAGTGTTATCACCGAGTATCATCCTTTAATAAACCACACATATTGAAAGTATATCAAATTATGTTCCTGTAGTCGTGTGAAAGAGTTGTGACTCACTTTGTCCTGCAGGTCCAGAGCACAGCCCCCCTGGATCAGAGCAGCCACAGAGTCTCTGTTCCCCACCATGGCTGCCCGGTGCAGGGTGGTCCGCTGAGGCATGTGGACCAGCGCCTGCTCACTCATCACGCTGACACACACACACACACACTCATGCACACAGGCCTACGGTCCTCTGTGTGCATGCATGTACACAAACAGACACTGTACTTTACTCCATGCTTATCACATAATCACTGAAGTAGTAGAACATGCTTTAGTGTTATGACAAAAACAACACGATGACTTTGACCATAGCAAAGGCTAAGGGGGGTGGGCGGATAAAAATACGTTTAAGAAATATTGCCTGGATTGCTTCTATATCTTTCCTGTGAATTGAATCGTTTATTTTTACAGCTGTTTTTACATATTTTTCTCTTTTGGACTCTAATAACTTTTTCTACTTGATGGCCAGGTGCAAACATTTTTTAAATAAACATTTTTGAATTAAACATGTCACTATATCTAGAAGAACTCTGGTGCTTCCAAAGATCTCTAATGTTTCAACTGTGATAAACAGTGGGTAATGTGCACATATCAGAATACCTTTATTCTGAGGAGCCTGGGACTTAAGATGTTCATGCCATATCTACACTGTTGCATCTGGCAGCCTTTGAAACCTTGAAACCTTCTTTCGTCCCACAGAGGGGAAATGTACAGTCCGCAGTGTGCATGTGACAAGTGGAACAGTGTACCTGCACTACTGTGATCGCATAACGTTAAAATAAACACTGCCAAAACGAGTCATCAGTAACACCAAATATTTCATATGATGAGTTCATTTATATTATCATGGTCGTTAGCTGCAACCAGCAATGCTTTGTCACCATTCAAAACATTTCTGGCCCTTTGATGGCAACATTTTTGGACTGGAAGTGTTTGTGAGGTTGTGTGTTTGTATAACACAAATAGTTGGTGGAGACCAAACCAGAGCAAAATAAGATAGAACATTGGACTTCATCAAGTTGGTTTAATAGGAAGTTGTTATTTCTGAGCAGCCCAGATTATTTTGAAGATAATGAAAAATGACTTGCTTATCAGAGATGGAAAGTAACGAAGTACATTTACTCACGTACTGTACTTCGTACAATTTTAAGGTACTTGTACTATACACGAGTATTTAAATGTTTTATACTTTTAGTTACTTTACAGATTTGGATGAATGATGTGAAATATAATCAAGTGTTAAATCAGACTTTAGTTCCAACCCTTTACCAGCTTTGAGAAGACTTTCATGATCAATCATTATAAAACATATCATATATATTATTCTGAAATGGACCAATCTGCACAACGACTACTTTTGGTACTTTAAGAATATTTTGATGCTAATACTTTTAAAATAAGATAAGATGGACTTTTATTAATCCCTCGTGTGGAAATTGTTTCTCTGCATTTGACTGATCCTAGTGTTAGGAGAAGTGTACTGCCATTTTGAACAGCGCCCGGGGAGCAGTGTGGGGAACAGTGCCTTGCTCAGGGACACCTCGGTAGCACTTGGTCTTGACGGGACTTGAACTGGTGACCTTCCAGTTGCCAAGCCAAGTCCCTATCGACTTCGCCACCACCGCCTTTTGTACTTTTACTTGAGTAACATTTTGATTGAAGGACCTTTACAATTGAACAGAGTATTCCTATACTCTGGTAGTTTTATTAGTACTTCTCCCACCTCTGATGCCTATCCGAGTCAGGTATTGATTATGCCAAAATGCTGCATTAACATGTATTTGGAGTCATGTTTCTGACCACCTGTAGTACAATACTCATTCTCTTCTAGCTTTGTTTGGTCTCCACCACCTTCTGCGGTACCTCTCTGTCTCTTGGGGTTAGGGTTAAATGCTCCTCTATGTTCTGAACTACTCTTAAACTGTGTCTATATTCTGTTTGCTGCTGACCAGCCAGTGTATGATGGCTTTCTAGAGCTTTTTCACTGAAAACATCTGCCTGCTGCTGCCATTGTGTTGTCTGCTCACTCACTGACCTGGATTCTGGTGGTGACGGTCCTGCTCCTTTAATGTTAAGCATCTGACCCAAATGACAAAGGATTTCATGTCAGTTCTGTGTTTGAGCTGCTAGTCAGATTATGTTCCATGCCGAGGTTCAGCCTTTAATCTTTGTTGGCGATTAGAAGCAGTCTAGAACCCAAAGCATGTTAACAGTGAAACACTTCTCATCATTCACCCTCTCTCTGTTGTCTGCACTAATCCCACCTGTATCACATACTACTCTTCTTTGAACATGTCTGTATACTCAGAGCCAACAATATATGATCTGTACTAAAGATTGAAGTTCATCACTGGCTCCGTACAAATGCCTTGCGATGTATCTGCATTTCCAGATACAGCTCTTCTTTTTTCAATTTCCTGTTCCCTGACCCATATGTTTCAGATATAAGATTCTGTTTGGGAGGACAGGTTAGGATTAGCTCCACTTTTTTGAGGAAATGGTGGGAAGTATAGATTTTGATTCAGGATTGGTTAGCCTAGCATAAGCTTAGTACTGGAAGCAGGGGAATATAGTCGGTCATTTTTAAACTTATCAACCAAGGTGAAAAAGGTGTTGTATTTGTAATGTTGTATCTCTTTTGTTTAAATTGAATACAAATAGAAATATGAAAGTGACAATTGTACAGGGAATCAGTGACTAAGTGCAGCTTGAAGTCACAGTGAGGTGGTCAGCTTTGGTACTATTGTGCCTTTACAGAGCCCAAAACCATTCCAAAAACCAAAACCTAATTGTGATATTGCTACAGATGTAGACGCTTTTGGAAAATATCCAGTTGATTCTTACTTTCTTACTTTTAAATACAAATTGGAATTCATTGTTTGCACAAAATCACAACTGTGGAGTTTGTCCCTTATCTATTAGCAAAATGCAGGTAACTATCAGCGCCACCCTGTCAGAGAGCAGAAGTGCGTCCCTTCTCCGGGCGTTTCACAGGCTGCGACAGGGGGCGACAGTGACAGCTTTAACTGTCATGCAGACTTTGAGTCTCATGGCGGCTGCTCACATTGTGGTCCCGCTGGGGTTACTGCATATGCACCGCCTGCAGAGGTGGTTCTCCAGCCTGCGTTTGGATCCCAAGAGGCATAAATGCCCCCCCCCCCCGTCAGTGGAGGGCAACCTCCGGTTTTGGGGGTCCCCGGATCACTTCCGGAGGGGTCTCCACTGGGACGGGTGACCTCCTACATCACAGTGTTCACGGACACATCCAGAACAGGAAGGGGAGGGACCTGCCTGAAGAGGGCTATAGGTGGGCGCTGGGCTCTAACAGAGTCTCGACACAGCAACTTCCTAGAGCTACGGGCGGTAGTGTTAGTCCTCCGGCATTTCATGCCGGCGCAACAGCCACTGTGCCCTGTGGTTCTCCATGGCCCTGAGGGACGACCCGCCCTTGGGGGTGGACGAGTTTGCACACGAGCCATGGCCAAGGAAGCTGCTCTACGCCTTTCCACCGCTGCGTCTCATTCTCCCTCTCCTGGGGAGAGTGAGGCGAGAACGTCTGTCAGTCATCCTAGTGGCTCCGGACCGCGCCGGGGCGCCGTGGTACTCAGAGATGACACGGATGAAGGTGGGCCAGCCCTGGGCGCTTCCCCAGTTCTGGGGGGCGATTAAGAAGCAGGTGCAATCGGGGCGTTACCCACTCTCGGTCGTCCTCTTCAGGCTTGGCTCCTGAGAGGGACTGGCTGAGACAGGGTGGTTTGTCTGATAGTGTTATTCAGTCTATCCAGGCAGCTAGAGCTGGATCCACCACAGCCTGTTACAGGCCAAAGTGGCTGGGATTCCAGCGATGGTGTGAGGAGCGGAGAATAGAGCCCCTATCTTGTGAGTTGGGCTCTATTTTATCCTTCTTACAGTTACTGGTGGACAGAGGGCTTGCGCATTCCACAGTGAAAGTGTATGCAGCAGCCATCTCGTCCGGCCATGAGGGATTTGTCGGCATCATGTTATGTGGAGCGCACGGCTGCCCTTCGACGCACCGAACAGCTGTTCCTGGGGGCGGGGTGATCGGGAAAGCTCTGTCCAAGAAATGCCTGGCAGGCTGGCTCTGCGAGTGCATTGCACATGCATACGGACAGGCGGGGAGAGCCTGCCCCACGGGGATTCGTGCGCACTCCACACGGCCCTCTAAGGCAGTGGTTCCCAACCTTTTTTGTCTTGTGTACCCCCTGAGCCTTTTAGTACAGTTAGTATATGTTTATAAAACGGACAAGTCCAATCAAGCAATCTGATGTTTCTTAGCCGTGATATAATGAGCGTAGGCCTATATCCAGGGAATAGTTGTTGTTACTTTTCACAAATCAGTATCCCTCCGCGTCTGAGAACCGTTATAAAATCCTAAACTAAACTTTATATAGTAAACTAACTAACTAACTAAGCTTAAGATGGAAACATTTAAGGTTAACTTCGACCTCCGGGGTGGGCTTACTATGGAGGAGTGACTGGATTGAGAAGTGCCTATCTCCAGAAAAAAAAGCACCTAAATGACGACATTCGCTATCTGTTATTGTTGTTGCATAGCAACCACCTCGCACTATGTGCAGAAGGCACATATTTTATTCCCGGGCTGATTTTTAGTCCCAGTCCGCCACTGAACGTAGCTATTATGTAAGGTAATTGTAAATCAAAGAAGTGCAGTACATGCTATGTTATAAAGTGGAGGGCGGGAGTTTATAAACCAAAGAGTAACCGCCCTTACGGGACGCTGTAATAAGTAAAGCGAACGCACCCGCAAGGACACCTGGCCTTGGGATTTTGACAGGATTGTTGCACAAAAGTTTCGAGCGCGCACAGAATAAATCTGAGAGCAGAACAAATCTGTAAACAGCAATATATGTGAGTGCACGCGTACAGTTTGAGCAGAAGCAGAGCAAATCTAAGTGCAAGCAGGCACTATTTGAGTGCGAGGACAGGGTTTGAGGGAAATAAATACATAAAGTATGCTCTCAAATTTAAATACCATGCTCTTGAATAAAGATAGGGAATAACCCCCATAGTTTATGTCCGACGCATCTTTGTAACGCACGAAGGACAGGAGCTGCGCTTCTCCACTCACATCTGTCATTTCATCCAGCTGCAAAGCGAACTGACCGGCTAGTTTTATTTTGTTCACCACTTATCCAATTATATTCACAGACATATCATTGATCCGACGGGATACTGTGTTATTCGACAGGGGAACTTTCTTGAGTGCTTCGGCTGTTTTCTTGTCTATCATCATTTCGGCCAACGCAGTCGCTGCAGGGAGAATGAGCTCCTCAACAATAGAGTGAGGTTTTTTTTATTTAGCCACAAGCAGGGACACGGCGTAAGATGCCTCGAGTGCTTTCATTGACACATTCGTGGCTTTCATCATTACTGTCTGGCTCGACTTAAATTCCGACAGCTTTGGTCTGTAAAATTATTCACTTTTATCGACACTTCCCGAGTGTTTGGTGCTCTGGTGTCTCTGTAAATGCGCTGGCTTCATCGCACTATTAGCCAGGACTTCACCGCAAAAGAAGCACTGAGGCTGCGGTGGGTCCGCAGAAATAGAAATGAATCCAAATAATATATTCAATTCAATTCAATTCAAAACCTTTATTTATCCAGGTAAAATCCCATTCAGATCAATGATCTCTTTTTCAAGGGAGACCTGAAATGTTTCACTGTACTGCCTTGGTTTAAGTTTGGCCTCTTTCTTACGTTTCTCGGCGGGCTCCTTTGAACCCTGGCCTGAATCCAGAGCAAGCGGACGTTTCAGCCATTTATCCATAGCGCAGACCTACCAGTATTTTTCTGGCTGCAGGTAAACAGCTGTTTTCATTGTGGGATTTTGGCGCGGTTGTGCGTGCCACAGACTATTGTCTCCCTAGGGAAACAAATCGCGCACTATCATTTTTGACGGGATTATTATTTGTTTTACTTGTCACCTTGGAATTCCACGTACCTCCTACAGTTCCCTCGCGTACCACTAGGGGTACGCTTACCCCCGGTTGGGAAACACTGCTCTAAGGGATCCCGGGATGGGCGAGGTGCGCACTGGCCCATTACGGGGCGGAAGGGCTACCCCCTTGGAGGGGTAGCCCTCCACACTTTAGTCCACACACACTCAGCACAGGCAGGGCCGGCCCTCGGCATAGGAAGTATAGGCGAATGCCAAGGACGCATCAACCCATAGGGGGCGCCGGAAAAAAAAAAAAAAAAGTTAGAAATAAAAAATAATTTGTAAACACAATTTCCCGATTTTGGATCAACAAAGTACATCTTATTATCTTATACTAACAGAACTACGCCTATATTGCGTACAGCGCCCATAAACTATGGCACACCCCCCCCAAAATCAAGTTGAACCGCCCCAGCCCCAGTAAAAACCAGAGGTTTATGTGAAATAGTTCTTTTTTTTAAATAATGGTTTTAGTGGGCAATTATAGGTTTTAATTTTGTATTTGTGTTCATTTAAAATAAATCAAACTCCCAAAAAACGTACACAGCTTCTGTGTGCTTTTATTAACATTGGAATTTACTGTGTAAGCGGCCGCGGGGGGGGGGGGAGAGCTTTAGAGAGCTCTCTCCTGAAAGACTGAGAGGCTCTGATAACCTCAGCTCAGTGAGGTAAAGGCTCACCTTTATATGATCATTATAGTTATGAAAAAATAAGAGAGAGAAAATATCCATAAAGAAAAAGAAAATCTGTTTACAGTTCTGTTTCATCTGGTGTTGAGAGATGTATCCATAGATCTCTTAATGTTGCTCTCAAAGTGCACCAGATTGATGCTTTTAACTTCAATATTAAAAAAAAAACTCTTACCGGGGGTGCATGCCCCCAGACCCCCCTAGAGGAGGTGAGGTCCCCCCCCATTTATAATCATGTTCACATGGATAGGAAACTAAATACAGTTGCACACATCTTGTGTCAATATCTTTGTTTTGGTGGTCATGCCACAACCGCGCACGTGCGAATCATAGTGAGTGTCTGTATTTTGGGGGGGGCGCCAGCTAAAATCTTGCCTAGGGCGGCAAATTGGTCAGGGCCGGCCCTGAGCACAGGGTCAGGGTTTGAGTGTGGGGCATGGGCACTTGCACTCTCCCTGTGATCCTTAGGGACTTAGATAGGTGGGTGCACAGTGAGCTCATACAGGGCTGGGGATTCTCCCCATCTGCCTATGGGCGGAGGGCCCCTCAGCACTGTTGTTTGAGCACACTTTCTGCGAGGCAAGCGCAGCAGAGTGTGCTCTGTCAGCCGCAGCCCAGACTTCTCCACGGTCACAACCGGGGTAAAGGAGAATGTGTGGCAGCAGCTGCTGACCAGAAAAGCCGGTCAGGGGCAGTAGGGTGGAATGGTATTGTTGGACGACAGTGCGCGTATACATCAGGGCTCCACCCACTGTACCCATAGAGTCCAGTAGAGGGCGGAGCCTGTGAGAGATATAACGCCGGGTTACGTATTGTAACCCTTGTTATATTGCTATAGAAATCTCAGTAGGTGAATGCTTGCATAGAGGGTAGTACCCATAGAGTCCAGTAGAGGGCTCCACCTGTGTTAATATAACAAGGGTCACAATACGTAACCCGGCGTTTCTAACAGAAAAGCAGAGGTGGAAGAATTATTCAGATTCAGATTATTAGTAAAAGTAAAAGTAGCAATATCAATAGTACAGTGTAAAAATACTCAGTTACAAGTACAAGTAGTTCATTCATTCTACTTAAAAGCATCAAAATGGCTTTTTATGTAGAAAGGTACTTTTAAACACAAGATAATCACTTCAATGTTGTACCTTGTGAAGGTTGGGTTCATTTAAACTACTTTATACACTACATGGGAAGCTTAGCCTATCATAATATATGTGTTGATTTATATTTTGTATCAACCTAAATGTGCAGATTAACTAGTAACTAAATATGTTGTGATGTAGTGGAGTAAAATATACAACATTTAACAACATTTAGTAGTATCATTTAATAATACTCAAGCAAAGTTCAATTACCTAATTTTCTACTTCAGTAGAGAACTTGAGTAATTGTACTTAGTTACATTACACCTCTGCATAAAAAACATGCATTGTATAGTTTGGTATTTTTTTTACCTCATCCTCCATGGAGCCTGCAGACTTCAGTTATTCCCTGTTGTAGAAAAAGGAGCATCCATGCAAAATCCAAATAAAAGCCTCTGGAAGAGTCTCTTGCTGTGTTTGTTGTCGTGTAAGAGGATGATGCTGCGCTAACAGTCGAGCGGCGACTCAGTGTGTGAAGATGTGCTGAGAGGATGCCAGCTGTTGTAGTGCATTACAGCTTAGAGAGAGAGAGGCTGGGGTTGGGATATGGGACTACAACAGTTCTTTAACCCTCCATCTACACGTGACTCCGTCCTGATATAAAGGTTTCATCGTGTTTGTGAGCTGTACAACTAGGATATGAGATTTCAACAAAGTGTCAGCTTTCTTTCTCGTTTGAATCTTAATTTCAAACACACACACACTGTTTTAGTGTGCTTGTGTTTGGTGAATCTCACTGAGAAGCGATCCGTGTGGATTAGGATCAAGACACTCAGATTAAATCTCTAATTTACCCTGCCTTGCTTGGAAAATGTTGTCTTTTTAATCTAAGATGTTGTTGTACATGAGAACAAAGCAGGATAAAGAAAGACATCTCTGGCTAAATTAGAATTCAAGTAAAGTCATGATGACAGCTGGGTTACATGCATCAAACATGAAAATCAACTGGTCAAACTTCACAGATACTCAGATATTTTACTACATGAGCAGCTGGTGATGTGCAGACACTAGCGTTAATTGAACAATATATTTTTTGAAATCATTTTTATTAGAGATTCCATCTTAAATATTGACATGGTATTTGAATAAAGTGATGTAAAAAGAAATGCCCTCATATTCCATCCAAACATTGGAAACAAGGAGTTATACTGTATATCAAAGTCACTCTGCCTTTTTCCAATATATATATATAGATATAGTGCATCACTCTTCTGGTCTGGGCAAGTGTCTTTGATCTATGACCTTTGCAAAACTAAATCAGATGAGTCCTCAGAGAAGGGTGACTTCACACCTGCCTGACAGGGACATTTCAAAGAATCCAGGGATTAACCTGGAACGTGTTCTGTAATCCTGGAGCAGCCAGGATAAGGATGTCACCTTTTTCCTTCAAATTCCCAAAATCTAAAGGGGCCAGACTCACAGATGTTTGAAGATACTACCCAGGATGCATCAGACAGCCACAGGAAAGCTTTGATCCTATAGTCGGTAAACGACGCCACATGTGTGTATGACTTGGCTTTTGATGACCTTGCAAGGAATAGCTTTACAGCAGAAACAATTAAGTCATATAAGGGGACTAAAAAAGGACATGAGGTCATTGGGAGCGTTGAATAGAGCCTATTGTTATGGTGCAGGTGTGAGCTACAGCAGCGCTCTCTCAGTCATCATCTGTGAGTTTTTGTTCACTGGTTTGAGAGGCCCGTCTTACATTTTCCGCCAAAGATTTTGGAAATTGGTCCTTGCGCAAAGCATTGTGGGGATTTTAAGACCGCAGAGTCTACACATGTGCAGCCTCGAAATTTCCCGCAATGAAGTACGCCGGCCTCGGTAGAATTCTAAGTATCCTGGACATTGTCCTTCGGCGGCACTCAATGACGTAGTATCCTTGAAATAGTGGCTCTGGAGCAGCTTTCCTCGACATTGAGAAACACCCTGCGTCTCTTAAACGATGGCTTGAATCTGGCTTCTTGGAACGACGAACAAGACGAACTGGCAACTGACAAGGGGAGACAGGACAATGTATACATGAGGTAAGTGGGCACAGGTGGAAACAATCAGGGGCGTGGCAGACGCTGACGATGGTGGGAAAAAGAACCAAGGCAGGAAGTAAAGGGACCTGGAATGTTCACACCGCAGTACTTTTCCCACTTTAGTTCATGAGAACTATTTAGTTGTCATGAACTAAGTACAGATCGCGTTCACACCGGAATAAGTTCCTGGGGAAGGATTAGGCAAATGAAGCTGCTGATGTCACTTCTTCTTCTGCTTTGGGTTTACTGGCAGGTCGCAAACAACTTCACGGCGTATACTGCCACCCAAAGTCCCTGGCCGGAAGTCCCCGTAGTTGGGGACTGGCTTCAGTAGTGTTATCAACAGCTCCCGGAAACATAAGTTCTAATATTACACTAGATAGTAAACTAGAATGCTTTTCAGCCATAAACCTTGAACAATTAAATTCAATGATTCTCTCTTCTAAACCATGTATGTTAGACCCAATTCCAACTAAGCTGTTGAAGGAAGTTTTTCCATTAATTAGCACTTATTTATTAAATATTATGAATATGTCTTTATTATCAGGCTATGTTCCACAATCATTCAAAGTAGCAGTGATAAAACCGCTTCTTAAAAAGCACAACCTCGATCCAGAGGTTTTAGCCAATTATAGACCTATTTCTAATCTTCCGTTCCTCTCAAAAATTCTTGAGAAAGCGGTCGCAAAACAGTTGTGTGATTACTTAAAAAACAATGATTTATTTGAAGATTTTCAGTCTGGCTTTAGAACACATCATAGCACAGAGACAGCTCTGGTTAAAGTCACAAATGACATTCTAATAGCCTCAGACAAGGGACGTGTCTCTATTCTTGTTTTGCTCGATCTCAGTGCTGCATTTGATACTATCGACCATGATATCTTATTGCAAAGACTAGAGCACTTAGTTGGCATACAGGGAACTGCTTTAGGCTGGTTTTGGTCCTATCTATCTGAACGCTCTCAGTTTGTACGTGTCAATGATGAATCTTCCATGCAAACCAAAGTTAGCCATGGAGTGCCACAGGGCTCAGTGCTTGGACCTATTTTGTTCACATTATATATGCTTCCGTTAGGCAATATTATAAGGAATCATTCTGTAAATGTTCATTGTTATGCGGATGATGCTCAACTATATTTATCAATCAAGCTTGATGAAATGAATCATCTAAATAAAATTCAAGACTGCCTTAAGGACTTAAAAACGTGGATGACCTTAAACTTTTTGATGTTAAACACGACCAAAACTGAAGTTATTGTACTTGGCCCGAAGAATCTACGAAACAAATGATCTAAAGATATACTAACTATGGATGGCATTAATTTGGCCTCCAGTGAGACTGTAAGGAATCTTGGTGTTATATTTGATCAGGATTTATCCTTTAACGCCCACATAAAATCAATTTCAAGGACCGCCTACTTCCATCTACGTAACATTGCAAAAATCAGGCATATCTTGCCTCAAACGATGCAGAGAAACTAGTCCATGCATTTGTTACTTCAAGGCTGGATTATTGTAACTCTTTATTATCAGGGTGTACCAAGAAGTCAGTCAAGTCGCTTCAGCTGATTCAAAATGCTGCAGCTCGTGTACTAACCAGAGTTAGGAAAAGGGACCACATTACTCCTGTTCTGGCTTCCTTACACTGGCTCCCTATAGAACACAGGATAGAATTTAAAATTCTTCTTCTCGCCTACAAAGCCCTTAATGGGCAGGTGCCATCTTACCTTAAAGAACTCATTATACCCTACTGTCCTACTAGGGCATTGCGTTCCAAGAATGCAGGGTTGTTGGTTGTTCCTAGAGTCTCTAAAAGTACAATGGGAGCCAGAGCCTTTTCTTATCAAGCTCCACATTTGTGGAATCAGCTTCCAGTTTGTGTTCGGGCGGCAGACACCCTATCCGTTTTTAAGAGTGCGCTTAAGACCTTCCTTTTTGATAAAGCTTATAGTTAGGGCTGATTAGATTCAGCCCCTAGTTTTGCTGATATAGGCTTAGTTTGTCGGGGGACATCTTACTTCTTCCTTCTCTCTGTCTATACCAGTGTACTCTCATGTTTCCGATTAACCCAGCTTCCCCAAATGTCTTTCTTTTTGGTGTCTGTATACGCCGGGATCCGGAGTCATGGATGATCCTGCGGTCCTGTGTCCTGCATCGCGAGCCCTGGATCTTGAGTCGTGGCTGTGGTCCTGGATCATAGGTCCTGGATGGATATCCTCGTGGATTCATCTTCCTATTATACACACATGCATTTCCAAACATTTGGACTACCTATGTTGTAAATGTATTATCTTTTCAATTTACACACGGCATCTATTGCATGTCTGTCCGTCCTGGGAGAGGGATCCCTCCTCTGTCGCTCTCCCTGAGGTTTCTCCCATTTTTCCCTTTAAAACTGTGGGTTTTCTCCGGAAGTTTTTCCTTGTACGATGTGAGGGTCTAAGGACAGAGGGTGTCATATTGTCATACTGATATTCTGTACAAACTGTGAAGACCACTGAGACAAATGTAACATTTGTGATATTGGGCTATATAAATAAACATTGATTGATTGATGTGTGTCTGTGATGTTATACTGAATGTAAAGTAACTGGAAATACCTGTGTGTGTGTGTGTGTGTGTGTGTGTGTGTGTGTGTGTGTGTGTGTGTGTGTGTGTGTGTGTGTGAGAGAGAGAGACTCCTGTCCAACCTCCCAAACTTTCTTTTTATGTGTGCATTGTTATTTGTGCTTGAGCAACATTTTACTTGAACTTTATTTCAATGAAATGAGTTGTAATTATTGTCCTACATTTTAATTTGTTTTACAGAGATGTTTCACAGCTGCCTGGGCCTAGTGCCCCACAGGCGGCGTTTATCCAGCAGCCAGAACATCCATCTGTGCCTGCCCCCAGATCAAGATCTACTGTGGCTCAAGAGCCTTCACCAGAGCCATCACCACCAAGGACCAGCATCACTACAGCTGCCTCCACCTCCATCTGCGGCTGCCACCAGGTCAAGATACACCTCAGCACAAAGGCTCCACCACAGCCATCACCTTCAACCCAGCCAGCAAGGAGGTCTCGTGGAGGTTTCGTATAGCACTTGTAGGCTACCCCCCACCTACACAGCAGCCCATGCACCATCACCCCCATCTTCACAGCAGCCAGACCCACTGTCTTGGAAGACAGACAAAGACCTTGAGACTGTCTTGACATTTATAATGAATATTGGTTGAAAGTTCTGATGTTCAATATTGTAAATAGTGAGATTTTCCAGTTTCTTATATTTATATAAATAGTTGGTTGAAAAAAACCTATTTATAATAAATTGTTGGTTGAAAAAAAAATGTTTGAATGCTCAATTTGTATTTGTATTTTTTGTATTTTGTAAATACAGTACATTTGTGTTTTCACAAGAGTTTTGAAGATTTTCCGAAAATCGGATGTCAAATGTTAAGCTTTAGAGCAGGGGTGGCCAACCAGTCAGAGGTTAAGAGCCACATTTTTTCTATGTTACTGCAAAGAGCCACATCAAACACACAGTCACTGATACCGCTTGTTTCAGTTTTTTGTTTTCTGGAGACAAGATTTCAACCATGTCACTGATGCATTTTTGTGGCATTGGGATATATATTTTTTAAATCCTCTGGAGCAGAGAGAGGAGCTGTGGATTATTGTTATTGATTAATTCATCAGTGTTTCTTAGGGTCAAAAACACTAAACTCACAACTTAAAATGAAAGCGTTTAGTTTATTTAATAAAAGAGCACATGTTCAATGTGAAAAGTGACAGTAGTTATAGATTATTTGCAATTTGGTGCTATATATATATATTTTAAAAAAAAAGTATATATATATATTTTTTAAACACCTTGAATTTCAGGGGGGCGCGGGGCTCCGTTGGCGGGGCTCCGTTGGCGGGGCTCCGTTGGCGGGGCGCAGCGCCCCTCCAAGACAATGGCAGGGGAAACACTGGATAATGTTTAATCAACGATAGGTTTCCCCCCCCCCTCAAAGGTGATTGGTTCACTGCATCGCAGGTATTATTGTGATTGGCTCTTGGGCCACATCAAAATTATACGCGCTGTCATCCTCTCACACTGACACCACACATACACAACATACATAACACGGGACGAAAGTAACGGAGCGATTTTATCCGAGCCCAAACAACTTTGACCGGCCAAATTACGTCAGAATTATCAGCATTCAATACTTAACAGACCTACTAAATATCAGGTTTAACTGTCAGGAGTAGCTAGTGTTGTCACGATACCAACATTTTGGTTTTGATACCAAGTCAAGAATTGCGATTCCGATTCTTTTTCGATATTTTCTTAAAAAAAGGGAAACGGTCTTAAATGTAATTATTGTGCTTTATTTCACACCAGAACCATAACCATAACACAAACGTTTAAACAATGAGAACAATAAATAAAATAAATGACAAGAATTCGTATTAAATACAATTAATAAATGTCTTACAGACAGGCCTCGTGGTGTCCGTAGGCTTGCTGTCAGAGATATAGCTCAAATACTGTCAGAGATATAGCTCAAATACTTCCAAATTTCGCTTCTGGCGTCTTTTTTGTCAACAAGCCGAGGCGCAGCGGCAGTTGCACTCCCACTTGCAGCCATGCTTCTCGTTTTCTCACATGCTCTGGCAGCTAGCGCGTGCACGAGAGATGGGAGGCACTTAGAGCGTGCTTGAGAGGGGAGGAACTTAGAGCGTGCTTGAGAGGGGAGGGACTGCAGGCACGGCTGCAGTGCAGGGAGTGGAAGCAGAGCGCTGAACACACACGGCTCTTATTAAAACGGCGCTTTCACCGGAGTACTTTTCCCCGTCATTCTTAAAGTACCGATACTAATGAAACGGAGGAATCGTAACGTTTTTAACGG
This sequence comes from Gymnodraco acuticeps, assembly GCF_902827175.1. Lineage (NCBI taxonomy): Eukaryota > Metazoa > Chordata > Actinopteri > Perciformes > Bathydraconidae > Gymnodraco > Gymnodraco acuticeps. The sequence goes on along the minus strand of NW_022991985.1, from coordinate 337,284 downwards.
CAGGGTATCGCGGTACCTTTCAAGTATCGGTACACCGTGCAACACTAGTAAGGAGTCAGTGTCTCTCCCCCAAACTCACACATATAAAATTCGATATGAACTGAAGAGCCGCATGAAACTAGGCAAAGAGCCGCATGCGGCTCGAGAGCCGCGGGTTGGCCACCCCTGCTTTAGAGCTACTTCTCATCACACAGTGCTCTAAGGTGAGTAATTCGCATTTATAGCAAGACCAGAGATTGTCCTGCACATTTTGATATGTAACACATGGGGTGTCATGTTATAAGAAGTAGCCTACATTTAAAAGGTGATTTAAGGAAACATCTAAAAATCAAGAAAATACCCTTAGACTCCAGAGGGTTAAAGGTCCCATGTCAAAGCCATTTCTACTGATCATAATTCCATTGTTGAGGTCTACTAAAATAGATTTATACTGTGCAATTTTCCAAACTCACATTGGTTTCTCATACAGCATCTCTGTATACTATAGTATGTGTATTCACTCTCTGTCCTAAACGGCTTGTTGGAGCTCCTGCTTCCATTCGCCGTTTATAGTCAAAATCAGCAAATTTGCCGAGCTCTGCTACAACTATAGGGAGCGATGAGAAGTGAGGCAGGGACGTCTTTCCAGCCCGCGCTCCAGCCAGTTACTGTGGGACTCGTGAATTATCGCGTACGATGACTTGGACTCGGACTCGTGCATTTTTTCCTCCACGATGACTCGGACTCGACTTGTACATTGATGCTCCGACTTGGACTCGGACTCGAGCAAGTTTTCTCTGGAGTCTGATGTCCTCTATCCTGGCGTGTGCACCTGCGAGGCGAGTTCACGTACTGGGCCCCGCTATTCCAGTCTAAAGATGTCTAGAGACACACCCCGCATCGTGCTGTATGCTTTCACACATTCTGCTTCCACATTGGAAAAGAGCAGCGCAAAATGCTCATTATGTGGAAACAATATTGAAGAGAAGGCTCCGTAACACATTACTCTAAGGATCGAGTTCAGACATAGGCTGTCTTGAACACTATCATCAGAGTAGTGATCTAATCAATAAATAAAGATTCAGCCCATAACACGAAAGCACATGGCTACTTAACATGCAGAATGACGTCATTTTGCATGCTAAGTAGCCATGTGCTTTCTGGGGCTCAATCTTGATCAGTAAACCGATTTAACCGGTAAAAGTTCCTTCAAAAATAAGAGTCCCGATCTTATTACTATCAAAATAAAAGTGCAAAATGAAAACGTTACCATAGGAAAATATTGGCATACAAATATAGGCTAATCACTTGACTCGGACACTCCTTGGGTGACTCGGACTTGGACTCGGACTCGAACACATGTAATGATGACTCAACTCGGACACTCCTTGGGTGACTTGGACTCGGACTCGAACACAGGTAATGATTACTCAACTCGGACACTCCTTGGGTGACTTGGACTCGACTACGACTCTCCCTTGGTGACTCGGACTTGGACTCGAAGAGTGGTGACGGAGTGACTTGGACTCGTGAATTGACTACAACACTGCCTCACACACACACACCTCACACACTGCACACACACACCGCACACACTGCACACACACCTCACACACACGACACACACCGCACACACACATCTCACTCACACACACCTCACACATCTCACTCACACACACACACACCTCACACCAGGGGCGTCGCCTGGGGTAGGCATCCGGGGCTTTATCCCCGGATGTTTTTTCTTTAGCCCCGGACAAATTCTCCCTCAATAATATAATACATTAACCTATTTTACCTATAGGACGGACGGCAGAAGTGTAATTTCCTATGTTCAGTGAATGCAACACAGAGGCAAGACGACGCCACCAGACCAATCAGAGAGTTGCATGGAAATAAACGTGTTTTATTAGCTGACAGTTACGTACCTCTCCTCTGTGACAATGTTTAAACTTTAAATTGTCAGCCCCGGACTCGGAGATTCTGAAGATGGACATCAGACATTTCTTTAATAAAAAAGACGGCAATTCTCAAGTGGTGGCTCACACAACAACCCCAGAGCCACCACCTGAGCCAGATGAACAAGGTATGTACCTGTCAGTAAATGTACAAGTTATGCGAACATGTAAGCAAAGCATACATTATAGCTACGTTGACGTTACTTTGAATCGCGCGGGTAAGCTAAACCGTTAGCAAGTAGCTATAGCTAGCCAGATATATTAAATAAACACTTTGTCATACAATCTAAATGTTGTGTTTTTTAGCGTTACTTGGTGATTTCAAAGAAAGGTCTCTGGGAAATGTTGACTTACTGTCTGTGTTCGACATGAAGCTAGAAGCTACCTTACAGTACACAGTTGATCCTGATTCCTGAGTCCTGTCAGTTAAAGTGTTTCATAGTTATCTTAGCTAAGCATCAACCTAGCACTGAAATATATGGATGTTATGTGACAGTATTTCTGAGAAAAAGTCAGCTGAAATGGTGGCATAGTAGCCACTGCTTTACGTGTCGACAGCATGTTTGAACGTATTTGCAGCAGTAAATGTGGCTGTCTGGCCACTGACGTTGCCATAACAACACCTGCATTTAAATGTGCAACCTCTTTTTGTGACAGATTTTGCATGAAAATATAATTCTTCTGATTGATATTTCCTATTGACAGCTAGTTTATATGTGAACATTATGAGATGGACAGCCAGCTAACAAGCTTGTTATACAAATATTTCAGATCAAAGCCAATCCAGTGGAAAAAATGTATATGATCAAAAAATGATCTGCATTGTCGGAGGCCTTTTTTCCTCATTATCATGTCAAATTGTACAGCTTTCCTTAGTGTTGAATGCAGAAAGATGACTATATTATTAAGTGAAAATGACTATATTAAAGTGTTAAGTAAATATATTAAGTGAATTATTCAAACTGCATTTGTATAGGAATGATTCTGTCCTATTGGCAGATAACTACTCTAACAGTGATATCTACAAGAGATGTAAATTTAACTATTTTCAATTGGTTAGTATTACATTTTGTGACAGTGTGGTGACACTCATTTTAATGAAGTGTGTATCTTGAAATTCATTTATTTGACAGAGCTGGAAACTGATACATACTTGTTTGTGTTTACCTACACAGTCATCACAGATGAGCCAAACAGAGTAGAGGATGAATAAAGGAGAACAGGAGAAAGGGACACACAAGAAGGAGAAACAACAGACAAGAACGACAATGGAGACAACAATGAACAGGAACACCAGGGGGGGTATACTACGAAGCAGGATTTTCGCTTAGCCGGCTAAATTCAGGGAAAACTCCGGCTTTCCGGTCCTACGAAGCTGGTTCTCTTTTTAGCAGGCTAGATCTCCATGGTAACTTATGCTTAGCGGCTAACCTGGTCGGGAGCAGGTTAGGTTGCAGGCGAAGAGCTCAACTCAGTGAAAGCACTGCCTGCTGACCAATCAGAGCTCAGTGTGCAGAGTTTAAAGCGATCAAGTCATATTACAGGAGAAAGGAAATACAGAAAAGCTGCTGTTGCAGGAAAGACGGCCGGCAAAAATCACCGACTGTATGAACGTGAACATTAATAGAATATCCCCTCCCATCTTCAGAGCAATCTGACTATTATAACATTAGTGTTAAGAAAGCTTACTTAAATATCTGCCACAACATAAGTAACCGGATCAGAGTAACATTAAGTACAGTCCGCGGCATATCACTTCATAATGTATCATATATTTCCTTATCTGAGTCAGCTGAGCCGTATCTGGCCGTGCAACACTCACAGTGTCACATACTGTATGCAGAAGTATTATTTTAAGCAACACATTAAGTTGACGAAACACTCGAGACAAATGTAATTAAAGTCAGAACGTGTTTTAGACGGGGCAGTGATATCATAAACCTGTTAATGTACGCATTCAAACACTTTTGCCAGCTGTATTCACCTTGCAGGTGCAGCTATGTGGCTTTTATCCTGGATAAAGTGTTTAAGTCATGGATGTTTAAAGTTTAACTTCTTCATTTTTGACTAGTATTAAAGTTCACTTTTCATTCAGGAAGTATGACGCTGCGCTGTCAGTGCGCTTCTCCATGTTTGTGATTGGTCGAATGCTCCAGATACCACCCCTTTCATGTGAACGCGCACCTAACTAGATAGGAAATGGCTGGCTTGAGCGATCCACTTGATAACCCGCGTCGTAGGACCGTTTAGCGAGAGCGCGTATGTTTTGGATTAGGCCAACCGGCTAACTCAAACATATCCAGGTTATGTTGAACCAGCTTCGTAGTACAGGCCCCTGAACAGACAAGAGTCAATGAGTAACATGACTGATTTAGGGACTGCAGATACAGGGCCAAGGCAAGTGAGACACCACTGCTTTCCATCCAGCATGTTTGGCTAGCAAAAGAGATCATTTCAACCGCAAACAGCAAGAGATGAGGGATTATTATTTCCCCCTTCCATCCCTTTTTTCTGTGTAATCTGATTACTAACAACTTCTAATAATTTGACATAGTTTATGATTTAATTGGAAAATGAAGTGTTTTTAAATAATAAACCCGTTTCTGATTCTGATTCTTTGATTTCTTTTTGACATATGGGTGTTGAAAGATGTATCCATATCTCTTAATGTTGCTCTCAAGTGCACAAGATTGATGCTTTTAACTTCAGTATTTAAAAAAAAAAGGGGGACCCCAGAGGAGGTGAGTTCCCCCCAAAATAGCACTTTATCTCTGCTTATGTAACTCCGGTGTAGTGTCCCCTCGTCAACAGATCACTCAGAGCTGGTGATTACTTTCCTGCATTTCAATGGACAGCATATAAAAAGGACACGTGAGCTGCATTGCTTAAGAGATCCTCTCATGCTATCTCTTTTACAAAATAAGTGTCCAGTCAACAACAAAACATCAGTGATCGTACAGTAATAGTGGTAGTATATTTTTCACAAGCAATGTGAAACATTAAACTTATACAAACTGGTGTACAAAACTCACATACCTGCGTTGATCTCCTGGAGTGTCTCTACTCTTTCTTCTCCACATCTCTTGTCCACCATCAGAGATTGCAAACATTTCAGAAACAGCTAGAGGTAGGGGACAAACAACTTGTTCGCTGGGCATGTCAAAAACCTCCCTGCTTTGATCAAGACTTTAGGGAGCCTTTCAGCCCCTCTAGCAAAGGGACTGGAAAGCAAGCTTTGAAAATTCAGTACCATCTACATGCTGTCATGTTCCAGACACTGCTCTCAACCACTCAGGGCCTGCACAAATACCTGCAGAAAGAAACACTTGACTTGGTGCAGGTTGTAGATTACAAAACAGCAGTTGAGAACACACTGAAAAGTTACCAAAGTAACGAGAAAGCACATGAGGTCTATGACAAGACCAAGGCCCTGTGCAATGATCTTGATATTGCCGAAACTGTGACACAGAGGAAGAAGCGTAGAAACATGGAATACTTTGTAGTCAAGGCATCATGTGGAGCAATGTGAAACATTAAACATAAATAAACTGGTGTACAAAACTCGCATACCTGCATTTAAATGGACAGCATAAAAGGACACGTGAGCTGGGTTCTGGTGCTCAGATTAGCTATTGATGATCACGTTGATAAATCATATAAAACAAATAGCCAATCACACTAAAAACATGTTGCTGTGACTGTGAGCATTAAACAATTAACATTAAACTAAACAAACACAACAGTACGTTATTGTCCTAATAAAATAAAAACATACATTTTGTCCACCGAGATAATACAGGCACCTTACCCTCAAGAGATCCTCACGTGCTATGAGAATCTCCCACAATCCATTGCCGTAACAAAGCTAATGCAGGCACACGTTTGTGACACCAGATGGCGCAATTGTGTATGTGCGTGTGGGGAGTTTTGCAGTAGAACATTTGACTGTAGCGCCGCCACTGTGGGCTAAGCCCCGAATGTTTCCAGGTCCAGGCGACGCCCCTGCCTCACACACATCACACACGTCTCACACACCTCACACATGCCTCACTCTCACTCCCTAAGCGTCCAACACACTCTCACTCCCTAAGCGTCCAGGAGCGACGTTTGGTCAGTGTCCGTGGCGTCCAGTTGTAATGCTCCTAGGCTCCTTCAGCGTCATAAAGGGACGCAAATAGCTTTCAACTGATTGCAATGTATTCCCATCTGCGGCGGGATTTGACGCTCATGGAAGCACGGCATTCGTTTGTGTCGGCTGCCCTTAAAGGCAATGTGAGCGTCCATTCCCATTGGATAATGGAGAATTGTACACCCGGAAGTAAGTATTCCTCTTACTGTCGATTGATTTTACAGTGATATCTGCACTACTCATCGACTAAAAAACACCAGATTATCCTTGTTAATTACAAAACATTGATTGGTTTAAATTGTGTGCAATGCTTTTGTATTTTTCCCCTTCGATTCGGAGAAACAAATATTTTTTCGGAGTAAAGGATGGCAGAAGACACTACACTACCCAGAATCCCCAGCTATCGTTTGGACTACACCATGTGCTCTGTTTGACAAACCCTGTGATAGTCCTCAAGCTCTGTGATTGGAGAGTGTGCTCCGAGGGTTACGCCGATTCTCGAACAGTACTTGAAATGGGATGGAACCATGCACGGCAGACTGTCCAAAACTGGATTTGAACGGGTCCACCGCGTCATTGATTGTTCAATACCTGACAAGGCCGGAAATGAAATATCTACATACATCTTATAAGAGTATAATACATTATATATAATATCAGGTAAAATAAGTGCTTCAACATAGTTAACATTGCTGGAGGTATGCACAAATATTGATTTTCGCGGCAGACTCCCGATTTGCATATCCCTCTCCCGGTTTCCTCCCGGGGTCATATTTCTCCCGCATTTCTCCCGATTTCTGACAAAATCAGATTTACTCACGACTGTTTCCACTCGGACTTTAATACAGCTACACCATTGTTTGGTTTCCATGGTAGCGTGTCTCTTTAGCAGCGCGCGCAACTGAAAGTCTAAAGAGGGTGAGGCAGATAGTCACAGGAAACAGAACAAGAATCGACAACACTGCCCTCTGCTCACTCCTTTCCTGTAAAATACAGGTCCAGCCCACACATATGCTCCATCAAGGATGGTGCGACAGGCTGCAAGACAGTGCACTTACAACTACATGTTAATGTTAATCTAACAGCCCCCCCCCCCCCCCCCCCCCGACGGTGGTTTTGAAATGCTCCCGATTTCTGAGGTCTCAAGGTTGGCAGGTATGACCTCAATGCGAGGGCGTTTAAGAACAAATCTATCCATCCGAAATATACAATTAATCCTAGAATCTCTGCTGTCTGTCTGCAATTTACTCGGCGCGAGTTTGGGGACTTTTCACTGTGAACGTGACGTTTCAGTTTGATTGATTGATTGAAAAGTTTATTAACAGCTTTTATATTGGGTACAGTACAGTACAGCTCAAAACATACAATTGTTAAGGGGATGCAGACCAGAGAAGGACTTTCGTCTTGTTTACATCAGAGTCCCCCATTTCCAATTCATCATGTCATATAAGACATTTAAGACATATTTGACATACAGATGGCTTATTTACAATTTACATACAGGTGGTTTTTTACATACAGATTGCTTATTTACAATTTTCATTTTAGATTTCGTTCTAATACATCCTAACCGGACATTTAAGACATACCAAGTCTACAGATATACAGTTAGTAACAGAGTCTAAAATGCGAGTATATACATAGATGGGGGGGGGGGGGAAGCTGTCCATTGAACGACAGGTTGAGATTTGTACCATTACCGGGGCCAGTTTTGCAATGCTCTCCCCCGAAGGTGCTCTTTAAGAGAGGTTTTGAAGGTAAGTATAGTTTTACTTTCCTTTACAGTTGTGGGAAGAGCGTTCCACCTTGATGTGGCATAATTGCGAAACGTGTATTCCCCCTTTGTTGTGCCAAATCTGGGTTTCACATGATTTGTGGAGCTCCCTCTGGTGTTATGATCATGGTATTCCTTGACCTTTGGGAAGAATTTTGACATGTACATGGGTACCATACAGGTGTAGTGGATCTTGTAGACCAGGCCCATTGCAAGTAGCTGTACTCTGTCGTCTACTCTAAGCCATCCTAGGTTGTCAAAGTGGGCAGAGGTGAGGTGGGTTCTAGATGAAAGGTCAAGCAGTAGTCTGACCAGTTTATTTTGCGATGTTTGAAGTTTTATTTTTAGCGCCTTGGAGGTGCTATGGTACCATGACGTGCAAGCATAGTCATAGTACCCTTGAATGAGTGCTCCTGCCAGAGTTTTCAGGGTGTTTTTGTTTACCAGAGAGGAGATCCGGTATAGGAATCTAGTTCTTTGATTGACTTTTTTTATTACATTGGATGCCATTTTGTCACAGGAGAGGTTTGCCTCAAGAATAGATCCTAGGTATGTAATTTCCTTCTTACTTGTGACAATAATGTCGCCCACTGCAACTGAGAAGTCGTCGGATTTGCTGAGATTATGTTTCGAACCGAAGAAAATGGACTCTGTTTTACCCAGGTGTAATGATAATTTATTATCGGCGAGCCAGGTGCAGATTCTGCCGAGCTCGGAGCTGAGGGTTTTTTCAACCTGCAACCTGTTCCTGTCAGAGACCAGCAGGGCTGAGTCGTCCGCGAACAGGAACAAGTTGCAGTCACATGCTGATGACATGTCATTTACATAAATTCGGAACAGTAACGGACCTAATATGCTTCCTTGTGGAACACCACAGCTCACTGGGAGGGGGGGGGACATAGTACCGTTTACCTCCACCATCTGTTCTCTCCCCTCCAGGTAGGATTGCATCCAGCTCACCGATAGTTTATCAAAACCAATTGCTTTTAGCTTGTCAATCAGAATGGGGTGATTGACAGTGTCGAAAGCCTTTTGTAGGTCCAGCATCACCATGCCGCAGTACTTGCCCTCGTCCACCTCTTGTTTGATGTGGTCCCTCAAATAAAGAAGGCATGTGTCAGTGGAGTGGGATGTTCTAAAGCCAGATTGAAATTCATAGATTAGTTTCTTTTCCGCGAGGTACTTTTCGACCTGTTCATATACTATTTTTTCCATGACTTTCGAGATGGAGGTAAGTATAGAGACAGGGCGGTAGTTGCCTGGGTCCAATTTGCTGCCCTTTTTGTGCAGGGGGGTTACTCTTGCAATTTTGAAGTCTTTGGGTACTTTTCCCTGTTTTATGGAGAGGTTAATTATGTGAGCTATGACTGGTGAGATGGCGGTTGCTGTGTCTCTGAGGAATTTGGAGGTGATATTGTCGTGGCCAGTGGCCTTGTTAGGTTGGAGGGCGCTCAGTTTAATGAGTACCTCTGCTGTTGTTACCCTTGCTAGACTGAAATCATCTTTGCGTACCCCTAGGTTTTTGTAGTAGGTCATGATGTGATCTACTCCAAAAAGCCCTGAGTGGGAGGGTAATTTATTTACAAGAGTTGTGGCTATGTTTGTGAAAAAAATGTTCAAGTACTTGGCCACATCCAGTTTGTCTGTGATGAGCCTGTCATCTGTCTTTATGTTTAAGTTAGAAAATCTCGTTTTGAGTTTTTTACTGCAGCCAAGCTGGTTATTAAGTAATTTCCAAAGTTCACGGGGTTTATTTTTGTTTTCCTCAGTTTTGACATTGATGAAATTCTTTTTGGCAGTTTTGATCATTTCTTAGTCTGTTTCTTTCAATTTTTAGTTCAGTCACGTGGGCCTGGAGTTCACTGCTCGTGCTTTTGGAAAGCATTGACTGACTTTTATGAAACTCAGAGCATTTTTTGTCTCTGGTTTTCATGGCGGTCAGTATGCCGGAGTGCATCCACGGTAATGCATGACGCAGCAGACCCAACTCTTGGGTTGCTCTGATTGGCTGTAGGTCTATTCAAATTGCATTCGGAATATAATGCAACTCCCCCACTACTTAGACTATTCCTTGCATAAGCCCGAATGGTCTCAACCATATTGCGTCAGTAACGTGCACTTGTTGTTACAGCAGGATCAGTTTGTGTGTTGTGGACACGACCGGTAGATTTTCGCAATCCGTGTTCTCAACATGCTTACTTTAACACAATTTTTCATGGTCGGGCTAAGGTAGGGCTAAGCCATTTCTTGGTATGGCTGTAGCCTACCCCAGCCATACCCTGGCGCCGCTACTGACACACACACACACACACACACACACACACACACACACACACACACACACACACACACACACACACACACACACACACACACACACACACACACACACACACACACACACACACACACACACACACACACACACACACACACACACACACACACACACACACACCACACACACACACACACACACACACACACACACACACACACACACACACACACACACACATACACACACACACACATATATATTTATATAAATATATACAATTTCAGAATCAAACAGAGCACTCTCATAATAACGTAACACTATCAGAGACTGGATATATCCCCCCCCCTCTCTCCCCTCTCTGGTCGCTACAATGAGGAAAATAAATTATGTGAAGTTTTATTTACAAGTATTAAAAGTAAGCAGAGGACACCAAACCAACTGAGACCTGTCTGTCCGCTGCATCTACGCACACACTGTACCACACACACCTACACCACACATGCACCTACAGCTCCTAAAGCATATAATCAGGCTACAGCCGTTGTGTATTTTATTATGTGAAGCACGAAATGGTTTTAGAAAAATATGGACTCTTTGTTTGTAGATATCTACTATAAAGCAAATAAAGAGAGTAGTGTAGTGCCAAGAGATAGGAGTCGGAGGCGGTGCATCAAAGGTGCAAAAGGTTACTTTATTTAGCAGATAAGCATATGTTGTCCGGTTGCAGTCCGGGAAGAGAAGAGAGAGAAACCAGGGTTGCATTCCAATAGTCCATTTAGCTTAGGAACCTTCCTAACGGAGTGAAATGACCCGGAAGTCCCTCAGTGACAGCCATGATAAGTGCCGTTCCAATTCTCCAAATGTAAGGAAAGGAGGTTTCAAACTTCCTTTATAACCTCCTTTAGCTTAGGAACCACTGGACCTCCCTAACCGAAAGAAGAGGAGAAAATGCTGCCCCACAATGCATTGCAGCCGCAGCATTTGCCGTCACTCAACAGTCGGCCGTTCACGGAAACAACCGATTATGACGGAGAAATTATATCATGAAAGTTACGGTGCTTATTAAGCATTTTAAAACGTATGTGGTAAGTTGCCAAAGTGCTTTTTTCTGAACGTTCATCAGTATTATAATCAAAAAGAGAAATATGAACGTTAGTTTTTACTGAAATGATCAAATAAAGTCAACATTTCACAGTCTTTACTGAGCTGTGTGGGGTTTGTTCAACTTTTAAAAGATGTTTGAATGGTGATATACACAGTGATAGATGTTAAGGACTAACGTTTATAATAAATACATCTGTATTGATTTTAAGATATTTTCATAGTTCATACAATCATAGTATCGGGATCATTTGTATTAATGTGGACCGGAGGGAGAGGGTGACGAGCATAAGTTTCACTTTCCTTTTTTATTTCAATTCCAACTTTGGTCATGAAGAATATGTTTCTCTGTTGTCCACGTTCATAAAGCATAACACAACAGCATCAGAGCACGGTGCAGAGTCTCTAGATGAGTTTACAGTAGTCCCTCGTTCTTATTAAACATCCATGTTGTAGTCCACTGTATAGAAAACTGTAGTTTCCATAGTTTCCCCACAGCAGCAGACGCACATTCATGACGTCCGCTGGCGCATCATAAACACGTCGGATAGTGAAAGTGCATTCGGATTCTCTAAAGTACCGCGGTCTCTTCTCCTAAGTCCTTTTGAATTCTCATATCCACTATCCCTTAACCCCGTGACGTTTCACTCAGAGGTCAAGGAATAGGAGATAGGGTTAGAATTTAGGAGCTGATTTTTGGATTATCGGAACGCAACCCAGGAGGGCACACAATATATATAGTTAACCTCATATATGTCCGTGCGGAAACAATACCCCCAACCTGTAGTTCCATGTGTGAATTATGTGTCAGTGTGTTAATAAGTGATCACTACACGAGCCCCCCCAGAATTCAAACATGGCAAAATCCTCGCGTCCGGGAGGAAACACCACAGGGGCCGAGGAGAGGGTAGGGGGCCTAACGAGGGCGAGGGCATCCCCAGGGGGTGGGGGGCGGGCCGGAACGGGCCATCGTAAGCGGGCCGCATTAGGCGTTGTGGCGAATTAAGAACACATCCGCCAGACGTAGAAAGCTGGGTCACTGTGCTGGGTCACTGTGCTCCGGGACCACCGTCGAGGTGGTGAAAAAGCGAGAGTGTCCACACGAGGTCAACCGGCCGGTAGAACCTCCTCTCCGGCACTGAAAAAAATAAATCGTTAACAGTCAGATGTTAACACGTTGTTAGTTGCTAGCCGTTAGCTGCCGCTGTTAGCTGCTAGTTGTTGTTAGCTGTTAGCCGTTGGCTGTCGTGGTTAGCTGTTATCTGTCGCTGCTAGTCGTTACTCGATGTCGTCAGCCCCGGAGCCTCTGCTAGGCGGCGTGCCCCCACCAGGGAAGGTGCCGCTGCGTGTAGTGGCCAGCACCTCAGGGGTAAATTGCCGGGCGGCCAGGAAGAACCGGCTAGCTTCTTCGGCTAAAGCGCAGGGCTCAACACTAGCCGTGTTAGCTAGCGCAGCCTGGACATGCAGCCGCACGTCCCGAAGAAACAGCCCCATGAGGTAGAAGTCGGGTTCCCATACCTAGCAGATCGTGTATCGTCTCCGTGTAGTCGGAAGGCTTGCTGTCTTCCAGTGCCAAGATGATGCGGGAATGGCGAGCGACGTCCTCAGCCATTCCGTGGGGGGCGCACGAGCCTCAGTCTGTGTGCACGTGGCAGCCACGGACGTCTCCAAAAATCTCCGGCAGTTTGCGAAAAACGGCCTCAATAGCCATGTTCAGTCCAATCTCGGAAACTTCAGCGAGATTTAAGACAGGCTCACCAGTGTAGTGCCGAGAGATAGGAGTCGGAGACGGTGCATCGAAGGTGCAAAAGGTTACTTTATGTAGCAGATATATAGCATATGTTGTCCGGTTGCAGTCCGGGAAGAGAAGAGAGAGAAACCAGGAGGGCACACAATATATATAGTTAACCTCATATATGTCCGTGCGGAAACAATACCCCCAACCTGTAGTTCCATGTGTGAATTATGTGTCAGTGTGTTAATAAGTGATCACTACACAAGGCCTGTTATACTGAGTGATATATATTATACACACTGCACTGCTTTCTGCACGGACCTCAGCTGTTCTCACTGTAAACATCGCATCGCGATGAAAGCAGTTAATAAAATAATATCCAGGGGATGCATGCAGAGCTGTCATTGGCTGAGATAAATCCGGCCGTGCGTCACGACTCTTTGAAACATCTCTGTTCCCGGAAATGCATCCACGAAGGAGCCGTGGAGGACCGTGGAGGACCCATCAGTGTATCCTCGGTTATAGCTCCTCCAGAGAGCCTCCTCGATGTTCTATCCTCGGTCCTCGAAGTGCATTTAGAGAAATTAGATGTCCTTCAACATGGCGCGCTGAAATTCATTTACGGGTCACTACCGGAGGACCGAGGAGTCGAGGAGTCGAGGAGGGGGAATTGATGAAATGAGAAAGGGCCATTGTATGGAGTTATCTCCTGATGTTGTTACCTGGCTGTGATTGGTGGAGGTTGTGATCACATGATTAAACAGTTTGTGCTCAGCTTCTCTCTAAAGTGTCCAGAGGAACCTGAAGGTTTTATGTTTTATTGATGTAAACGTCACCGCTCACACACACTAAACTCCTGTTTTAAACAATGTAAATTATAACAAAACTAATTTTGATGTCTCGGGTTCCACTGCTTTAAAAATAAGATTCATTTCATTTAATTTCAAACCTTTATTTAGACAGATAGGTCCCTTGAGATCATGGATCTCTTTTACAAGGGAGACCTGCATCAATTTAGTTAGATGGACTGTTAGATGTTTTCCATGGATTTAAAAATGAATTAAATACATGTATTTTAAAAAAAGTGTGTGTGTGTGTATTATTCAATTTAAAAAATGAAAAAGTCCCATCATAATAACGAGAGATGATCCAATCACAGAGCTCCAGTGCTTTCATAAAATAGATCACCAACATATTTCTATATAAAGGAGAAATTATGCAATAAATATATTACACTTCCAATAAATTCAATAATTATTTTTGCGATACTTTTCAGAATAAATATAAATACCATTTTAACTCTCATTGCAAACAGTTGATTAGCGGAAAGCTTTAAAAACATGAATTCACATTCCCTCCATCTCTCTCTCTCTTTCCCTCCCTCCCCCCTCTGACATCTCTCCCCTGACCTCTCCAACCTGCCTCCCACCTTTCCCCCCTGCCCCAAATGGTCCTGGACTTTAACTTTTTTTTTTCTAAATGTACCTAATGTCCATTTATTGCTGGGAACCTGAGCTGCAAGGAGAACCCACAGAGCAGAAAGGAAGGGATGTTCTTTTTTTCATGATGACAGAATCTGGGAACGCTTAATGATCCCAAATAATTCACAATGCGGGGGAACCCTGAGTGACAGATTTGAGTGTGTTTTTGGTTGGATGCCTGAAATGAGATCTGTGGCTAACAGATGTTGCAGTACATACCCCCACTGATGAATGTCTGAAGCTTCTATGTGTCTTAAAGACAGCGGCTGGTGGTTGCTAACAGGCGGCTAAATAGGACTACTCATCACACCAAACATTATCCGCCTTTAACTTAGCGGTGGTGACATGGAGTCTTGTGACCATGATGTACGTTAGCTTTTTACATCTGGCAATTTCCTTCAACTTTTATACAAGTGGTGTCAATATGTGGAAATGATCCTGCTGATCGTTATGTGTAAGTATAATAAACAATTGCAACAGTACTTATTTTCTGCAATATTCCAAAATCCAATGGAAAAAAAAACCTATTGCTTGTTATCAGGAGCCCTGGAGATGCTAACTTACTGGTCGGCCTTCAAAAAAGACGTCATCCCTTCTAGTGAATCGTGTCTCTGTGTCTAAATAACATGAGCGCAGCATCAACTTGCCTCTACTCTGACATCTGACCTCTGTTAGCTCACCAAAAGCATCATCTCTGAGTCATGCTTTGCTGGATTCAGATTGCGATCTTTTTTAGGGAATGCATCATCTCAGTGTAACTCATCAGAAGAAAAGACTGATGGAAGGAATGTGGAGACATTTGTACTGGTACTTGCTTACCATGCTGCGAATGGATCTGGCCCTTCGTACATCCAGGACATGGTTAAACTGTACACCCCAGCGCGTGCACTCCGCTCTGCATCAGCCAAACGACTCGCTGCGAGGGGGACCCAAGTTCCCATCAGCAAAAACACGTGGGTTTGCTATCCTGGCTCCAAAATGGTGGAATGAGCTCCCCATTGACATCAGGACAGCAGAAAGCTTACACACCTTCCGGCGCAGACTGAAAACTCATCTCTTTCGACTCCACCTCGAGCGATAGAATTATTAACAAAGCACTTATATACTGATAAAGGACTGGCTTATCTATAGCCAGTTGAGTAGCACTTGAAATGTTTGGCTCTATGAAACCTGATGTACTTATAGGATTCTGTTTTCTTCAAGGTTGTGTCTTCCTGGTCGAATGTACTTATTGTAAGTCGCTTTGGATAAAAGCGTCAGCTAAATGCAATGTAATGTAATGTAACACAGGGGAACCCGATACAGTGACATTACATTTCATTAAAGTGGACTTCTTATCTAATCTAATAACTTTTCTAATAACTGATCTAATAACTTTTCTAATAACTGATCTAATAACTGAACTAATAACTGTTCTAATATATTTTCTAATAACTGATCCAACAACTGTTCTAATAACTGATCCAACAACTGTTCTAATAACTGTTCTAATAACTGATCCAACAACTGTTCTAATAGCTGTTCTAATAACTGATCTAATAACTGTTCTAATAACTGATCTAATGACTGTTCTAATAGCTGTTCTAATGACTGTTCTAATAAATATCCAGACTGAGTATAAATTGCTCACTCTGACTTGTTTTGATGTCTGACTCTATTGGTTCTCAGTGATCAGCTGATGTCAGAGCTGCTGAGTCTTCTTCACTCTTTAGTGAAGAAGACTCAGTTCTATGTTCTCGGGGATGCTCGGGCGGCCGTAGATGAAGTCGTTAAGGAACCTTTTCCATCGCGATAGTCTGCTCGTCGTTGTTGGGATCAGAAGAGAGTTATGTTCAAACTCCACCTCCTCCTCCACAGCCTCCTCCACTGCCTCCTCCCACTCCTTGTCCTCTTCCACAGCCCCCTCCTCTTCCTCCTCCTCCACCCCACATCGTTGCCAGGAGGAGGAGGAGGAGGAGGAGGAGGAGGAGGAGGAGGAGGAGGAGGAGGAGGAGGAGGAGGAGGAGGAGGAGGAGGTGGAGGAGGGAGGAGGTGGAGGAGGTGGAGGGTTCCTCCTCCTCCTCCACCCCACATCGTTGCCTCAGCGTCTGGTTCTCCTCTTCCTCCTCCTCCTCCTCCTCCTCCAACCCACATCGTAGCCTCAGCGTCTGGTTCTCCTCTTCCTCCACCTCCTCCACCCCACATCGTAACTTCAGCGTCCGGTTCTCCTCTCGCAGGCGGGCGATCTCCAGATCCTTCTCTTCTTTCTCCACATGGAGCTTTCTGTTGATCCTCAACACAGTGATGATCTCCACATGGTTCTCCTTTCTCAAGATGTCCATCTCTGCTTCGTCCTTCATCTGCGTCTTGAGGAGATTTCCATATCTCAGGTTCAGGTTCTCCAAGTCATCCCTCAAGACGTACCGATCAATCTCCATAAAAACCTGTATTTCCTCACAATGTTCCTTCTGTTCTTTAAGATCCTGGTTCTCCTTTAGCAAAGCATTTATCTCTCCATCCTTTACTTCCTCAGAACGTTCTTTAGATTCTGTGACATCCTGGTTCTCCTTTAGCAAAGCGTCTATCCCTCCATCCTTTACTTCCTCACAACTTTCGTTAGGTTCTTTGAGATCCTGGTTCTCATCTAGCAAAGCATCTATCTCTCCATCCTTTACTTCCTCACAACATTCTTTAGGTTCTTTGAGATCCTGGTTCTCCTTTACCGAAGCATTTATCTCTCCATCCTTTACTTCTTCACAACATTCTTTAGGTTCTGTGAGATCCTGGTTCTCCTCTAGAAAAGCATCTATCTCTACATCCTTTACTTCCTCACAAGGTTCTTTTGGTTCTGTGAGATCCTGGTTCTCCTTTAGCAAAGCGTCTATCTCTCCATCTTTTGCTTCCTCACAACGTTATTTAGGTTCTGTGAGATCCTGGTTCTCCTTTGGCAAAGCATCTTTCTCATACTGATATTCTGAACAATCTGTGCTGTTGTATTTGCTGTAAAGTGTCTCTACTGTAGGCTATTTTTATTATATGTACAGCACTTTGGCTCGACCAAAAATCGTTTATAAATGTGCTATATAATAAAAACTTGATTTGATTTGATCTATCTCTGCATCCTTTACTTCCTCACAAGGTTCCTTCAGTTCTTTGAGATCCTGGTTCTCCTTTAGCAAAGCATCTATCTCTCCATGCTTTACTTCCTCACCAGGTTCTGCAGGTTCTGTGAGTTCCTGGCTCTCCTTTAGCAAAGCATCTATCTCTCCATTCTTTACTTCCTCACAACCTTCTTTAGGTTCTGTGAGATCCTGGTTCTCCTTTAGTAAAGCGTCTATCTCTCTATTATTTACTTCCTCACACGGTTCTTTAGATTCTGTGAGATCCTGGTTCTCCTTTAGCAAATAATCTATCTTTCCATCCTTTACTTCCTCACAACGTTCTTTCGGTTCTGTGAAATCCTGGTTCTCCTTTAGCAAAGCATCTATCTCTACATCCTTTACTTCCTCACAAGGTTCTTTCGGTTCTTTGAGATCCTGGTTCTCCTTTAGCAAAGCATCTATCTCTCCATCCTTTACTTCCTCACAAGGTTCTTTAGGTTCTGTGAGATCCCAGTTCTCCTCTAGCAAAGCGTCTATCTCTCCATCCTTTACTTCCATACAACATTCTTTAGGTTCTGTGAGATCCCGGTTCTCCTCTAGCAAAGCATCTATCTCTCCATCCTTTACTTCCTCACAACGTTCTTTAGGTTCTGTGAGATCCTGGTTATCCTCTAGCAAAGCGTCTATCTCTCCTCCTTTACATCCTCACAACGTTCTTTAGGTTCTTTGATATCCTGGTTCTCCTTTAGCAAAGCATCTATTTCTCCATCCTTTACTTCCTCACAAGGTTCTTTAGGTTCTGTGAGTTCCTGGTTCTCCTCTAGCAAAGCATATATCTCTGCATCCTTTACTTCCTCGCAACATTCTTTAGGTTCTGTGAGTTCCTGGTTCCCCTTTAGCAAAGCATCTATCACTCCATCCTTTACTTCCTCAAAACGTTCATTAGGTTCTTTGAGATCCTGGTTCTCCTTTAGCAAAGCATCTATCTCTCCAATCGTTTACTTCCTCACAAGGTTCCTTCAGTACTTTGAGATCCTGGTTCTCCTTGTTACGGTGTGTGTAGGAAGCAGGACCCAAATGCAGATT
Organism: Gymnodraco acuticeps; assembly: GCF_902827175.1. Taxonomy (NCBI): domain Eukaryota; kingdom Metazoa; phylum Chordata; class Actinopteri; order Perciformes; family Bathydraconidae; genus Gymnodraco; species Gymnodraco acuticeps. The sequence goes on along the minus strand of NW_022991985.1, from coordinate 318,680 downwards.
AAAGTGACAAAAAACTCCTTTATTTCAAAGCTATACTATTAAATAAAGACTAAACAGAACACTCACACTCAGACAAATCTAAACAAGACAAAACACAACGCAGACAGAAAACCAAAGACAGATCTAGACAAGACACAACGCAGACAGAAAACCAAAGCCAGATCTAGACAAGACAAAACACAACACAGACAGATCGTGACATTACCCCCCCCCCCCCCCCTCAAGGGACGGATCCCAGACGTCCCAAAACAGTCCAATAAACGTCCAAAAAAACCAAAAACAAACGTCCAGCAGGGTGGGTGGAGGGAGACCGGAGGAGGGACACAAAACTAGGGCCTCCAGGGTGGGTGGAGGGGGACCGGAGGAGGGACACAAAACTAGGGCCTCCAGGGTGGGTGGAGGGGGTCAGGAGGACGGGTTTGGGCTGACAACCCAGGTGCACAGTGGAGGACCCGGAAGGGATCTCGGGCGGACGGCCCGGGGGCAAGGCAGAGACCATGGAGTGGGTCTCGGGCAGACGGCCCAGGGGCAAGGCAGAGTCCATGGAGGGGCTAAGGCCACAGCGGGCGAACTCAGGGGGCCGAGCATGAGGGCGAAGACCGCGGCACTCAGGGGGCCGGGCTCGAGGGCGAAGACCGTGGCTTTCAGGAGGCCGGGCTGGAAGGTGAAGACCGCGGCTCTCAGGGGGCCGGGCTCAAGGGCGAAGACCAGACAGCTCCGGAGGCCGGGCAGGAAGGCGCTGACGGAACAGCTCCGGAGGCCGGGCAGGAAGGCGCTGACGGGACAGTTCCGGAGGCCGGGCAGGACCCGGTGTCAGCCGGACAGGAACCAGAGCCGGTGGGACAGGCTTCGGCAGGATCCCCCACGGAAGAGGACCAGGAGTTGGCAGGACCCCCGGCGAGACAGGTAACGGCGGGACCTCCAACGGAACAAGACATGGGATTGGCGGAACTCTATGCGGGTCCTCCAACGGAACAGGACATAGGGTTGGCAGGACCCCCGGCTGAAGAGTCGTCGGCAGGACCCCCAACGGGACAGGACACAGGGTTGGCAGGACCCCCGGCAGGAGAGTAGTCGGCGGGACCTCCAACGGCACAGGACATAGGGTTGGCAGGACCCCCGGCAGAAGAGTAGTCGGCGGGACCCACAACGGGACAGGACACAGGGTTGGCAGGACCCCCGGCAGGAGAGTAGTCGGCGGGACCTCCAACGGCACAGGACATAGGGTTGGCAGGACCCCCGGCAGAAGAGTAGTCGGCGGGACCCCCAACGGGACAGGACATAGAGTTGGCAGGACCCCCAGCGGAACCTCCAACGGCACAGGACATAGGGTTGGCAGGACCCCCGGCAGAAGAGTAGACGGCGGGGCCTCCAACGGCACAGGACACAGGGTTGGCAGGACCCCCAGCGGAACCTCCAACGGACCAGGACATTGGGTAGGGACTCGAGAGGTGACTCGAGAGGTGACTTGAGAGGGAACTCGAGGGAACTCGAGAGGAGACTCGAGAGGTGACTTGAGAGGGGACTCGAGAGGGAACTCGAGAGGGAAACTGAGAGGTGGCTTGAGAGGGAACTGAAGAGGAGACTCGAGAGGTGACTCGAGAGGGAACTTGAGAGATGACTTGAGAGGGGACTGGAGAAGAGACTCGAGAGGGGACTCGGGAGGTGACTCCAGAGGGAACTCGGGAGGTGACTTGAGAGGTGACTTGAGAATTGTCTTGAAAGGGGACTCGAGAGGAGACTTGAGAGATGACTCGAGAGGAGACTTGAGAGGGAACACGAGAGGGGACTTGAGAGGGAACTGGAGAGGAGACTTGAGAGGAGACTCGAGAGGGAACTGGAGAGGGGACTCGAGAGGGAACTGGAGAGGGGACTTGAGAGGGAACTGGAGAGGAGACTTGAGAGGAGACTCGAGAGGGGATTCGAGAAGAGACTCGAGAGGGGACCTGAGAGGGGACTTGAGAGGGGACTTGTGTCGGTCGGTACGCCGACAGGACACGGGGAGCTGGCGTCGGCTGGAGAGCCAACAGGAGACGAGGAGCTGGAGTCGGCCGGTACGCCGACAGGACACGTGGAGCTGGCGTCGGCCGGAGGCCAGTCCTGGAGCCGAAACTGCAGTTGGGACCATGGCTACTGGGGCCGGTACTAAAGCCGGAACCATGGCTGTGGGGACTGGTTCTGGAGCCGGAACCATTGCTGCTGGGGCCAGGACTGGGGCTGGGACCATGGCTGTGTGGGACAGTTCTGTAGCAGGGACCATGGCTGCATGGGCCGGTTCTGGAGCCGGAACCATGGCTGTGGGGACCGGTTCTGGAGCCGGAACCATTGCTGCTGGGCCCGGTTCTGGAGCCGGAACCATGGCTGTGGGGACCGGTTCTGGAGCCGGAACCATTGCTGCTGGGCCCGGTACTGGGGCCGGAACCATGGTTGCTGGGGCCGGAACCATGGCTCTTGGGGCTCGGGCTGCTAGCCTGGACTTGCGACTCCTTCTCTTAGTAGCCGCCTGAAGGCTCCGTGGACCGCCAAAAGCCAGACGAGTTCCAAAAAACTACTCCTGGACAGGAGCAGGAACTGGGGCAGAAGCACTGGTTAACTCCAGACGGAACACACCGAGACGTTTGTATTCAGCAGGCTGGAAATCACACACCCAGAGGAAGTTCAAAATCCAGCCAGGTAAGAATTTCACCAAGTCTGGTTTCTCCATAGCCAACCGGTGCGCCTCTACCAGAGCGGCCTCCTTCTGCAGAACACTGGACGCTCCCTTCCACCAATCATAGCAGCAAGCCAAATAAAAGGGAAAATGTTGTAGTTCCACCTCAAATGGATCATCTGCTGGGTCCATTTCTTGGTCGGTTCGTACTGTTACGGTGTGTATAGGAAGCAGGAAAAACCAGAACTTAAATACACACAAGACTACTCATACAAACAAGAAACAGGTGAGGAGGGAGGAGAAAACACAGGGACACCAGGTTAACACAATCGGGTAAATTAGACACACCAGGGAAACTGACAGGGAACCACAGACAGATCTAAACAAGACAAAATACAACGCAGACAGAAAACCAAACAGATCTAGACAAGACACAACGCAGACAGAAAACACAACACAGACAGATCGTGACACTCCTTTATCAAAGCATATATCTCTCCATCCTTTACTTCCTCACAAGGTTCTTTAGGTTCTTTGAGATCCTGGTTCTCCTTTAGCACAACGTCTATGTCTCCATCCTTTACTTCCTCACAACGTTCTTTAGGTTCTGTGAGATCCTGGCTCTCCTTTAGCAAAGCATCTATCATTCCATTCTTTACTTCCTCACAACATTCTTTACGTTCTGCGAGTTCCTGGTTCTACTTTAGCAAAGCAGCTATCTCTCCATTCTTTACTTCCTCACAACGTTCTTTAGGTTGTGTGAGGTCCTGGTTTTCCTCTAGCAAAGCATCTATCCCTCCATCCTTTACTTCCTCACAATGTTCCTTCAGTTCTTTGAGATCCTGGTTCTCCTTTAGCAAAGCATCTATCTCTCCATCCTTTACTTCCTCACAACGTTCTTTAGGTTCTGTGAGATCCTGGTTCTCCTTTAGCACAGCGTCTATCCCTCCATCCTTTACATTACATTGCATTTAGCTGACGCTTTTATCCAAAGAGACTTACAATAAGTGCGTTCGACCAACAAAATACAAACTTGAAGAAAACAGAATCATATAAGTACATCAGGCTTCATAGAGCAAAAACATTTCAAGTGCTACTCAACTGGCTTTAGATAAGCCAGCCCTTTATTAATATATAAGTGCTTTGTTAATAGTTCTATCGCTCGAAGTGGAGTCGAAAGAGATGAGTTTTCAGTCTGCGCCGGAAGGTGTGTAAGCTATCTGCTGTCCTGATGTCAATGGGGAGCTCATTCCACCATTTTGGAGCCAGGATAACAAACCCACGTGTTTTTTCTGATGGGAACTTGGGTCCCCTTTGCAGCGAGGGTGCAGCGAGCCGTTTGGTTGATGCAGAGCGGAGTGCACGTGCTGGGGTGTACGGTTTAACCATGTCCTGGATGTAGGAAGGGCCAGATCCATTCGCAGCATGGTGCGCAAGTACCATTGTCTTGAAGTGGATTCTAGCAGTTATCGGAAGCCAGTGAAGGGAGCGGAGGAGTGGCGTGGTGTGGGATAATTTAGGAAGGTTGAAGACCAGGCGAGCAGCTGAATTCTAGATGAGCTGCAGAGGTCGGATGGCACATGCGAATAGACCAGCCAGGAGGGAGTTGCAGTAGTCTAGGCATGAGATTACGAGAGCCTGGCCCAGAACCTGCGTCGCTTTCTGGGTCAGCTGGGGACGCATCCTCCTGATGTTGTAAAGCGTGTATCTGCAGCAGCGGGTTGTAGCAGCGATGTTTGCAGTGAAGGACAGGTTGTTATCTAGGGTCACACCCAGATTCCTTGCAGTCTGAGTCGGGGAAACAACAGAGGTGCCAATGTTGATTGTTAGGTCAAGAGTGGGACAATATTTTCCCGGAAGGAAAAGCAGTTCAGTCTTGTCAAGGTTGAGCTTGAGGTGATGATCAGACATCCACTGAGAGATGTCAGCTAGACAAGCAGAGATGCGTGCGACGACCTGGGTCTCTGAGCGGGGAAAGGACAGAATTAATTGGGTGTCGTCAGCGTAGCAGTGGTATGAAAAACCATGCGGGATAATGACTGATCCGAGCGAGTTTGTGTACAAGGAGAAGAGGAGGGGACCAAGAACAGAGCCCTGAGGGACTCCTGTTGTTAATTGACAAGGGTCGGACTCGGACCCTCTCTAAGTAACCCTGTAGGTGCGGTCTTTGAGGTATGAGGTGAGGAGGGAAAGTGCAGAGCCTGAAACTCCAAGTTCATGGAGAGTGCGAAGGAGGATCTGATGATTCACCGTGTCGAATGCAGCAGACAGGTCCAAAACGATGATGACAGAGGAGAGGGAGGCTGCTTTAGCAGTGTGCAGTTCCTCAGTGACAGCAAGGAGGGCAGTTTCTGTGGAGTGACCTGCCTTGAAACCAGACTGGTGCGGATCCAGAAGGTTGTTCTGATGGAGATAGCAGGAGAGTTGTTTAAAGACAGCGCGTTCAAGTGTTTTAGACAGGAACTGGAGGAGAGAGACAGGCCTGTAGTTTATAACATCAGACGGGTTAGGTGGTAGGGTGGGCAGAGGTAATGAGGGTAAGAACCTCACTTGGAGAGAGAGGGGAAAAGGAGGTCAGTGTGTTGGTGGAAGGAGGGTCTGGTGACCCAGCGGTGAGTAGAGGTGAGTCAGAAAAAGAAGAGTGAATATCATCAACCTTGTTTTCAAAGTGGTTAACAAAGTCGCTTGACAGAAGGGAGGAGGGGGAAGGGGCTTTGGGGGGTCCAGGAGGGAGGAGAAGATGGAAAATAGTTTTTTGGGATTGGAATAGGAAGATTGGATCTTATCTTGAAAGAAAGTGCTTTTTGCCTGAGAGATCGAAGCAGAGAAAGAGGAGAGGAGAGCCTGATAGGTTAGGAGGTCGTCACGGTGTTTGGATTTCCACCATTTCCGCTCTGCTGCCCGAAGGACGGTTCTATTAGCACGCAGTGCATCATTTAGCCAGGGAGCAGGAGGGGACTGACGAGCCTGCCGAGATGTGAGAGGACAGAGAGAGTCCAGAGAGGATGAGAGAGTAAAGAGGAGAGTTGCTGCAGCAGAGTTTGGAGGTAGTAGATGGAACGAATCAGAGGAAGGGAGGGCTGAGAGCACCGATGAGGCAAAGGTAGAGGGGGAGAGGGAACGAAGGTTACCGCAGACAGGTTTAGGATGAGAAGAGATTAGTTTGTTATGTTTGGAAAGGGGTAGAGAGAATGAAATGAAGAAGTGATCGGATGTGTGGAGCGGGTTTACAGAGAGGTTAGAAGTAGTACAGTTCATTGAGAATATGAGATCAAGGACATTGCCAGCTTTATGAGTTGGTGGGGACGGAGACAGTGAGAAAGCAAAGGCGGTTAACAGAGATGTTAGTTTGTCTATCTTCCCTGTCTGGAGGTTGAAGTCTCCGAGAAGTACAGCGGGAGGACCAGTTTCAGGGATGTGTGAGAGGAGATGATCTAATTCCTCCAAGAAGTCCCCCAAGGCGCCTGGTGGATGGTAGAGAACAACAATGGTTAATTGTATGGGTTACTGTGACGGCATGGAATTCAAAGGTGGAAGGAGTGAAGTTAGGTAGCTTGAAGAGGGAAAAGCTCAATTTGGGAGAGAGCAGGAGACCAGTGCCACCTCCTCTGCCAGTGGGTCTGGGTGTATGGGAGAAGGAATATGCTGTGGAGAGAGCTGCTGGGGTGGATGTGTTGGATGGAGTAATCCACGTCTCAGTGAGAGCAAGGAAATCCAGAGACTGCAGGGAAGCATAGCCAGAGATGAAGTCAGCCTTAGGAACAGCTGACTGGCAGTTCCACAGGCCGCCTGAAAATAGATGTTGGATCTCAGTGGAGCATGTGGGATAGACGAGAGCAGGCCGGTTATATCGATTACGAGATACACGGGGCCAGTGATAATTGCGAGAAGACACATAAACAGGAATGGAGAAAATACACATGATTATAGCATGAGGGGCTAAACAACCAAATAAAATAAAATACCATCGATACTTTAGCTCAATCAAAGTAGGATTTGCCTCCCTCGTGACTCCCGCAGGACTCCAATGTCTTTGTCTGTCTGACGCTGAAGCTGACGCTCCAGGAAAGTGCTACCTAAAATGGACACCTGATTGCTGAGTTCTCACAGCTGTGGGGCCACGTCCCTTTAATTAGTTAACTCTCTGCAGCTGGTGGCCCTCAAAAGGAAAACTAGACTGGCTCCCTCCTAGCTTGTTATTGTATTTTAAGTGGCCCAATGGTTTTACAATTACATTAAACCCTAAGTTATAAAGTTATGAGTTTAACCCTTAATACAGTTACACCTACTCAATAAAGCTCTTAGTATTCTACAAATGTTTAAATCAAAGTTAACCCTAGCAGTCAGTTATTTCAGTTTGAAGGTTTCAGTCAAATTACTTGTCCCAAGTTTCTGCCTGACAGATACTGTAGCGGTTTTGAGATTTAAAATCACAATTTCAGTCAGATCAACTACAGAGCATTGATACAGAGTACACACACTGAAACAGAGAAGTCTAAAAACAGAATGTTACTCACACAATTCTAGAAGTCTCCAGTTGCTTTCCTGTCAAAATCGAGTTGCACTTCCTCACAACGTTCTTTAGGTTCTGTGAGTTCCTGGTTCTCCTTTAGCAAAGCATCTATCACTCCATCCTTTACTTCCTCACAAGGTTCTTTAGGTTCTGTGAGATCCTGGTTCTCCTCTAGCAAAGCATCTATCTCTCCATCCTTTACTTCCTCACAACGTTCTTTAGGTTCTGTGAGATCCTGGTTCTCCTCTAGCAAAGCATCTATCTCTCCATCCTTTACTTCCTCACAACGTTCTTTAGGTTCTGTGAGATCCTGGTCCCCTTCTAGCAAATCGTCTATCTCTCCATCCTTTACTTCCTCACAAGGTTATTTAGGTTCTGTGAGATCCTGGCTCTCCTTTAGCAAAGTGTCTATCTCTCCATCCTTTACTTCCTCACAACGTTCTTTAGGTTCTGTGAGATCCTGGTTCTCCTCTAGTAAAGCGTCTATCACTCCATCCTTTACTTCCTCACAACGTGCTTTAGGTTCAGTGAGATCCTGGTTCTCCTTTAGCAAAGCATCTATCTCCCCCCGTCCTTTACCTCCTCACAAGGTTATTCAGGTTCTGTGAGTTCCTGGTTCTCCTTTAGCAAAGCATCTATCTCTCCGTCCTTTACCTCCTCACAAGGTTCTTTAGGTTCAGTGAGATCCTGGTTCTCCTCTAGCAAAGCATCTATCTCTCTGTCCTTTACTTCCTCACAACATTCTTTAGGTTCTCCTTTAGCAAAGCATTTATCTCTCCATCCTTTACTTCCTCACAACGTTCTTTGGACTCGAAGTCGGGAGTTCCCAATCGTCTTTTTGGAATCACGTCGTGGGTCACCAATTTTGTTGTTTTCAAAATTCCAGGAAAGACAGACAACTTCTAAGTTTAACTATTTATTAAAAGAGAGCAAAATATATATATTCACTTGGCCAAGGACTCCGTCACGTCATAGAAATTACAGGCAGCAAAGCTGTAATCTGTAACAACTATTTCCGGAAAAGAGCCTCGAACCTCGTGCGACTATACATTTTATTACACAGGGCGTTGCCCGTACATTTATGATTGGTCAAGACTAGATGGAGAGATACCGCGGTTTAGACTTGGTTCTCTTTGGTTGACTCAGACCGTCTCTTGGCAACACGATCCTCCCAATCAGCATTCGGCCGGCTGGCGAAGTCCCTCCCTACTCTGTCTCTATTCTAATAATTTGTTTTCGCTAACGTTTCTACAGATATAGTGGGAAACTTTCATAATGCTGCTTCCTAGCTATGCGTGGGTGCAAAGCTCACCCACAACTCAAGGCCAGAGTGATGTCCTGTTTATGAATAACTCTTTGTATTCTTCCAGTGTCTGCACCTGATCTTTCTACTCTGTTATTGCAGGCTAACATTTTCTTATGAGACTTTTCCCTTCGTTATCCACTCCATCAAACCTTGGGATTGGTGATTTTGTCCATTTATTCCAAAGTCACATCAACATAAAATGAGCACAATAATTTATAAGCTTATAATGTCATAATAAGAATCAGTCTTTCTAATATTAAATACAAATAGACTCCACACTTATCGGATCTGCACAAACAAGCTTTGCTAGCAAGCTGAGATCAGAACTTGCGACAGGGGAAGCAATACCAGACAACACACGACGTAACTTTAGGTAGCAAAAAACTGAGATATGCTCACATTTTGCTGTTATTCTGATCAAAAGTTGTGTTCAATGGCATTAAAACGAGAAAAAACGTGGCTGAAGGTTAATCCAATGTGTCTGTGTCTGTGTCTGGCCCCGGTAATGGTACAAATCTCAACCTGTCGTTCAATGGACAGCTTCCCCCCCCCCCCATCTATGTATATACTCGCATTTTAGACTCTGTTACTAACTGTATATCTGTAGACTTGGTATGTCTTAAATGTCCGGTTAGGATGTATTAGAACAAAATCTAAAATACAAATTGTAAATAAGCAATCTGCATGTAAAAAACCACCTGTATGTAAATTGTAAATAAGCCATCTGTATGTCAAATATGTCTTATATGTCTTAAATGACATGATGAATTGGAAATGGGGGACCCTGATATAAACAAGACGAAAGTCTTTCTCTGGTCTGCATCCCCTTAACAATTGTATGTTTTGAGCTGTACTGTACTGTACCCAATATACAAGCTGTTAATAAACTTTTCAATCAATCAATCAATCAATCTGTCACTTTGAAAAATTATTGATAATCCATACTTCCATTTTTATGTCAAAAACTGAGTTTTCATATTAGCTGCTAATGATAGCTTCCAGAGTGTATGACATATGACAGCTTCCTGTTTTGGGTATTTTGGCTACGCCTCACTCTCACTCCCATTGGCTCTAACGGTTAAAAAGAGATGTCAATCATCAAAATTGACCAAGGGTGGCCAGAGATAGGTCAAATCCACCCAAATGACCCCAGAAGTGTTTTTTTTGTTGCTAAATCTCTCTAAAAAGGTCAAATGTCACTTGTTTTGCATCAATCTTGATAAAGGGTACTTATTATATGTTATAGTTTGGATTCTTAAAGCTTTTAGTCTACTATCCCATCATTCAAGGGTGGTTTTCACTATAAGTAATGGGTTTATTTTGGACGGACACAATCATTTACATTTTTTTACTATGTTCAATCCGAATTTACTTTAAAATAAAAAAAATCTATATTGATTCTGACTCCTCTACATCCAACTCACAGGTTTATCATTGCTTTGAGGAAAAAGATTATTAATTTACCCCTTTTAGAAGTGTAGTTATGGTCATTTGTTCTGGGAATGTCATTTTCGAGCCTGAGACCTGGAAAACAGGCTCGGGGCTTAACTGGTTAAAACCTACCTCTTCTCCTTAGCATTTTGAAATCTTGTAGATCAGGGGTGCCCAACCTTTTTTTTTAACCAAGAGCTACTTTCAAAGTTCCCAGTCTGCCGAGATCTACCAGTCCAAATAGAGAGGAGTAGCCATAACTGACAGCCTACCTGCATATTCTATATGCACACAACGAACAGAAAAGCATACCAGATATAATAAATGTAGATGGAAAAGTGAAAATCAATGTATTTATTTTCTGATAAAAATAAAAACATATAATTGAGCCACATCCATTATATCAGTCGACTCGTCAAACTGGAGAGAAAAACACTCACAGGCACTATTGTCCCTCTTCAGTTGCTCCTCAACGTCCTCCAACATCATCTCACACCGCCGTGTAACAGTATTCTGGGACAATTGCACATCCTTAATAGCAGTCATGATGTCCGCCTTATTTTTACAGTCACCAAAAAGTACGTCGGCAGCCTCCACGAATGCTTCTTTAACAACTTCGCCGTCTTTGAAAACCTTCATGTGTTTAGCAACAACGTGACTGACACAATAAGATGCTATGGTAGCATCCTTACCGCCCCTACACACGGTGGCGTTGCCCGTACATTTATGATTGGTCAAGACTAGCTGAAGAGATACCATGGTTTAGACTTGGTTCTCTTTGGTTGGTGCACAGACTTTGAAAAAAGTCTCTTGGCAACACGATCCTCCAATCAGCATTCGGCCAGCCAGAGGAGGAAGTCCCTCCCTACTCTGGCACCATCATACGTAATTTGTTTCCGCTAACGTTTCTACAGAAAAAGTGGAATCTTCATAAGGCTGCTTCCTAGCTATGTGTGGGAGCGGAGCTCACCCAAAGCTAAAGGCCGGAGTGATGTCCTGTTTATGAATAACTCTTTGTATTCTTCCAGTGTCTGCACCTGACCTTGCTACATTAGTATTGCAAGCTGAAGACGTCTATTTATTCCAAAGTCACAGCCACATAAATGAGCACAATAAGCTTATAATGTACTAATAATAATCAGTCTTTCTAATGTTATATAAAAATAGCCTCCACACAAGCTCGTTCTAAATGTTTACAAGAAAGCACCTGGTATTAACAGATCAAAAAATATGTTCTGTCTGTAAAGTCATTTTTTACGACTTTTCTCTGAAAAGTGTTACTGTTGTCTGCTCTCTTCCAATCTACCAGGGACTTAATTTAAATGTAATTAATTTTCTTAGTAAGAAGTGATACTTTTTTATACAATAATGGAGAGCTTTTTTAAAATCTTTTTGTCCCTAAAATGGGACACATTTCTAAAAATAACTTTACAGAATCATATTTGCCACTTTAGAATATTTCATGGATACAAACTTGGTCACATTACACTTCTTTAGAATAGGAGGTGGAACATATTCATGCATTCAGAGTTATTTTAAGAAGCAAACTATTTAAAAGCTTGGCTTGTCCTCTCAAGTTATTTTTAATCTTTCATTACACCATGCCGAAACACCCCACTTGATTATGTTTCATCCATAAAGCCAGAGCAGGCAGCGGGTAGGACTGGAGTGTGTGTGTGTGTGTGTGTGTGTGTGTGTGGGTGGGTGGGGGAGGGGTGAAAGTTCAGCAGCATGGCTCTCAAGTATCAGGTGACAATGAGGGAAAGTTGTTCACCACAAGCGGCATAAATCCTCACCAAAAACTGGAGGACAGGAGAAGAAGTGAGCATGGCGAGTGAGAGGGACTCAGCGCAGAGCAGGGAGGAGGACTCGGCTGTCGGTTATTACGACGAGGAAGACGACTTGGAGGCGTTCTCAGACACGGAGCTGGGCTGTGAGGACGGAGGTAGGCGGATATTCCCGCTGCTGAGGGGTCACATCAGAACAGAGCACGAGCGCGAAGGGACGCCACTGCCCGAGTGCTTCACTGCTCCTAGGTTAGCTAGTATAGCCCGTCGTCCCGTTAGCTAACTGCAGCTGCTGTCCTGCACAAATAACAATTTGCATTAGTTAGCTGTTAGTGGGAGTTATTCAAAGATGCTAACTAGCTGCCTTTACCTGTCAACTGTAACATAGCTGGCTTCTCGGCAACAAAATATATTTTTAAGTTGAAATGCCAACTGCTTATAATGTTTGTGTCTAAAAACTAGATATGTTACAGCTGACACACAACTTGTAATCAGGGGCCCACCCCTAAATGTATCATGGATTTAATATCAAAAGTATAAAACGCTTTCAGTAATTTAAATAATGTAAGATATTATTTACCATTGGCATTGATTTAACCTTTTACCAGCATATTGTATTTAGATGACATTCAAATAATAAAGCACCACTGGAGAAGTTTAATTCATTTTTGAATTTTAGACGTAGCCTATGTTTTTTAATATCAAAACTTTATTATTATTATATATATATATTAACATTAAAACACTGTAAGCTCATAATTAATTAACATGTTGTGGGTGATTATTTGCCATTGCCAAGGCTAACTATGTATTTGGATAACATTCAAATACTGAATAGACTACACAGCAGCAACACTGTAGAAGGAAATACATGTCTTCACCGATACTAAAGTACAATATCAGAAGCAGTTGACAACATTTGGAGTAATGGTTATAAACCTTCCATATGTTTGAGAGCCATTGTACTAAAACAGTATTGAGTATAATGCTCTGGATAAAAGTGACGTATACGACGTAATGTAGCCTACTATCCTGCTGGTCTGTGTCGAACTCTTGAACATAAAACAAACAACCAATATTTAGTGCAAATTCGCTGTGCAACAGCATTCCACTATAGTTCTTCTTCTTCTTCTTCTTCTTCTTCTTCTTCTTCTTCTTCTTCTTCTTCTTCTTCTTCTTCTTCTTCTTCTTCTTCTTCTTCTTCTTCTTCTTCTTCTTCTTCTTCTTCTTCTTTTCAACCAATATTTTGCCGTCCGATAACTTCAGCCTATACTTTCTACAGAAACCATTCAAATATCAAAATATTCAGCCTTTTCAGTATATGATGGGAAACTTTCAACTTTTTTGAAATATTCAGCTTTTTAAACTCTTTTTTAACATGTAACTCAATGGGAGGAACCTTCAAATCCTCTTTTAACTACACACCTTGCGCCAAATGCTACTCCTTCCACATACTTTTAGCTAGAGACTTAATTTCACTTTAAAATGATCACAGGACCTTCAGCTATACAACTTGTTCTTCATATTTTTCATATCTTCTACACTTTTTGAGATATTTAACTTAGTTTGGAGCTTGGTAAAGAGTACTGATGGGAATTATGGCTCTTTGAAGGGAGCCGGATCTTATGGCTCTGTTCCTTTCAAAGAGGCGTTCAAAAGAGCCGTTTTTTTTTTTAAAGGGAGCGAGGTTACTAGGTTTATCTGCAAAATAATCACCCCAGGAGTTCAAAACTTTTAATCTCAATCAAATCCGATCAGATTTTGAAATCCCATTTGTTGTGATCCAGGATCAGACAAGTCGGCCAGATTTTGTCCCTGTAGTTCAAAGCAATTCAGGATAGGATCAGCCTGATCCAGATTACGACTTTTCAAGATTACTAGATCCTGAATATCAGTGCTTTAATCCTACCGATCTCCATCTAGTGGACATGAAAAATAATACAAGGAAGACAAGAGACCACATTGCAGAGACATCTATTGTCCACAATTACTTTTGAAAGGTGATGACAGATGGTGGACTTTTTTTGTTGAAGATATTTTTTCTTTAATCTAAATTACATTTGTGATTGATAATCTTTGTTGGGATACTTGTATGAGCATAAACATTTATGTCATCAACATTTGGTTGAAAACAAAATAGGCCACCACAAACGTGACCAAAAAATGAAAAATAAAATTGATTTGCCATGAAGGCTAAAGATTGTGTATTATTTCAGTTAACAAACTTTGCCATCTTATTTATATTGAAACACATTTTGCTCTGGTAATCCACTGGAAATCCACCCCTCTTGTGGGATCAGGATAATCCAGTTTTTTGGGATCAAACTGATCCCAATCCTGATTTTTGGTTTTGAACTACTCAAAATCCAAATCTGATCCGATAGGGATTAAAAAGATTAAAAGTTTTGAACTCCTGGGCCCAGGATAATGATTGACTGTATTGCCAGACTTTATGTCAATAATCTGCATTGTAAACATGACACAAGGTGGCGCCATATCCATGTCATTCATGTCAGTGAATGTACTACTTTGAATTGACCCTCTGTATGTGTTCAGGAAATAAAGTTGCCTTGCCTTGAATGAAATTCACGTAACTCTTAATATTAGATACTGTGTATTTAAGTGGCGATGGAGATTATTTGTTGACCCTGCTTTAAAGGATATTCTGCCTTTACAAATGGTGCGCTTGCTGCCTGGGTTTTGGTTGAAGTGCATTTCTACTGATCATAATTCCATTGTTGAGGTCTACTAGAATAGATTTATATTGTGCAATTTTCCAAACTCACATTGGTTTCTCTTCTTCTCCTTTTCTTAATACACATTAATTAATTCACTACTACGTACATCTGATATGTAACTCCTTCAGCCTACTTTCAGCTACAGAAACCATTCAACTATTACATTATTCAGCTATTTCAGGACATTGAACAACATGTTGTTGTTTATACCTTTTTTTTAAACTTTTTTTTTAAATATTAAGCTTCTTCACTATTTTTCCTACTCTTCCAGTTTAACATTTCACTTTCAAGTTTTCAACAAAGTCATTGCAATGCATTTGAGCTGTAACAATTTTGATTCAAATCATTACACTTTTCTGCATTTCTCCGCTAAGTTCAGCAATGCACTTACTTGGTTTTTGTAGCTAAAAGCAGCTACAGAGACCATTCAACTAATAACATATTCAGCTTTTTCTGCATTTTCAGCTAAATTCAGCCAGAAAAATGTACACAGTTTACAGCATTTGCACGCATTTTCTGCAGGAAATGCATTTTCTAGTCTTATCAGACCTCACAACTGAATATTATATTCAGCTGTATTAATGAGATCTGGGGTTACGTAATGTAACCCAGCTTCTATAAGTATAGGCGCAGCCCTCTAAGGCTATCGCTATTGGGTTAATCCCACTGCACGTGTGCAGCACTGACAGACTTATTCCACGCCCACCTATGACGTGAGCCCCACCTCCGGGCTCACTTCCGTATAAATAGGAAGTAGGCCTTACAATCCACTCCAACAGCTTTTCTTTAGCTATTCGCGGAGCCAGTGGGGCCCGAACCTTAGAGGGCTGCGCCTATACTCATAGAAGCTGGGTTACATTACGTAACCCCAGTTCTATATCGTATAAGGCTTCGCCCTCTAAGGCTATCGCTATTGGGTTAAGGGCGAAGCAGGATGTAGTCTACGCCCCACTGGTTCCGTCCGTTACCAGAAGCACAAAACACACCTACTCAGTTAATAACCCATGTCCATTTCGCCATGCGTAAATGGAGCATCACATTCCCAGGGAATATAGCATTAAAAAATGAATATTCTCCATCAGGGAATGAAGGTAGGCTTACTCAGCCTACCTGTCATTTATAAAAAGTAGAGATCGAGTCTCACTTGTTAAAAACGATCAAGAGAGGGGAAAAAAAGGCAGCTCTCTAAGTGCCGACAGGCAGGAGAGAGGGCATGCAATTGAAAAACCCCGACATTACTCATTCTGGCAGGCTATTCAGTACTGAATGTGTCAGAGAGGAATGGGAGAAATCCCTCAAATACAAACGAATAAAAGAACAGGGGGAAGACCAAGATGCAGCAGTGCAAATGTCTTTCACTGTCATTCCTCCATGCAACGCCGTAAATCACTCTCGATCTAAAACGAGCTTGTGATAACTTTTGGCATAAAAAACCCGGTTAGGGCGCAAAACAGCTAAGCTGCCATCTCCTTGGATCCGGAGACATGACGGAGCCACCGAGAGAGCAGACCAATCACTCACCCTTTTAGCTGATGTCAGAGCCAAGAGCAGAGCTACTTTGGCTGACAAAAACTTCAGGGGAACCTGATCTAAAGGTTCAAATGGAGCTTTACTCAGTGCGCGTAACACTAAAGCCGAAACCCATTGAGGCGCCAAAGCGCGTGACACAGGTCTGAGTCTCTGTGCTCCCCGTAGAAAAGGTTTTGTCAGAGGGTGACTACACACCGTGCTGACACCAATCTACGTGGCAAGATGAAATGGCAGCAGCATATGTTTCGACTGTGCTATAAGCCAATTCCTGTCCAGCAACAGCTGGAGGAACGACAGCACGAGGCAGGGGGCCCAACGGGGTCCAGGATTTTCCCTACACCCCAAACGGAACATTGTCCATTTGGCTGTGTAGGATGTATTCAGCAGCTGCGCTGATCGAACACCTCCCTGGTGATTTATGTAGGCCGCCGCTGCTTTGTTGTCTGTTCGAATCAACACATGTTGATTGTACAGCAACAGGGCGAAGTGCTGGATTACTTTCCATATAGTAATTCCAGCACGTTTATATGGAGAGACATGTGACCCGGCCACTGTACCCCCACTGCCTGCGACATGCACGTTCCTCAGCCTGCTAGAGATGCGTCTGTGAACACTGCGGTGTGTGACGTCACTCTGCTCAGGGGCACCCCCACTGACGTGGAGATTTTTCCAGTGGGTTCAATCCAAACCCACGGAAGGAGGAATGTACACCATGCGTCTCCTCTGACGCACGGGGTCGATACGCAGGCAAATAAACCACCTCTGGAGTCTCCTCACTGTGAAGGAGACCCAGGTGGATCACCACGTGACCAGCTGATATCATACCTAACAGCTGCATCACGGAGAGGGCTGTCACCGCCCCGCGGGGTGTGACGCGCCGGAGGAGAGCTGTCCGAGCTGCTTAAAAACCAATAGGTTTTTAAAGACAGCCGGTTTATGCAGCGAGCCATGCTGCCTATAACCGATAGGTCAAGGGCAGCCGGCTTAACCGGTGAGCGTTGCTGCTTATTATTTATCCATCTGTCCATCGAACACGCGCGTCGCCCCTCTGAGTAATACTCTGAGAGCGCGCGACCTGCTCTAGATCTGCTGTGGTTGTCATGGTGACGAGCCACGGTCCGAAAAGGCTGTGAGGGGGCCTCCACACACTGCGTCTCACACCGGCTCTCATCCTGTCTCTGTTTAGGAGAAGGCTCGTAAACTGGACATTGAGGCGCGTTCACACTCAAACCTGCTGAGGAATGAGCGGAGGTGTGTACAGTGCGTAATAACAGCCCTGGGCTCATTATGACCGTGTGTAGTAGGCACATCTGGGACAGAGGAAAAACCGTGCTGCCTGCTAACCGACAGGTTAACAGCTGCACCGGAGGAGAGCTGTCACTTTCTCCATTCTCTGCTGTGAGAGTCGCACTCTCATGCGGGCTGAGTTCAATTCCACTCCCAGTTAAATGTCTGGGAGGGACGAGGACAGCTCTTCTTCCAGTTGATAATGAAACCCAGGCTTTGACAGATGAGATACAAACTGTATCGTCTGAAAAACCGCTTCCTCCCTGGAGCGAGCCAGCCACAGCCGGTCGTCCAGGCAAAATAACCCTCATCCCCATTCTGAGTAACTGCTCCAACCGTCTCCACCCACTTTGAAAAAAGTGTGTGGAGACAGGAATGAGAAACGCAGGAATTTGCTGTGTTTCGGGATGATGGTTACGTGGAGGTAAGCATCCTTCAGGACTATGGATGTGAACCTCCCTGGTGAACCACTCCAGCACCTGTTTAATCGTCAGCATGGGAAAAGGCCATTCCCTTGTTGGACACTGACAGATCGAGGATGGGTCTCATTCCCCCCGCCCCGTCTCCTTCGGGACCAGAAAATAGCGGGAGTAACAACCCCTGATTTTCTTCCCTTTGAGGAACCCCGTGAAAAGGCTTTCTTTAACCAGAGTTCCTGCCGCTCTGCACGGAGCGCGAGACACTGTTCCTGGGATGACAGGACTTCCTGTATCCCGAAGAACTGCGGGGGGGAGAGGCGAATTGCAGAGACTACCCTCTGCCCATCCGCCTGCTCATCCATCTGTCCATCAGACACACTCGCCGCCACCCTGAGTACCATACAGTACTCTGATAGCGCCGGGTGTACATTCTCTGGCTGTGCTGTGGTTGGTGACAAACCATGCCAGAGCCCTCCACACGCTGCATTTCACACAGGCTCTCAATATGTCGTCGTTTCGGAGAATACTCGTAAACTGCGCGTTCACGCTCAACACCACTAAGGGATGAGCGGAGGTGTGTGCAGTGCTGTCCACATGAGTCGTAATAATGGCCCTCCGTCGGCTCATTACGACCGTGGGTAGGAGGTGTCTGAGACAGAGGAAAAATCCATGCTGCCTAAACCCAAAAAGTTTACGGTAGACGGATTTTAATAGCAAGCCCAGCTGTTTTATTAACCGATAAGTTAAAAAACCCAGCCGGCTTAGGCAGCGAGCCATGCTGCCAAGTAACCAATAGGCTATTGGCAGCTGGCTTAACCGGGGAGCCTTGCTGCATATTAACTTCCCTCTGTCCATCTAACCCACGCGCCGTCACTCAAGGCGCGAACCTGCTCTGGATGTGCTGTGGTTGTCATGGTGACGAGCCACGCCAGAGCCCTCCAGACGTTGCATTTCACACAGGCTCTCCTTATGTCGCGTTTAGGAGAAGGCTCGTAAACCGTACATTTAAGGTGCGTTCACGCTCAACACCCCTAAGGGATGAGCGGAGGTGTGTGCAGTGCTGTCCACACTGTAATAATGGCACTCGTGGCTCATTACGACCGTGTGTAGGAGGTAGGTTTGGGACAGAGGAAAACAAATCCGAGCTGCCTAAAACCCAACAGGTTTTAAAGACAGCCGGTTATGCAGTGAGCCATGCTGCCTATAACCGACAGGTTAGGGGCAGCCGGCTTACCCGGTGGGCCTTGCTGCTTATTATTTTATCAATCTGTCCATCGAATACACGCGTCGCCACTCTGAGTAATACTCTGAGAGCGCACGCATGTTTTGGATGTGCTGTGGTTGTCATGGTGACGAGCCACGTCAGAGCCCTCGCCGCCGTTGCCCGTGAAGCAGCCCAAGAGGGGCCCGGACCGAAAAGGCTGCGAGGGGCCCTCCACACTCTGCATCTCACCCGGCTCTCATCCTGTCTCTGTTTAGGAGAAGGCTCGTAAACTGGACATTGAGGCGCGTTCACGCTCAAAACCCGCTGAGGGAATGAGCGGAGGTGTGTGCAGTGCTATTCACACAGTGCGTAATAACAGCTCATTACGACCGTGTGTAGTATAGGCACATCTGGGACAGAGGAAAAACCGTGCTGCCTATAACCGACAGATTAGGAGCATCAGGTTTAACCGTCAAGCCCTGCTGTCTAATAACCGACTGGTTAATAACAGCTGGCTTGTGCCGCGAGCCCCGCTGCCGCGCTAACCAACAGGTTACAGCCGGCTCAAACGGCGAGCCCCGCTGTCTGTTAACCGTACAGGTAACAAGCTTATGCACCTCCACACGCTGTATTACACAGCGGCTCTCCTCATGTCGCCGTTTTAGGAGAAAACTCGTAAAACGGACATTGAGGTTCACGCTCAAACCTGCTTGAGGAATGAGCGGAGGTGTGTGTAGGAGGCACATCTGTGACATAGGAAACAAACCCGGGCTGTCTAATTAACCGACAGGTTTTAAAGACAGCTGTTTTGAGCCGTAAGCTTTGCTGCGTAACAACCGACAGGCTGTGAGGCGGCCGCTTATGCAGCTTTTTTTATGTCATCCGGAGGAGAGCTCTCCTGAACCGGGGAAACGGGGAGATCTCATTAGGCGGCTGCCTTTCCGATGATCTCCGGGAGTTCCTGGAGAATACCGCCTATCGACGGCAGAGCCGTGATGGCGGATAGAGGGACCCGTTGACCCGTCGTCAGCCCGGCAGCCGAACCTAGGCTCGGCTACCGGGCTGACCCCGGGCCCCCGCCCCTTGTCCCCCGCCGGAGGAGAGGGAGACAGGGCGGGGGAACCACATGGTGATCCGTGAATGGAGGGGAAGAAGTCGCCTGACTGCTGCCCGCCACTCGGATCCAATAAATAAAGGGCTTGGTCCACAGAGTAAAACTCCTGGACTAGCCAATCATCCTCGGCCGCAGCAGCGAGAGCGTCCGCTCTCCACTGTCTGTGGGCCAGAGGGAGACGGACACAATGAGTGCACGACACCTGGGGAGTGAGAGCCGCGTTTGCGTGCTCTAATCCCCGGCAAAACTCACACCGTGAGCTCCGGTCGTAACTCATATGTCGGGTTGACACCGGGCCCCCTTTCCCCCGTCCGGAGGAGAGGGAGGATGGGCCCAGGGGAACCAGGAATTTTTAGTAAGTAGCTCTTAAAAGAACTTGTTTTGCCTGTCAATGCTTCTGCAACGGAGTGCTGAAGAAAAGTAGGAGTGGATTGTAGGGCCTACTTCCTATTTATACGGAAGTGAGCCCGGAGGTGGGGCCCACGTCATAGGTGGGCGTGGAATAAATCTGTCAGTGCTGCACACGTGCAGTGGGATTAACCCAATAGCGATAGCCTTAGAGGGCGAAGCCTTATACGATATAGAACAGGAGACCCCTATGCTAGAAAACACTTCATTCATGTGACACTGTGTTTTCCTTCAGTTAGCATAGAGATGTCAGAATAATAACTTGTTTAATATTAGTTGAAATAAGTTTGATAATAATTGAAAATAATTTTCCCATTTTTTTAAAAATCCTTTTTTAGATAAGCTGGATACCTTTGTGTTAAGTATTTATTTATCGAATTTCAACTTTTTTTTCTCAGTTAATAAGGACAGAAACCATACATTAAAAACTGAAAGAACAGGATTTGTTAGGATATTTCTGTTTTCCTCAAAGCAAACAACAACACAGGACACACTTTTTTACAAACAGAGGCTTACCGAAGATACTGAAGACACATTTTTTATCCTAGGTTTTCGTACGAATAATCATCATAATAATTTATTATCATTCCAGAACATGTCATGCATGAGGGTGGAACGAAATGGGGAACGCTGACTCCAGTGCAGGTGCAAATATGCATTCATATAAAACCATATATTATACATATATATGTCAGTATACTAAAGAAAATAAAACATTTACATTTAAAATCTAAAGCTCTTTTTAAGACAAAAAAAGTGCTTGATTAAAAATAAGATGGCCAAATAAAGCCCAGAGTGCAGTAGCAGCATGTTCAGTGATAAGCAGATCTATCTACTTCATATAGTGCAGGGGTGGGGAACCTTTTTCATCTCAAGGGCCATTTCAATTTGTTCAACATCCTCCGAGGGCCGTACAAATTATTGACCTCTGCTTAAAAATACTAAAATCACAGCCCATTCATTTGGCCTTTCTTTCATGCTGTGCAAAGAAAAAGCAACCTCTTAATCCAGATATTTTACCATGACTCGCGCATGCAGGCACGTGCACGGTTGTGGCACCAAAACGGAAAGATATGGACACAAGATGTGTGCAAATGTATTTAGTTTCCTATTCATGTAAACATGATTTAAGTGGGGGGGGGGGGACATAACCTCCTCTAGGGGGGGTCCGGGGGGCATGCTCCCCCGTGAAGATTTTTTTTTAAATGTTGAAGTTAAAAGCATCAATCTGGTGCACTTTGAGAGCAAAATTAAGAGATCTATGGATACATCTCTCAACACCCAGATGAAACACAACTGTAAGCAGATTTTATTTTTCTTTATAGATATATTTTACAAATCACCCCCCTTTCAAACTGTATTCTTGTTTATTAATAACAACTTTTTTTTACTGTCATATAGTATTTTATACCTCTTTACTTTATTCTCTTATTTTTTTGTGGTCTAGATTTCTTTAATTATTTTCTTTTTTGCGTGCGTTTATAAATTACCTCGAGGGCTGTACCAAATTGTCTCGCGGGCAGTATACGGCACAGGGGCCGGAGGTTCCCCTCCCCTGATATAGTGCTAGCAACATGTATACCGTTAGTAGCCTGGCTAATGTTACTGTCAAAGGCAATTAAACAAATATAAATAACGGTGTTAAAATGAGGCAGAATAAACCTGGTAGTGTTAATAAGTATGGGGGTTACTTATTTGCCTCCTCCAGCAACTGGAATCTCTAGCCGTGTACAGGTTTCAGATTTCTTTTCTTTTTTTTTGCGCTATACAGGATGCTACTGTAGATTTGTCGAATTGCCAGTTGGCCAAAATGCTATTTGCACTTTTATTTTTTTTTTAAGGAATGTTTTATCCTAGAATTATTTTTATATTACCTCGAAATAATATCATTTGACATGCTAATCAGTGGAGTCCCCCTTGAAGCAATCTTTAAACTTTGCTGTTAAAGATAGTTGAGGATGGAGATCTTATTTAGTGCCCCTGCTCCTTTGCTGTTGTGTAGAGTTGGGCTTCACAAATTCTCTGAATGGAGAGGTCAAACCTCGTATCCTGTTGATGGGCCTGAGGAGGAGTGGGAAGTCTTCCATCCAGAAGGTGGTTTTCCATAAAATGTCCCCCAACGAGACCCTGTTCTTGGAGAGCACCAACAAGATCTGTAGAGAGGACGTCTCCAACAGCTCCTTCGTCAGCTTCCAGATCTGGGACTTCCCCGGCCAGATCGACTTCTTTGACCCCACCTTCGACTATGAAATGATCTTCAGAGGCACCGGGGCACTCATCTTTGTCATTGATTCACAGGTCAGAGGAAAAACCACTCAAGGCTTAAGACAGGTAGTGCTAATGTGCACAATAACATGATGAGTTATATGGCCACATCCCCTCACGTCCTTCCCAGTTACAGAGACCACGACATAGACTCCAGGAAATAGTCGTGAGCTTTAAGGGCTCAAACCTTCGGATTGAGCCAGGATAGTTTTTTCTTCTCTTTAAAGAATTTATGCTACATAACCTTACAGTAATTAAAGGCTTTGATTTGAAATATGAGATTGGTATCAATCCTCAAATCAAGGCAAGAAAGCATATCATTCTTATAACTGATACCATTATCAATAAATACCTGGCACATTGAGCAGTGTTCTGATTTTGATCCCCTTAAAAATGTAATAAACTATATCAATTAAATATTAATATCGCTACAAAAAAGGGTGCTTGCCTAATATTTAATTAGTTTAGAAAACAATAATAAGAGGTTTCTTTGCTGTCTTTTCTAAATCTTTGCATACAAATGTTTATTTATTTGTATTCCAAAGTGTACAAATACGATCAGGACATTATTGTAATTGAATGTTGTGTTCCTTATCAGCTGCCACTGATACAAAATGTAATACAAGATGCAGTAAGAACATTTGTTGTCTGTGTGGATATTTTTTCTTCGTCCTGATAGGATGACTATGTGGAGGCTCTGAATAGACTGCACCTCACGGTGACCAGGGCCTACGCAGTCAACCCAGACATCAACTTCGAGGTGTTCATTCACAAAGTGGATGGCCTGTCAGACGACCATAAGATCGAGAAGCAGAGGGACATCCACAAACGAGCCAACGATGACCAAGTGGATGCAGGCCTGGAGCGAATACACCTGAGGTGAGCTAACTGTTTTTGGTTTCACAATATTTATGGATCAAATGGATACTGTAATATAACCAGATCTCAAAATGGTATATTGAGTCATAAACGTACTAATCAGATTTGATACATTTTAGACTTAGAAACCTACATAGGCTAGGTCAGGCTTTAAGTTAAATTAGACTTCAATTGCATGATGTTTCACATTTTAAGATAATACATAAATTCAGATATCTCTTTTAATTTTGTAATACTGTCACGGCAAAACACTATAAAATACTGTGATACAAAGTTTAGATCATATCGCGTTCCCCTAGATTTGAAAAGGTGATGATTGCAGGAGGATGGAGGGTTTTGAAATCTGTGGAGGATTCGGAGGATCGCGAAAACAACTGAATAAAACACTTTGGAGATTAACGAATAAATTAAACAAACAATTAAAAAAAGAATATACCTTCTAAGTGTTTTTTTAACAGGATCCATGAAAGTGAATAATAGGTGTGTGATATAACTATGTCATGGCAGGTATTCATTGTTGTAGTAGCCAAACGGTTTACTACTACTTCCGTGTCATTGGGCCCAAAAATACTTTTTCCCATTGACTTACATTAGGAAAGAGACATCTGTAAATCAGTACTGTAGAGGAAACTTCTGTGTAGCATGCAGTGGAGTCACCGACTCAGGAAGGAGACACGGGAAGAGTCGGAGCTTTGATGTCAAACCACTGTGATTTATTTGGAGTTGGTACCAGAGTATTCACATCACAAATCCAAGAGTCAGAGGTTCTGACTCCACGGTAGAGTTGCCACGTCAATTCTGGAGAGCCTCTCTCTTGCCAGCCCATCTAACTGGTTTCGCAGAGAGTAAACAACATATTTGAGGAGATAGCCTAAACAGTGTGGGAACACAGAGCTACTTGCCTCGGACACTTATGACCTCGAAGATTTTACCTTGGAGTCCACAAATACAGAGAAGGAAGTGTCCCAGTGTACCCACAACACAGACCATCTGTATCCCAGTATTGACCGGTCACAGAATGGGAACAATAACATTATTGGCTAAGCCGCCTGTGTCCTTAAAGAAGGTAAACAGACATCGAGGTTTGTCCTGTATGTTACTAATTGGCGTCTTATGATAATTATTTCCACAACAAGTACATAATTATGTTTTACGTAAATCAACTTCCCTGGACGAACAATCATTATGCCCTAAAATCTAAAGCCAGAGTGATTTTCCCTTTTAATTCAATGGACTAATTAAGACCAGACGTGACAGGGCGGATTGGAGGCGGGGCTTAATACAAATCTGCGCATGCTTGTACGCGAGAGTCAGGCTATTTTGGCTTTAGCAACTTTCATTGGAATGAAAAGGACCCCGCCTCCAACGCTGTATCCAGATCTCTTTATACATCCATGGTCTTTACAGAGGTATGAAAATAAAAATTGCAAAGTTTGTTATTTAAATGTTTTCTTATTCCAATTTTTCTCCCTGTTGTCTACAGCTTCTATTTAACCAGTATATACGATCACTCCATATTCGAGGCGTTCAGTAAAGTGGTCCAGAAGCTCATTCCACAGCTGCCCACGCTGGAGAACCTGCTCAACATCTTCATATCTGTGAGTAATCCTGCAGCTCTGGCACTACAGCACAGAAACCAAGCAGTGCTGTTAAATGACCTCAATATGTGTGAAAACTAAGACATCCTTTAAAAAAAAATACAGACAGTAGAACCCTTCCACTAGCTCTACTGTATACTCAGGTTTGATCAGGCACATTACAGGATACAGTTTTGTGTGTCCTCCTGATCTTCACAATCTCATCACTAGATGGTGGCAATGCATCAGATATAGTGGTTGCATTGCAGGAATGCAGACATTGCATCAAATTCCACTACTGATTTTATGATTGTTACTGTAAGTATGTTACTGAATTTTTGCCTGAAATAACAAAGCAAATACACTAGATCCCTTCACAACTTACTGCAGGATACCCACAGTTATGTGGGTCTATTGTACTTCCCACTGATAGTACTAGATATAACTCATACCTCTATAACTGAAAAGTCCATACAGAACCATTCATGTTACTCATGTCATACTGACACTGAGAACCAGGTGAAAATGTGCCTGTATGGTTAAATCATATTTGCATGATGTGCAATACATGCTCTGATTATTACTGTGCATTGTCCCACCTACTTCATAAATGGACTAACATTTTTACAAACTTCTGCTGATGTTATTCATGACAAAAAAAGGCCTTGTATTGTTTAGGTTACATCGAATGTCATACATATGCAGGTTTGATTCTTTGTCTGGTTATTTACAGTCCCCTGCAAATTCAAGTGCCTGTTCAGCTTCAGCGTCATCTGCCATATACATAAGCTTCAATCTTGCTGTTACAACTCACAGTTCTCCACTCATATCTTTATTCATTGGACGTCATACAAAAAAGCATGGTGTAATTATTAACAAAAAAGGTGTCCATTGTTGTGTTAAAAACTCCAGGAAAGAGCAAAATATATATATTCACTTGGCCAAGGACTCCGTCACGTCATAGAAATTACAGGCAGCAAAGCTGTAATATATAACCACTATTTCCGGAAAAGAGCCTCAAACCTCGTGCGTGCATACATTTTTATTACACAGGGCGTTGCCCGTACATTTATGATTGGTCAAGACTAGTTGAAGAGATACCGTGGTTTAGACTTGGTTCTCTTTGGTAGGTGCGCAGACTCTCTTGGCAACACGACCTTCCAATCAGCATTCGGCCAGCCTGTGGAAGTCCCTCCCTACTCTGGCACCATCATACATAATTTGTTTTCGCTAATGTTTCTACAGAAAACATATTTCTTACATATTAGGGACTTTTTAAATCTCCTTGATTCTTTTGGTCTCGTTCAGTCCGTGGCTGGCCCAACACACGAAAAAGGACACTTTGGACTTAGTATTATCGTTTGGACTGTCTGTCTCTGGATGAAATCTGTAAAGCAACGCATATCTCAGACCATTTACCAGTTCTGTTTATAACCTCGATCCCTTCCGCAGGAGTCGAATCACGTGCCCCTGCGCGTCGTCTGTGTTCGATTAACCCCTTGACTGCCTCTGATGTTTTTAATGCTTCTCCGACCTGTAAATTAGAGGTGAACTGTGCTCTTAGAGCGGATGAGCTTATCTCCATGTTTGACTCGACATGTACCCTAATACTGGATTATCTTGCTCCTTTTACGTTTAGACGCACCAAAGTTCTCTCAGAGCCGTGGCTCAATGATTGTACTCATGCTCTCAGACGCGCTTGCAGGCGTGCAGAGAGAAAATGGAAAAAGGATAAACTCCTTGTCTCCCTAGAAATCCTTCGTGCTTACCTTTCCGACTACCAGACGGCAGTCAAAGCAGCCAAAACAGAGCACATTTCTCTCTTAATCTCCAAAAACAGCCATAAACTTCAGGTTCTTTTTAATGTCCTCAACTCTATTATTAATCCCTGTGATGTTTCTTCTATTGTGCCATCGACTACTCTCTGTGATAAGTTTCTTAAATGTATTTATTTTTTTATTGAAAAAGTATCTGCTCTTAGGCTAGCCCACACTAGTGCTACCCCAGATTCTGCTCCTTTTCTGTGCCCTGCTGTTCTCGACCACTTTGAGGCTGTATCCCTCTCTTCTCTCTCGGATGTAGTCAAGCACCTGCGGCCGACAAACTGCACCTTAGACAGCATTCCCTCTCGCCTTCTCAGAGATGTTTTCGATTCAGTTGGAGAAAGTTTTTTTATTGCTTATAAATACCTCTCTTAGCTCAGGATGTGTCCCAGCTGCCTTCAAACATGCCGTGGTCAAGCCACTACTTAAAAAGAAAAATCTCGACCCCTCCATCTCCCAGCTACCTTTTTTATCTAAAGCCCTGGAGCGAGTAGTCTACGCCCAGCTGCAGTCTTTCTTAACCACGCATGGAATCCATGAACAGTTTCAGTCTGGCTTCAAACCTATGCACATCACTGAAACAGCCCTTTTAAGAGTTTTTAATGATCTGCTCCTGGCCACCGACTCAGGCAGCCCAGCTGTCCTGGTGCTGTTAGACCTGACAGCTGCCTTCGACACTGTGGACCATAGCATCCTGTTGTCCTGGCTTGAACAGTCCACTGGCATCACAGGCTCTGCCCTTGCATGGTTCAGGTCCTACCTGACAGACCATAGCTTCTCAGTGCATCTAGGTGCCTTCTCCTCTGCCAAAGCCCCTCTTACCTGTGGGGTTCTCCAAGGCTCTATTCTGGGCCCCATCCTCTTTTTACTGTACATGCCTCTAGGTTAAATTCTCACAAAAGACAATATTCCCTTCCACTGCTATGCCGACGATGTACAGATATATCTGCCTCTCAAAGCAAATGTCAACTCACTACAGCAGTTGATGGACTGCTTAACAGAGATAAAATCCTGGCTGAGCAAAAACGTTCTCAACCTCAACGAGAGCAAGACTGAGGTCATCTTTTTTGGAACCCAACCTCCAGCCTCTCCGGTTGATATTCTGGGCTCTCTCAATAAAAACATCCTCCCCTCTGTCACGAACCTTGGAGTGACCTTCAATAGCGCTTTTAAATTTGACAAGCAGGTCAGCACCGTAGTCAAATCCTGCTTTTTAAAAAAAATAAGACTATTGGCCAAAACCAAGTCGTTTTTATCTTTTAAAGACTTAGAAAGGCTTATTAATGCCTTCATAACCTCAAGACTGGATTACTGCAACGCTCTATTTGCGCATTTCCACTGCAACGGGGTAGCCCCGTTTAAGCGTCCCTAAGCGTCCTCGCTCAGGCCTCGGGCTGCCTCGCTGGCTGTCCGAGGCCGTGGCGCATTCCATTACAGTTTAGGACCTGGGGTAGCAACGCAGTGTAGGCGGGACGATCGGCTTTGTTTTTGTTCACATTTCGAGTTGTTCCGTCGAGCTCCCGCTGGATTTGATCATCCCCAATGAGATGTTAGGAACGTCGTCACCTCCTCGGTCGACCACGGTGTGCTTTTCTTATTAGACGTAGCCATTTTTGTAGCTCATCCGTATACAAAATGCTGTTTATAAAAATGCTGCAAGCTTGCTTCTAAATATATATGCGACGCTAGGGATGAACTCACGCGCGATCTTGTGACGATTCTCTCTGACCAATCAGCAGTCGAGAGTGTTGACGTCACTAGTTCAGCCCTGGCCCTGGTCTGATAGAACCACGATTTTATGGGGCCGGAAAAAGAGGGAAAAAGTACCCGCTAGCCGGTACTAGGCTATATGGAAAGGCCACCAAAAACTGGCCTGGCCGCTTGAGGACGGTTAAGGACGCTTAAACGGGGCTACCCGCTGCAGTGGAAATGCGCCATAAATGTGAGTATGGACCAGGCCTCAATTAAACGCCTGCAGCTAGTCCAAAACGCAGCTGCACGTCTTCTGACTGGCCACAAAAAACACCCCAATTCTGGCCTCACTACACTGGCTTCCAATTCGGTTCCGAATTGATTTTAAAATCTTTTAATTTGTTTTTAAAGCACTAAATGGGCTGGCTCCTGCCTATATAGCTGAACTCCTCCATCGCTACACCCCAGCCAGAGCTTTAAGGTCTGCTGACCAGCTGTTGCTGATGGTGCCCAAGACCAGGCTCAAAACCTGAGGGCACCGAGCCTTCGCATCAGCTGGCCCTAGGCTCTGGAACACTCTGCCCCTCCATGTGAGGTCGGCCCAGACCCTAGGTTTTTTTTAAATCTACTCTTAAGACACACTTCTTCTCCCTGGCCTTCTAGTCAGAGCAGAGCACGACTCCTGACTTTTCCCTGTGTTTTTTATATCTGTTGTAATTTATTGTCTTTTATTGTGATTGTAGTAATGTGTTTTTATTACATGTACAGCACTTTGGCTCGACCAAAAATAGCTTTTAAATGTGCTTTATAAATAAAACTTGATTTGATTTGATTTGAAAAAGTGGAATCTTCATAAGGCTGCTTCCTAGCTATGTGTGGGAGTGGAGCTCACCCAAAGCTCAAGGCCGGAGTGATGTCCTGTTCATGAATAACTCTTTGTATTCTTTCAGTGTCTGCACCTGACCTTGCTACTCTGTATTGCAAGCTGAAGACGTCTATTTATTCCAAAGTCACAGCCACAGAAAATGAGCACTAAGCTTATAATGTAATAATAAGAATCAGTCTTTCTAATGTTATATCAAATCAGATCAAGTTTTATTTATAGCACATTTAAAAGCGATTTTTGGTCAAGCCAAATTGCTGTACATGTAATAAAAACACATTACTACAATCACAATAAAAGACAATAATTTACAACTGAAATATAAAAAACAAAAACATAGGGAATAGTCAGGTGTCATACTCCGCTCTGACTAGAAGGCCAGAGAGAAAAAGTGTGTTTTTAGTGAGGATTTAAAAACCCCTAGGGTCTGGGCCGACCTCACATTAGGGGCAGACTATTCCAGAGCCTAGGGCCAGCTGCTGCGAAGGCTCGGTACCCTCGGGTTTTGAGCCTGGTCTTGGGCACTATCAGCAACAGCTGGTCAGCAGACCTTAAAGCTCTGGCTGGGGTGTAGCGATGGAGGAGTTTGGCTATATAGGCCGGAGCCAGCCCATTTAAAAATAGCGAGTTTTTTCTACATTTTTGTTTAACATACCTTTTTGTTTGTTGCTGAATTGATTCCTTAACAATCCAGTAGCCTTCTGGGGGCAGTCATGTACAGAGCAGAGGTCAGGTAAAGCTTGCATTAAAGCCTAAACGTTTTCTGAGTTGCGATACAATCTTCTGTCGTTAAAATCCTAAATATTTTTTCTTCTTCAAACAAATGTAGTTTTAATGTCTTTACAGTTTATATGCATCGGAAACGTTTTAGAAGATTTATATAGAAACAAACTTGACCAGTAAAATCAGAATCAGAAACGGGTTTAATGCCAGGTAGGTTCACACATACGAGGAATTTGACTTGATGTCATGGTGCATACATAAAATATATAACAAAGAATCTCCATATAAAACAAGAAATCTAATATAAAACAAAAGATCTTTAAGGACGCTGTAATAAAATATAGTAGTAATTTACAGCGAAATGGAATGCAATGAGTTATAGAATATGAAATAAGAATATGTTCAGTAAGCAGTATTTGAACATTGTGTGCATTAATGTAATGCATATGTGAGCTGCTCTATCGAAATCAGTCGCATTGACACATTTTGAGTTGTATACACTGTTGGAAAGAGGAGATTCCTAGCTTTCTGATATCAGGATTGTTGTTGTACTCCAAATATTATGCGACATATGTCACATTATATAACGACCATCACCGAGTCATCATTTTGAGAAAAAGGCCTTCAAAGTTTCTCTGGAATCCATCGATCTGATTGATTATTAGCAAATGATCAAAATAGTACGGAGAGAAGATATTTTCGTTTGGATTACTGGTCTGGGGGAAGCCCACGAGTGTGTGTATACGTGTGTGTGTGTTTGTGTATTTTTGCATTTGTGTGTATTGTGTTTGTTTCCCGGGGAAAACACTCACGAGAAACACCGGCTGTTGTTATGCCTGCTGTGACGTTAAGTTACTCCGTTCTCCGCTTGTAATTATGCCGAAGCTTCAAAGCTGTATTTATCATCTGAATTTGCCGAAACAAGTTTAATATTCTGAAAGCCAAGACTTTGTTTATTTGAAATCAGATGAAAACAAACTGTAACGGACCCTGCCGTGTTATCTATGATCACTATATGCCTTACATTCATAATTGCAGCCGGAGGGAGGGGGAGCTGCGCTGAGGAAGAGCAGAGTGGCTAGTGACAGGTGCCTGTCTTCTTCCCTTTACAATCTTCAAACATGTATTTATCGTGTGATTTTGGAAATAAAAGTTTAATATTCTGAAAGCCAAGACTTTGTTTATTTAAAATCAAACAAAACACCCGAACCCCGAAAAACTAGTATTTTACACAAATCCACGTTTATTTTTAAATGAGCCGTTGCGACTTCCGAATTATTTCAATATGGGGAGGGGAGTGAACAGTTTGTGTCCAGGGTGGGAGGGGTCGGCCACTATTATCCCTGCCCGCCTCAGGCGTGAAGGCGTGGAGGGATGGCAGATTTCAGCCGATCACCTTCTCTGCAGAGCAGATGACACGCTGCAGCTTGCCCTTATCTTTGGCTGTGGCGTACCAGATGGTGATGGAGGAGGTGAGGATGGACTCCATGATGGAGGTGTAGAAGTTCACCATCATTGTCTTTGGCAGGTTGAATTTCTTCAGCTGTCTAAGGAAGAACATCCTCTGCTGGTCTTTTTTGACGATGGAGCAGATGTTCTGCTCCCATTTGAAGTCCTGGGCGATGATGGTGCCCAGGAAAGACTCCACAGCAGTTACTGGGGAGTCACACAGAGTGATGGGGGCGGGTGGGGCTGCATTCTTCCTAAAGTCCACAACCATCTCCACTGTCTTGAGAGCGTGGTTGTCCCTACACCAGGTCACCAGATGGTCCATCTCCCACCTGACCCCACCAGATGAGGGTGCTGTCGTCTGCGAACTTCAGGAGCTTGACATACTGGTGACTGGAGGTGCAGCTGTTGGTGTACAGGGAGAACAGCAGAGGGGAAAGAACGCAGCCTTGAGGGGAACCGGTGCTGATGGTCCGGGGGTCAGAGACGTGTTTCCTCAGCCTCACGTGTTGCTTCCTGTCGGACAGGAAGTCTGTGATCCACCTGCAGGTGGAGTCGGGCACGTGCAGCTGGGAGAGCTTGTCTTGCAGCAGAGCCGGGATGATGGTGTTGAAGGCGGAGCTGAAGTCCACAAACAGGATCCTGGCGTAGGTTCCTGCTGTGTCCAGGTGCTGGAGGAGGAAGTGAAGGGCCATGTTGACAGCGTCATCCACAGACCTGTTGGCTTTGTAGGCGAACTGCAGGGGGTCCAGGAGGGGGTCTGTGATGGATTTTAGTTGGGACAGGACAAGGCGCTCAAAGGACTTCATAACCACAGAGGTCAGGGCGACGGGTCTGTAGTAATTTAATCCTGTGATCCTTGTTTCCTTGGGAACCGGGATGATGATGGCGGTTTTGAAGCATGTAGGGACGTGGCATGTCTCCAGTGAGGTGTTGAAGATGTCTGTAAACACCGGAGACAGCTGATCAGCACAGAGCTTCAGGGTGGAGGGGGAGACAATAGAGGTTTCTCAATACTCTAATTTCCCCTCCTCGACTCCTCGGTCCTCCGGTAGTGGCAGATAGCTTGCACATCTTCCGGCGCAAACTGAAAACTCATCTCTTTCGACTCCACTTCGAGCGTTAGAACTATTAACGAAGCACTTTTATACTAATAAAGGACTGGCTTACCTAAAGCCAGTGGAGTAGCACTTGAAATGTTTGGCTCTATGAAATCTGATGTACTTATATGATTCTGTTTTCTTCAAGGTTGTGTCTTCCTGGTCAAATGTACTTATTGTAAGTCGCTTTGGATAAAAGCGTCAGCTAAATGCAATGTAATGTAATGTAATGTAATGTGACCAGGAAATGGATTTCAGCGCGCCATGTTGAAGGACATCTAATTTCTCTAAATGCACATCGAGGACCGAGCATCGAGGAGGCTCTCTGGAGGAGCTATAACCGAGGAGACACTGATGGGTCCTCCACGGCTCCTCCGCGGATGCATTTCCGGGAACGGTTGAGGCGTTACGCACGGCCGGACTTATCTCAGCTAATGACAGCTCTGCATGCATCCCCTGGATATTATTTTAGAAACTGCTTTCATCGCGACGCGATGTTTACAGTGAGAACAGCTGTGAGGTCCGTGCAGAAAGCAGAGCAGTGTGTATAATATATCACTCAGTATAACAGGCCTACATTACTCTCTGTATTTGTATGCTGTAGTTTAGTAGATATCTACAAACAAAGAGTCGATATTTTTCTGAAACCATTTAGTGCTTCACATAATAAAATGCACAACGGCTGTAGCCTGGCTATGCTTTAGGAGCTGTAGGTGTGTGTGTGTGGTACAGTGTGTAGGTGTGTGTGTTGTACAGTGTATAGGTGTGTGTGTTGTACAGTGTGTAGGTGTTGTACAGTGTGTATGCTGCGGACAGACGGGTCTCAGTTGGTTTGGGGTACTATGCTTACTTTTAATACTTGTAAATACAACTTTTGGCCCGTAATTTCAATTTCCCATTTCAGCGACCAGAGAGAGGGGGGGGATTAGGGGTGAGTTTCTTCGGTACCGAACGAATATAACGTTAAACGTAAAAAATTGAGAATGTGAACAACTTTTTGGAAGTAATCTCAGGTGCTTGCTACGATGACCTCGTAAGAACTCAGATGCTCGATTCCGTTTGCTTGGTAATATTCTTTATTGTAAATAAACCATAGACTGTATATATAAATGGACGTAGGGTCCGTGACGTCACCCATAGGATTCTGCAGAGTTGCCGTGAAGCCCTTAGTAGGCGGAGTCGGCCACTAACGGCTCGACGGTGTCGTCAGAGTCTAACTCCCGCCTTCTCCCGCCTTCTCCAAATAAGGGCAAAGAGGCGGAGCTGAGGCGGGACAGGGTGGGACCTGCTGCCAACGAGCGTGACGTTCGAGTCCTAGCTCAGGCTAAGAAGCTAAGCTAACATGCTCTCAGTATCAATCGAATGTAAAACATGATTGATGAAAGTAGTAAATCGGTCAGATTTGACCCGAAGACAACAGGAGGGTTAATGCCATATTCACTTAGTAACGCATGAACAACTTTTACAAATATTTCTATATAGTCTGTGTTGGTAAATGTCATCTAGGTTGCACATTTCCTGCTGAAATACATGCATACCAAGTCACTGCGTGGCACTTTGGTTTTGATAAAACAGTGTAGTTCCACTATATAAACGTTACATTCATAATCAAACGAGACAATCTGCAAGATAATTAGCTATTTGGTATTATTCTTAATGCTTGTCATTCACACGTTAATAAAATAAAAAAAGTACCGATACATAGCAGAATAATTGTGGCGGTGTTCAGCTTAATAAGCCTTGCTCAACATCATTTATTTAGCTAATACTACAGCGGGCTGCAGGCGAACCAAGTCCGCGTTACGATGCATTCCTTGATCTCCAGTTATAACGCCGCATCATAAACTAAACTGTATATATGTATAAAGGGTTACGTCCTTAGCTGGCTAATAAGCTACATAACAGGCTAAGCTAACAAGCACACAAACACCTGCTAACGGGGTTAACATGTATAATATTATCATTTTACTCACCGAAAAAAGCTGAAAGTAGACTTCTTGGAAGATCTGTTAGTACATTCAAGCGCACAGCACGACATTTTAATTATCTGGTATTTGTAACAATATTCCCTAACTGGCACGATCACCACGAACACAGCTAAAGGATCAAGTACAGTAACTACAACTAACTAACGTTGTAGCCTCTATGGTTGTAGCCTAGCAGATTGGACAAGTTGCTGTTAGCTGACAGTGAGGCACGTATCTGTCAATCAAAGTGACCACGCCCTAATGTATGCACAAACTTTAAGACCAAATATAAAGGGTCGCGTTAGAAAACAATTCACTCAGAGATCCATAATCATGAAGGTGGAATCTAACTATATCGATAATAAAATGTATGGAGCCAGGGGTAGAAACATGTTTTTTTCTGCTGTAGAATCGGGCATTTTAACATGGGGGTTTCTTTTTCCTTTCTGCAGCCATCGCCTATCGGCCAATATATGAACTGCAGTGTGTGGCACTTCCGTATTGGCTTCCCGGCTCTACCCCACAGTTTGCCGCTTGAAAGAAACCAAGCTATCCAATAATGACTACTAGGCTCTACGAGGATTCTACATCGAATCACTAGGTTCTACTAGGTTATGTAACATGGTTCTCTGATAAACAGGCATGGAGATAACGACAAGACAAGACGAACCAACACCAGACGAAGGGAGAGAAGGACTAAATATACACATTAGGTAATGGGGCACAGGTGGACACAATCAGGGGCGGGAACAACAATCAGTCTAGCAGGTGCCACACGGACAGGAAGTGCCGACACCTGGAGAAAGAGAGTAGAGTTATTACCATCAAAAGACAGATAGACAAAACACTAAAACACAACAGCTAACAGGATACTAGCACTAAACCCTACAGTACCCCCCCTTTTACGGACGACTCCAGACATCCCTGAATCCTGAGACTGTAGTCTGTCAAAATCCGTGATAAGGGACTTGTCGACAATGAAGCTGCCCGGGATCCAGCATCTTTCCTCTAGTCCATACCCTACCCAGTCGACCAGGAACTGTCTCCCTCTACCCCGCTTTCTTTCTGACAGTATCTTTTTTACTGTATAGATGATACCTCCGTCGATGACCCGGGGAGGTGGAGGTGGTGTGGAGGGGGGAACCAGTCTGCTCTCTAAAACTGGTTTCAGCTTGCTGACATGGAACGTGGGGTGGACCTTGAGGGACTTTGGGAGACATAGGCGAACAGCAACAGGATTAATCACTTTTGAAATGGGAAATGGACCAACGAACCGAGGAGCCAGTTTCCTGAAGGCGACGTGCAGAGGAAGATCTTTGGTGGACAACCACACTCGTTGACCGACCTTGTATCTAGGAAATGGACGTCGCTTTCGGTCAGCCAACCTCTTCATGCCGGTCGCACTTCTCTGCAGCATCTGACGAACTCCCTTCCATACCCGGCGACAGCGGCGAACCAGAGCATGTGCTGATGGTACGATAACTTCCTGCTCGAGCTCCGGGAACAATGGAGGTTGATATCCATGGACACATTGGAAAGGAGAGATTCCGTTTGGCCGTTTGACTGGGGATGGTATCCGACGTTAGGCTCACAGTGGCTTGGATCAGGCGACAAAACTCCCTCCAGAAACGTGAAACGAATTGTGGGCCTCGGTCTGAAACGACATCGTTTGGGAAACCATGGATACGAAAAACATGGGACAACATGGCCTGTGCTGTTTCTCTGGCCGTAGGCAATTTGGACATGGGGATGAGATGTACCATCTTGGAAAAACGATCAATGACTGTGAGTACCTGTGGTGTAACCTGCCGAAGGTGGAAATCCTATCACAAAGTCCAACGCAATGTGCGAATGGGCAGAGGTTGAAGAAGACCTGCTGCAGCTTGACGAGACGTCTTGTTCCTAGCACACACAGGACATGCTGCCACATATTCTGCCACATCCTTCCCCATAGCAGGCCACCAGAATCTGTGTTTCACCATCAAGAGGGTCCTCTTGGTTCCAGGATGGCAGGAAAGAACAGATGTATGGGCCCAATGAATCACCTTAGAACGAAGTGTCCCTGGAACAAACAGGCGATTCTGAGGACACCCTCTAGGGACAGGATACCTGCTGTTAGCCTGTTTGACCTTGGCTTCAATGGGCCAGGTCACACTCCCTATCACTCGGTCTGGCCGCAGAATGGGGTCTGGACTCTTGGGGACTGGCTCAGGATCATATATTCTGGAGAGTGCATCAGGCTTTCCATTCTGTGAACCAGGTCGATATGACAGAGTGAACCTAAATCTATTAAAGGGTTTGTGGAAATCCGCGAATTTTGGGTTTAACTTATGTATTTTTATTAAAAAGAAGCATATTAAACAATTTTTTTTAATTTCATCCGCCTAGTTTCATTTTATTTTCAATTTTACTGCGCCCTCTCAATGAAACGAAATACTTCGGGAATCGTCGGGAATCTTCGGGTGATGACGAGAGCTCAGGAAGACGGGCACAAACAATGGCGGACATTCAATAGCATTTGCATGTGAATAGCCGACCTTTATTATGGTGAATAGATGTGTTTTGTATGGCTGTAGTGCGACAGAAAAATTCTACGTGACACAACGACATTGCATTAACCTTGAGATGCGTTTTTATTCCGTTGAACACAACTTTTGATCACAAATCAAAAAAGGTAAGACGTAATTATTGTAATATTTTTGGAACCGGATGTTGTTTACTTTCTCTTTTCTGGCTGATAGCTCCAGGAATTCGAGGTCTTACAGTGATGACATTACATCTGTGGAGTCTCAGCTTTAAATCGTATCTTGTTTGTGCAGTTAAGATAGTAATAAGGGCATTTCTACCGTGTGTTGTGTGTAAAAAAGCGTTAGCATTAGTTAGCATTGTTTCGCTCAATGCTAATTCAAAGGCTTGGTATTACTCTTGTGTTTTTTCTAGCTAACAATTGTTCTTATTGTCAGTTAGCGGAGTTTCTTACCTTTAAAAGGGTATGAAACATTAATAGTTTCATAAATGTTAAGAAGCCCTGAGACATGTGAGAGAGAAAAAATGGTGGGAGGGGTCCACTGGGGGGACCTTCGGTCTTAACTGGTTAACAATGATTAATATTTGTAAAGGCTACAGGTGATCTTAAGATGCGTGAGCTATGCTTAGGGACCTACCAGTCAAGATTATTTGTGCGTAGGGGTGCATCATCTGGCGCCTGGTCCTGGTCATCCTCGCCATTGCCCATGCCGTGAACCATCACCTCGGGCTCGGGCTCGAACAAATAAGGACGTAATGGTCCATCTTCTGGCTCAATATTGTCACCATCGTCGCTTACTGAACCGGATTCAGATTCAGTTCCTAAAACGACATTTTCGGAGGAAAGCCGAGAGGATGTTTCTGACTCGCTATCATCACTGGATACCTCGTACAATCCTTCTTCTTTGTCTGGTATATTTGCCCTTCCACGTTCATTCTGCATAGACGCCATGGTTTGTTATCGTATCGTCTTCCTGAGTTTTCGTCACTTCCGGTTAGGCTGAGAAACATTTCGTTTCTAAAAAACTTCGGGGAAGCTGCAATAAAGTGCTTCTAACATGCGTAAGGCAATTATTATATTTTTTTAATCAGGTGTGATTGTTTTGGTACGTAATTATGCTTGTATATAAGTTAAAACGAAACTATTTGAGGTTCCATTTCCACTATCCCTTTAAAGAACAAAGCCCATCTGGCCTGCCTAGAGTTCAGGCGTTTGACCTTCCTGATGTATTGCAGGTTTTTGTGATCCGTCCAGACTAGGAAATCCTGCTCCGCTCCCTCCAACCAGTGCCGCTACTCCTCCAAAGCAATCTTCACCGCCAACAGTTCCCGATTTCCCACGTCGTAATTCCTCTCAGCAGAAGATAGCTTACGGGAGAGATATGCACACGGATGAAGTTTGTTGTCCCTCGCTGACTTCTGGGACAGTATAGCTCCAACGCCGTCATTGGAGGCGTCCACTTCCACCAAAAACTGTCGGTGGCGATCAGGTACAGTCAGGATGGGAGCTGTGGTGAACCTCCTCTTCAGTTCCAGGAAAGACTTCTCTGCCTGTGGATTCCACACAAACTGAACATGGGGAGAGGTAAGGGCATGGAGAGGAGAGGCAATAGCACTGAATTTGCGTATGAAACGTCTGTAAAAATTAGCAAACCCCAAGAATTGCTGAACTTTCTTTCTAGTGTCTGGTGTTGGCCAATTAGCCACGTCACTGACCTTAGCTGGGTCCATTTCCACCTTGTTAGGGGAAATCACAAAGCCCAAAAATGACACTGAGTTGACATGAAACTCGCATTTTTCGGCTTTCACAAACAAATGGTTAGCCAGGAGTCTTTGAAGTACAAGGTGAACATGGTTAACATGAGTATTCTCATCTGGAGAAAAGATGAGAATATCATCAAGATACACAAAACAGAAAACATTCAGGAAATCTCTTAACACATAATTAATGAGGGCTTGGAAAACAGCAGGTGCATTACAAAGTCCAAAAGGCATCACCAAATATTCGTAATGTCCCGTAGGTGTATTGAAACCTGTTTTCCACTCATCCCCCTCCCGGATGCGCACAAGGTGATAAGCATTCCTTAAGTCAAGCTTGGTGAACATCTTGGCTCCCTGTAACAGTTTGAATGCCGTAGAGATGAGTGGAAGGGGATATCTGTTCTTAACTGTGATCTGATTTAGCTGATGTAGTCAATACAGGGCCTCAATGTCCCGTCCCCACGAAAAAGAAACCTGCCGCTGCTGGGGATGAAGATGTCCGAATCAAACCAGCTTTGAGTGAAGAATCGATATATTCCTTCATGGCCTCCCTTTCTGGCCCAGAAAGTGAGTACAACCGTCCCTTGGGAATAGTAGAGCCCGACAGAAGGTCTATGGGACAATCGTACGGTCTATGGGGTGGCAAAGAAGTAGATTGTGTTTTATTAAACACCTCCTTGATGTCTAAATAACACACCGGAACTTTAGCCAAATCAGGAAAGTCAGAAGGCTTAGAAAAAGTGTCACTGTTATTGCCTGATCCCTGCTTAGAGTTACTAGATCTATGCAATTTACTCAACCCTGTTTTACTGGTTAAACATGAACGAGAGCACTCAACTCCCCACCCTTTAACCCTTCCTGTCTGCCAGTCAACGTGAGGGTTGTGTTTAACAAGCCAGGGGTACCCCAAAATCAGAGGATGTTGAGCAGAGTTAAATAAATGAAAACTTATTTGCTCACGATGTTCCTGATCTATGACTAATACCATGAGATGAGTAATAGTACATAAAAGGCGGCCGTCCAAAGCACTAGCCTCTAAGGGTTGATCTAAAAGAACAACCTTTAAGTTTAAACTTTTAGCCAACTCCCAGTCTAACAAACTCTCATCAGCCCCAGAATCGACTAATGCATCCTGAGTCATAGTATTATCACCAAGTTTGATTTGTACCTGCATTAATTTTCTGACTGGAGAGTCGAAGGAAGTCACTCGGCTCACCAGCGTCTTCCTTCCCGCTGATGAGCCTGATCTTTTACCGAACAGGCTGCCGAAACATGACCCTGCTGGCCGCAGTAGAAGCATTGCTGTTCCCGTAGACGGCGCTGACGCTCCTCCGGAGTGAGTCTGGCTCTACCGAGCTGCATCTGTTCCTCCACGGCGATAGGGGGCGCTGGTCGCTCTGGAGATGAAGACTGGGAATTCCTCTGCCAAGCGTAGTATTCCCTCGGTAATTCCTGTCTGAAAGGTGGAGTGTATCCTGTATTCCTTCCTTTCTCCCGCTCTCTTTCAGCTAGACGTTGATCAACCCGGATAGCCATGGCGATGAGCGAGTCCACATCTTCAGGCAGCTGTAATGGAGCCAACTGATCCTTTATGGGATCCGCTAATCCATGCAGGAAAGCATCAAAGAGAGCTGCTGAGTTCCACCCACTCTCCGCTGCCAAAGTACGGAAATCGATTGCGTAATCCGTCACTCTCCTCTGCCGCTGCTTAATGTTCACCAGGGCTCTCGCTGACTCTCTCCCGGGTGATGTCAGATCAAAAATCTTGCTCATGGTATCCAAAAACAGTCTTAATGACTGACAAACAGGCGAGTTCCGGGACCACTCCGCTGTTGCCCAGGCTTCCGCTCTCCCCGTCAGATGAGAAACAATAAAAGCTATCTTAGCTTGATCGGTGGGAAATGCTGCGGGCTGGTGTTTGAAGTGGAGATCGCACTGCACCAGGAAAGGACGACAGTTTCCAGATTCTCCGGATAATTTCTCTGGCGAAGCGAGGCGGATCGTAGGCGAATGCACGGGGACTTGAACGGGAATATCAGCAGACCCGACCCCCGCAGGACCGGAAAACTGTGGAACACCAGGATTTGCCACGAGGTGAGTGAGTACTTCCCGCATCTTCTCAGCCAGTAGGTTTATTTCCGTTGACACAGTAGCTTGTAAGTTGTCTTGACGTACATTCAAACCCTGAAACCCTTGGTTAATTGCTGACAGCTGTTCCTCATGCTGATGAAGGAGTCCGTTTTTAGCGTTGTAGAATCGGCTGAGTCCATCTTGTTTGGTTGGTTCGTTCTGCTACGATGACCTCGTAAGAACTCAGATGCTCGATTCCGTTTGCTTGGTAATATTCTTTATTGTAAAGAAACCAAGCTATCCAATAATGACTACTAGGCTCTACGAGGATTCTACATCGAATCACTAGGTTCTACTAGGTTATGTAACATGGTTCTCTGATAAACAGGCATGGAGATAACGACAAGACAAGACGAACCAACACCAGACAAAGAGAGAGAAGGACTAAATATACACATTAGGTAATGTCGCACAGGTGGACACAATCAGGGGCGGGAACAACAATCAGTCTAGCAGGTGCCACACGGACAGGAAGTGCCGACACCTGGAGAAAGAGAGTAGAGTAATTACCATCAAAAGACAGATAGACAACAAAACACTAAAACACAACAGCTAACAGGATACTAGCACTAAACCCTTACAGTGCTGCGTCGCATCATTCAGAGTAATTTGCTCACATTGGGTTCAACGCGTCATAGAGCGACCAAGTCATTTCATTGGACGAGAGGCATACTATGAGAGCTGGTCACAGGGATGCGTTCAAATTTAGTCAGTAATTTGAGGAACTGTCGAAATGGCGAACGCAGATAAAGTTGAGCTCGAAAATCCTCCAGCATCATTGAAGTCTCCGGTTTGGGAACATTTTGGTTTCGCAGTTATGTACAAGGATGACGGACAAAGACAGGTGGACCGAACCAAAGCTGTTTGTCGGCATTGTTCAACTAAAATTGGTTACGCTGCTGGCAATACATCAAACTTGCACACTCATTTAAAAAGGCATCACCCGAACGTGAATATCACCAGTACCAAAAGACTGAAGTGCAAACCCAACTCCCACTAGCATTTAAGCCTCCAACACTCCCAAAAAGTTCAGACCGAGCCAGGCTTGGATTTTCGTCATTTTAGGGGCAAGGCCATTTGGCCTAAGTTGGTGTCACACATTTTTTCAGCGCGTAAAGGCCACATGCCAGGGCACAAAGGCCATTGAGGAAAAAATTAGGATTTGGAGCTTACAAATAAATAACTTACCTTTCTAATGACAAAAAACAAATCACTTTTTTAATATCAATAATCATATAGGCCTATGCCTCCTTAGTATTACCGTATATAAAATGAAATGCTTTACTTTGAATAATTTGTGTTTGGTATGTTTTCCATCTACTACTTCTCCCATTCACAAATCCGAAATGAAATCTAAAAATCTAAAATTCTATTTATATGTAACAAATATATTCCATTTCAGAGCAGAAGAAACAGCCTTCAAGGGTCAAACTCTGCACATACATCATTCAGCAGTGCACAGTGAAGCTCCAACATCCAACTGTATGAACAAGCAATACTTTGAAATGCAAAAGTGTGTGTGTGTGTGTGTGTGTGTGTGTGTATCTCTTTAATCAACTCCTCACAGCTCCTCATATCTGTTCAGAAACTAGACAAAAGTTAAACAAGTACAAACCACAGACTGTCTCTGTCATGACGACTACAGTCGCTGCTTTAATTCTGTCTTTAGGACGTTGTTGTGAGTGTGGACGGAGCAGCTACAACGTTAGTTTAGCCTGATCGATCCGATCTCCATTCACAAAACGCGCATTTTGCATGCTGTCTTGTCTGCACACTTGTCAAAGCATTAAAGCATGGTTTTTACTAACCGTTATCAGTATTTAGTTACTTCGGCATCATTTTGAAACGTGTATTACAATTAAATCACGGTAACATAGGTTAATTTGGTCGTAGTTGGTTTCCACCACAGTATTTACATGGATATAAGCCCCGCCCCCTCTCCAGCGCGTCCTGTTTGAATGACAGGAGTAAACACAGCTGACAGCCGCGGTGAAACTCCAGCGGTTAGAGCGAT
This sequence comes from Gymnodraco acuticeps, assembly GCF_902827175.1. NCBI lineage: Eukaryota > Metazoa > Chordata > Actinopteri > Perciformes > Bathydraconidae > Gymnodraco > Gymnodraco acuticeps. The sequence goes on along the minus strand of NW_022991985.1, from coordinate 275,504 downwards.
GAGAATATTCGCATCGCGTCCGTTGTGAACGCAGCATAATGCAGTTCAGAAACCACTGTTCTGACGCTTTTAAAGCAACTTTTAACAGTGTGAGGGGCCCAAAGGCCATGGTGGCCGTAGGACGTACAATTATGTGTGGGGCATAACGGCCAGACCGAGGGGCTACGACGGCCATGGCCGTCATGGACCGAGCCAAAGCTATTACAAACGCCAAATATCCTTATGTTGCCATGTTAGCAAAGTGCTACCTGGCTGTATCTGCTACCTCTGTCCCTAGCGAGAGGGTGTTCTCCACATCAGGAGACATTGTTAGTGCCAGCAGATCTGCCCTTTCGGCAAGCAATGTGGACAAGTTCATTTTTCTTTAAAAAAAACATGAAAATACAATGACAAGCAAGTCCTAATGTCAAACTGGCTGCTTAGGTGCTAGTACAGTACAGTTCAAATACAGATTATTTCAGTTCATCAAAATGCTGCACCTTAATGTTTATTTTATTATATTTTGTATTTATTTGAGTGAATATTCACAGTTTAATAATAATTAAAAACCCAAAACTAATAGTTTATGCTTTGTGAGTACTAGTACAGTAAAGTTCAAATACAGATTATTTCAGTTCATCAAAATGCTGCACCTTAATGTTCATTTTATTATATTTTGTATTTATTTGAGTGAATACATTATTCACAGTTTAATAATAATAAAAACAAAAAAAATATATATATATTTTATGTTTTGTGATAATTTTTTCTGCTGTACCGAAAACGTACCAAACCGAACCGTGACCTAAAAACCGAGGTACGTACCGAACCGAAATGTTTGTGAACCGTTACACCCCTAAGGGGGATATATCCAGTCTCTGATAGTGTTACGTTATTATGAGAGTGCTCTCATACTTGTTTGATTCTGAAATTGTATATATTTATATAAATATATGTGTGTGCATCTGTAGCCTGTTATTGTCTCATTATACCGCACTGTCAATTAATTAAAAGTAAATATGTAAGTCGTCATGAATACATCTGTCCATCAGACAGAGGGCTGCTGTGCCTCCTGTCATCATTAACGGACGTCTCTTTAAAATGACCGCTCAGAGGAGAGGAGTTCTCATTTCTCTAACCGCCTGCTGCTTCCCCTCCTCTCTCCTCGGTTCCCCTCCTCAGTCCTCCGCTCGCATCTCCTGTGGGCGGGACTAAGTCTCGAGGATAGGAGTCGAGGAGGGGAAATTAGAGTATTGAGAAACCTCTCTTGTCAGGGCCAGCCGTTTTTCTGCTATTGAGTTTCCTAAAAAGTCTGTTTACATCCCTTTCATTGATTGAGAGAGAATTGTATGTGTCGGGGGAGGTCAGTGGTGTAGGAGAGTGGGACACTGAGGTGCTGTTTACACAAGAACGCAAACGGCTGTATCTGCTACTTTTCTCTTTCGTATAGCCCGTTCGTTCACACCAGACCTTAACGGAAACGCGGAAACGGACCCCGCAAACGATAAGGGGTCCCAAGGTGGATAGATCTGCAAACGAAAAGCTCTGGGGGGCCAAACGGCTCAGTGTGTGCGCCCTATACGATCATTTCCTGATAACGATGAAGCCATAGCCTCCCCACCTCTGCTGCTCACTGCTGTAGCATGGTCAGTAGCTACTGTCAGTAGCTACTGCTACTGCTACTGACCATGCTACAGATGTTAGTGCAACATCTACAGCTCCTCTACCACAACCATCAGCAACAAGTGGACATGGAGAATGACATGAACTACATGTTGCTAAATCCACCACGGGGCCTAAACAGAAGGGCAACCATGGCAACCATGCTTGGGGGTCTTCTTCGCTGATTTTGGTGTATTTTGTGGCAGAAGTACAGCGCCACTTACAGGCCCGGCATATGTACTACAGCGTCTCCAGCACTCCCGAGCGGTCTCGTGCGGAAGTACAGCGCCACTTACAGGCCCGGCATATGTACTACAGTGTCTCCAGCACTTTCGAGCGGTCTCGTGCGGAAGTACAGCGCCACTTACAGGCCCGGCATATGTACTACAGCGTCTCCAGCGCTTTCGAGCGGTCTCGAACGGAATACTTTTTTGATATCGTGTTCGTTTGCGTTTTGTTTGCGTGTAAATGGAGTGTGAAGGAGAGGGGGACGTGAAGGTGTGAGACTGAAGCTGTTGGGAGGTGTCATGGGGGATGGTGTCAGGACTGAACTCATCAAATCTACAGTAGAACTGATTCAGATCGTTTGCAAGGTGTCGGTCGTTCATGGAGAGTGAGGCTTTTGGCTTGTAGTTTGTGATCTGTCTTAAGGCCCTGACACACCAAACTGACACCAAAGAACACGTCCCGACGGACCCGATTGTTGTCGCCTCACGTCTCCTGCGTCTTGGCCAAACAGTCGCACTGGAACACACCGCAAAGACTTCAGCCGACGGCCAAGTAGCACGTACGCGCATGCGTGAGTGGCAATAACTCTCCTTACAAGCAAGCGGCGGTAGTGTGTATTCTTAATTCACAAGAGGCAACCGGAAGACAGACTGCATTCCATTTTCACTCTCGTCCATCACAGACTGTTTCACATAACGACTTATCGAAAACATGTTTAGTGCGGTACTGGAAAATGAAAAATAATAGCCGTCTTTGTGTGCCTTCTTCACTTCCGTTTCGCTTCTCATGCACTGATTCGCTAAGCTGAACAGCCAATCATGAGTGATTTATTTTGCCGGGAGCGGAAGGTGTCGGCACGGCCAAAAAGACACAACGGTGCTGGACACACCAATCTGAGTAGGGCGACAGGACGCTCATCGACGGCCAGACATCTATCGACGGCCGAAATCGGCCCGGTGTGTCCGGGCCTTAAGACCACGCCAGACAGAAGCAGAGTCGTTTGCTGAGAGCTGGTGTTGGAGTTTCTCAGAGTATTGTCGTTTAGCATCTCTCACCGCCTTGTTAAAGACATACTTCAACTCTCTAAAACGTGCCTTATCGCGACTCCTAAACGCCTCCTCCTTTTGCAATCTTAGCTGTTTCAGTTTAGGTGTGAACCAGGGCTTGTTGTTGTTGAAACTCACCCTGGTGTGGTTGGTACACAGCTGTCCTCACAGAAGCTGATGTATGACGTCACAGCCTCTGTATATTCATCCAGACTTTGAGTAGCAGTCCTAAACATGTCCCAGTCAGTACAGACCAAACACGCCTGAAGTTCCTCCATAGCTTTACTGCTCCACTGCCTGAATGTCCTCACTACAGGTTTACACAGTTTGAGTTTCTGCCTGTATGCAGGAATCAGGTGGACCATGGTATGTGGTCAGAGTGGCCCAATGCAGCGCGGGGGACGGTGTGATAGGCTCCCTTGATGGTGGTGTAACAGTGATCCAAAATATTTCCCTCTCTGGTGGGGCATTTAATAAACTGTTTGTATTTTGGGAGTTCGTGGCTGAGATTGCCTTTGTTAAAGTCACCAAGAACAATAACTAGGCAGTCCGGATAAGATAATGTAAACACCGACCAGTATTAATGAGGAGAACTTTCGGGGGGAATAGAAGGGTTTGCTGTTGATGATAAGAGTTTCCAGAGTGGGAGAACAGTGCTGCAGAATCACTGTTACATCGTTGCACCAGCCACTGTTAGTGTAAAAACATATTCCTCCACCTTTTGATTTGCCAGAGAGCTTCGTGTCACGATCCGCTCTGAACAGCTGGAAGCCTCCCAGCTGCAGCGCCATGTCCGGAATCGATCCACACAGCCAGGTCTCAGTGAAGCACAAAACACAAGATGAAGAAAAGTCTCTGTTTTTACTAATCAGTATCTGAAGCTCGTCCAGTTTATTGATTGTGTTAGGATTCCCGAGAAGTGACTGGAGATGAGAACCCGCTATGCAAGCACTAAACTGAGACTGTGGTGAAGTGTCAAAAAAGGCTTTATTTTGTCCACAACACTGACAAGGAGTTGACGAAGAGCTCGTAGAGGGAAGAGCTGGGCTAACCAGGGAGGGGAGGCTGGACGTGGCAGGCAGAGCGGCTGGAGTATGTGGATCTGGAACAGAAAAAACAAGCGAAAAATAATTTCCTTTCACAAGGAGCATCAAAAAGGTCGCTAGGAATAACACTTGTAGGCCTGGATGATAGTTTACCACTGAAGAATAAACGAAGAACTGGCGAAGTCTGAGAATGGGAACCAGGGTTTTAAGCAGGTGCAGGTGAGTAGTGGCAATCAGTGAGATGAGCAGCAGCTGAGGAGGTGAGTTGGCGGGAATCGGAATGTAGGTAGCCACGCCCAGCCAGGAAGACAGACACACAGACAAACAGACAAAACACTTTTTAAGTTCTATTTCGTCCCTACTGACCGCCAGAGTCGGTGCTTTCAGCACTGGATATGTCCATCGCGCGCATGCGCAGCTCGAGTACCAATACCAACAAAGTCACCTGTGACCCACGTGACACCGGCTATATCAGCCGGTGTCGTCAGAGGATCTGTTCCTTTCATCTTCTCGCTGCGCGAGGGTACCGCGGCTACATTTTTGTAGCCTACAGCGTTCAGGTTTGAATGTTTGATCTGAGGGATTTCTCTGCAAGCAGCTGGCCGCATGCAGCTTCGTGACTGACAGTCGGAGCTACGGGTCGTTAACGCGTCCTCCAGGAGCTGTGGCCGGCTGTGCAGAGCCTCGACAGACAGGTTGGTGTCAGCTTGTTGCTGGTGATGGCTGTGTCCCCGCACCCTCTCCCAGCCAAGTTGTCCTGATTGCTGTCTTATTTTTTGTTTGGCTTAGACTTTCTGGTGACGACAGTGTTCCCGCTTCCTCTCCCATAAAGTTGCCCTTATGCTCTTTTGAAAGTTTTGCTTGTGGCGTTGTGCCCGAGCTATCATTAGCATTTGAGTCCCAGCTTTGGCTGTGTCCCTCATTCAATTTAACCCGTTTTTCGTTTAGATGCAGAGAGTAAGGTAAGTACTTTCTATTTCTTAGAAGCTATTATCTGGTCTTAACATTTGTGTTCTGACTTGGTCGCTTGATTGTTAGCAGCAGCCGCTTGGCTAACACCTTGCTGTTAAGCTTAACTATTAACTCAGCCGGTGAGGGCAGTGCTCCCGCTCCCGGTACATAGGGTTTGATTGCAGTAGCGCTAGATCGTTGTATTACTGCTCCTAGTACTAGACTCCTAGCACTAGGATGATATGCAGAGAACATCTTCACTGCGGGTGCTGTGTGCTCCGCATGTGCGGTTACTACTGTAACCATGGCCTACGGTTCTATGCGGGCTGTTCTCTTTCTTAGAAGTTAATTATCTGGTCTTAACATTTTGTTCTGACTTGGTTGCTTGATTGTTAGCAGCAGCCGCTTGGCTAACACCTTGCATGTACTGTTAAGCTTCATTATTTAACTCAGCGGTAAACGCATGGTATGGTTGCAGTAGCGCTATATCGTTGTATTTACTGCTCCTAGTACTAGACTCCTAGTACTAGACTCCTAGTACTAGACTCCTAGGACTAGACTCCTAGCGCTAGGACGATATGCAGAGAACAATCTTCACTGTGTGCTGTGTGCTCTGCATGTATGGCCATTAAGGAGGATTTCATCCTCCCAATATTATATTATCTAGTGGGCAGCCGTTTGACTGACACTTTTAGGCACCGGCCACAGTTACTACTGTAACTAAGGTTCTAAGCCGTAAGTACTGGCCATAATTACTACTGTAATTACGGTTCCAAGCCGTGTAAGTACTGGCCATAGTCAATACCGTAACTACGGCTCTATGCTGTGTAAGTACTGGCCATAGTTACTACTGTAACTACGGTTTTAAGCCGTAAGTACTAGCCATAGTTACTACTGTAACTACGGTTCCAAGCCGTGCAAGTACTGGCCATTGTCAATACCGTAACTACGGCTCTATGCTGTGTTAGTACTGGCCATAGTTACTACTGTAACTACGGTTTTAAGCCGTAAGTCCTAGCCATAGTTACTACGGTAACTACGGTTCCAAGCCGTGCAAGTACTGGCCAGAGTTACTACTGTAACTACGGCTCTATGCTGTGTAAGTTCTGGCCATAGTTACGACTGTAACTACGGTTCTAAGCCGTGTAAGTACTGGCCATAGTTACTACTGTAACTACGGTTATATGCCGTGTGAGCACTGGCCATGGTTACTGCTGTAACTACAGCTCTGTGCTGTTCTCTTCTTTCGAAGCTAGTTATCTGGTCTTAAACATGTGTGTTATTTGACTTGATATCGCTTGATCGTTAGCAGCAGCTGCTCGGCTAACGTCTTGCGTGTACTGTTAAGCGTCTTTATTTTACCCAGCTAGGTGAAGGCAGTGCTCTCGCTCCCGCTCCCTCTACCGGTAATGCGGATGTAGCTACATCCCCTTTTTCTGTTCGGTGAGTAGTAGCACCGCTCTACTCTTCCCGTTCAGCAGGTAGCTGGTGAAGGCTGTGTTCCCGCACCCGCTCCCGGTTACGCTGCATCTGGCATTCGTCTCTAACTCAACCAGTGAAGGCAGTGTTCTCGCCCCCGCTCCTGGTAGACGCTGAACTGCCTCGTTTTTCCGTTAAGCAGGTAGCTGGTGAAGGCTGTGTTCCCGCACCCGCTCCCGGTTACGCTGCATCTGGCATTCGTCTCTAACTCAACCAGTGAAGGCAGTTCTCGCCCCCGCTCCTGGTAGACGCCAAACTGCCTCATTTTTCCATTAAGCAGGTAGTCGGTGAAGGCTGTGTTCCCGCACCCGCTCCCGGTTATGCTGCGTCTGGCAGTCGTCTCTAACTCAACCAGTGAAGGCAGTACTCGCCCCCGCTCCTGGTAGACGCCAAACTGCCTCGTTTTTCCATTAAGCAGGTAGCCGGTGAAGGCTGTGTTCCCGCACCCGCTCCCGGTTACGCTGCATCTGGCATTCGTATCTAACTCAACCAGTGAAGGTAATGTTCTCGCCCCCGCTCCTGGCAGACGCAGAACTGCCTTGTTTCTCCGTTAAGCAGGTAGCTGGTGAAGGCTGTGTTCCCGCACCCGCTCCCGGTTACGCTGCATCTGGCATTCGTCTCTAACTCAGCCAGTGAAGGCAGTGTTCTCGCCCCCACTCCTGGTAGGCGCTGAACTGCCTTGTCTTTCCGTTAAGCAGGTAGCTGGTGAAGGCTGTGTTCCCGCACCCGGTTACGCTGCATCTGGCATTCGTCTCTAACTCAACCAGTGAAGGTAGTGTTCTCGCCCCCGCTCCTGGTAGACGCGGAACTGCCCTGTTTTTCAGTTAAGCAGGTAGCTGGTGAAGGTTGTGTTCCCGCACCCGCTCCCGGTTATGCTGCATCTGGCATTCGTCTCTAACTCAGCCGGCAGTGTTCTCGCCTCCGCTCCTGGTAGACGCTGAACTGCCGTGTTTATTAATCCAGCCAGGTGAAGGCAGTGCTCTCGCTCCCGCTCCCTCTGCCGATAAACGTGGGTGTAATTACATCCCTCTTTCTGTTCGGCGAGTAGCAGCAACGCTCTACTCTTTCCATTAAGCAGGTAGCTGGTGAAGGCTGTGTTACCGCACCCGCTCCCGGCTACGCTGCATCTGGCTACCTACGGAGTGGCTCATTCATGTAGCGCCTGTATGGCTTCTTTTGAGCCATTGAGAAATGTGAGCATCTGAGGGAGGTTCTCATGGTAAACGCCTGCATGAGCTGTAGCTGCATGCCTCGGGCGCTCAGAGTGGCTAGAATCACTGAGGTGGAACGTCTGGCAGCAGCCAACAGACACCTCTCCTTGTCACATCCTCCTCCAGATCAATTCGGCCGTTCCCGGCGACTTGAGGGAGCGATGGCTATGTGTGCTCCCCCCAATAGAAGGACTAGAAAAGCTGTCCTCTGAAGTGGATCGGCTAGCTGCCGATAGGGGCATGATGAAGTCGCCTCTTGGTCCTTCAGCCTGGGCCAGGTGTAGGGGCCTTCGGTTGACGCCCCTCCTTCGGTTGGCGCACCTCCTTCGGCTGACGCACCTCCTTCGGTTGATGCACCTCTGTATGAGGAGGCCTTGTCGCTGGTACAGACTCGTCGCCAGGTTTCGCTGGCCCAGTCACCACTAACGGAGGCATGTAGGAGAGTCCTCCGTAGCGTACCAGTCGAGCCAGGGGAGCTGTTTAGGGCAGCTGCCCTGGAGGCACTGGAGCGTGCCGCCCAAGCTAGGCAGACCAGGCAGCAGCTCTCGGGTCTTCGCAGACCTGTGCCCACTCCCAGCAGGCCCAGGGGCCGCTCTAGCAGCCGCACTCAGCCGCCGGATTACAGGGGTGGTCTGCAGAGGTCTTAGCGGCGCGACCCAATGACTTTCGTGCCCCAACTCGCCCGCCTTCCAGACGGCCTCGTGCCCCAGTGCCCCCCCGGTCGTCGGCTGCTTTCCCAGCAGCAGCTCAGTTACTGGGCGGTCTGTACTTCCGTCCCTTGGGTGGTTTTCACCTTAACCCAGGGGTACGGACCGCAGCTCCGGCCCAAGAGTTGTCTGTCCTTCTGTCCAAGGACGCAATCAAGCCAGTAAGACCCTCTGCTTAGCCCAGGGGGTTCTACTCTGCGTACTTTCTCGTGAGCAAGAAAGTCGGCGGATTTCGCCCGATCTTGGACCTCAGAGGAATCAACAGATTCCCGAAGGTGCTGCCATTCTATATGCTGACCACTGCATATGCACAGGTGGAGTGGTTTTCAATCGTGGACTTGAGGGATGCCTACTTCCACGTGGGCCGGGCAAGATGGTGCCTTATATTCAGTTCCTCCGGCCCTTTGGCAGACTGGCAGCTGCCTCGGCCGCTGGGTCCTTAGGCCCGCTGTCGTTGCGCCCCATGCAGATGTGGCTGAACAGCCTTCACTTGGACGCCAAGTGGCACAGGCACAGGGAAGTCAGGGTGTCGCAGCATTGCCTCCACTCTCTGTCACGCTGGAGGGGCCTATCTCCTAGTGGGCGTGCCCATGGCCGCCATCCCATCCCGCCAGGAGACCATCACCATAGGTGCATGTCTCTCAGGGTGGGGTACAGTGCGGCAGGGCAGGACCGTTCAGGGTCAGCGGTCTGCCCAGGAGAGTGCGCGCCAGGTCAACGTGCTAGAGCTTTGGGCTGTGCAGCTTGCACTCACGCACTTCCTACCCCAACTGGGGGGCAAGAATGTGTGTGTTCCTTGGGGACAGCATGTACGTTGTTGCTTAGACAACAGTCCCTTCTAGATGGTGGACGTTCTCACTCCACTCTGAATTTATGTGGCTGCGATTTCTGCCCGACATGTTCGGGTTGACGGCGCCACGGCGGGGTGCCACAGGTCGGTCTCCCTCTTTATGAGAGGGGCTTTACGGCAGCGTCCCCCTAGCACCCCGAGGGCTCCGGCTTGGGACCTGCCCCTGCTGCCGGATGCCCTATCATCTCCTCCCTTCGAGACCCTGGCCCAGGGGGGGCTTAGGTGGCTGCCCACGAAGGCAGCATTTCTGCTTGCCATAGCCTCAGGGAAGCGAGTCGGGGAGTTGCATGTCCTCTCCATAAACAATACATGCCCGAGGTGGGACTCTCAGGCGTTGCCCTTTGGGCAAATGTGGCATTCCGGCCCGGGGTCCTTCCACAAACCCACTTCAATCAGCCTGCCCAGCTGGCACGCTTTGACATTCAGGAGTACGGCACGTCAAAGTTGCTGCCCTGGGGGTGCCCAAAGGGCGTATATCAAGGCTACTGCCTGTATACGGTAGTAGGAGCAACTCTTGATTTTGCCCTTGCGGCACTAAAGGAGGTTATGCCCTCTAACTAGTGGCTGCCCCACTGGGTTGTCGATACCATCTCACAGGCTTACGGGGCCAGTGGCCGCCCCCTGCCATCAGGCTGAGATGCCACTCTACAAGGAGCATCTCAACATCTTGGGCTGCCCTGAGGGTGGTGCCCCTGGAGACCATCTACGCCGCGGCGTCCTGGGTGTCTTCTGGCACATTCTCCAGTTGTCATCAGGTCAATGTCGCCACTCCCCATTATTTGGGCGTGGTCCTTTTGCCGAGCTCCGCTGTTTCCAGTGGTGAGCAAGGGCTTGGATTCTTCATGACATTGTTGGTATAAGTCATCCAGTGCTGAAAGCACCGCCTCTGGCGGTCAGTAGGGACGAAATAGAATGATAGTTACGGCTGTAACTACGGTTCTATGAGTCCCGGATGACCGCCAGAGTTCCCTGTCACTCAGAATTCTTGTGTGCTCGCGAGAAGATTCTGGGAACAGATCCTCTGATGACACCGGCTGATATAGCCGGTGTCACGTGGGTCACAGGTGACTTTGTTGGTATTGGTACTCGAGCTGCGCATGCGCGCGATGGACATATCCAGTGCTGAAAGCACCGCCTCTGGCGGTCATCCGGGACTCATAGAACCGTAGTTACAGCCGTAACTATCGTTTTAAGTGTTCAATTTTTACTTATTTTAAGGTTTTAACAGTATTCATAGGATTTGGAGAGAAAATTATGTCAACACATTTCATCAATTGGTAACAAAAATAATGGTTTTAAATGGTTATGTTTTTTTCAAATCAAATTAGTAAAATATATATCTTTTCACAGTTTTTTAGCATAATTGTCAAATCCCAACAGTACATGTTGTAATAGATGCAGCTTATGAGACTTCTAACACTTTTGTAATACAGTGCAATATCTATAGGAGTTTGTAAAGGATTAAGTATTTGCACACTGCTGTATGCTCTAAACCTTTAAAAAGATCCCAGAGGGAATCACACTGATAACGTGGAAATCAAAGGTGTTCTAAAATGTGGAAATCATCAGCTCACGAGCAGTTTAACCTGGATAATTCGATCATGGAGCCAGCTCTGATGAAATAAAGGCATTGGACCATTTCCATTCCATTTGGAATTATTTTAACCCATTTCATTTGTAATGGAGATGGAGGATACAAATAAAAACCCTCTTTTAATGTTCCCACATGTCCACAGCACATAACACACAGTGAGATTTAGTCTCTGCATTTAGATCAGTCTAGTATTATTCAATTCAAATTCAAGGGCTTTAGATATCATATGCACAATATCTACAGTGCAGTTGTTGGCAATGAAAAGTCCAAGGCCCAGACGACAGCGCAACATAAAATATACTCAAGAAATAAAGAAGTGAAATTGTGCAGGAAAAGAGTGCAAGGGGAGCAGTGTGAGGACCCAGTGCCTTGCTCGAGGGCATCTCAGTTGTGTCCATGAAGTGAACTGGAAACACTCAAAGTACCAATCAGCAATCTATTCTCGGCCCACTCAGGGACAACTGGTGACCCTCTCTGGTTCCCAAGATAAGTTCCTACAAACAAAGCTACTGCTGCCCAATACCAATGCAAACCAATGGGTGATGTCACAGCTAGATCCATCTTTAGGTACAGTTTAGGGAGTTACCAGGTCTAAATGCCACATCTGTTTTCAAAGAACATAAAATGCCCATAAGTATTTATTGTATTATAAGTATTGAGTCTTCGTTAAGCACAAACTCCCTGTGCCAATGAAAATGAAGTCCAATGATGAAACCAAATGATCAGTAAAATAAGTGCATGTCGTAAGTACAAACAGTATGTTCGAATAACATGGATCTTCATTAGATAGTGTTTTTTTAGACACTTAAGCTGTAAATGCTAAATGCTTTAGGTCACATAAATACTTTCATGGAAAGGCAGCATGGCCCACCCATCAGTGCATGATTGATCAAATGGCTTGTAAGTAAATAGGTTAAATTATTTGATTATTAAAATGTTGATGACAAGGACTGTATGCTGTCTCCTAAAGATATGTAGATTGATTCTGTATTTTAATAAATGTGTTGGATATAAATAGTATTATATTGACACACAACTACAGGCCCCTCAACATTGTTGAAGGCCAGGAGTGGGAGAGAGGAGTATATTAGCTGCAGCAATTATACTACTAGACCAGCACATAGACAACATTATACAGAGGGTCATCACAGCGGCTCTCTGCTAAGTGTCTAAAGATTGATGGCATTTGATACACAGTCCAGCATAGAGGGCAGAACAGGGCAAACGACAAAGTAAATACTAGTATTATACTTGTCATCAATCACGATTGTCACAGGTTAATATTGTTAATAACTCAATAACATTCTTTGACAGCATTAATCAAAACCTATAACTGATGATTCCTGGGGCTAATGGTTGGCTCTTTTTTTCTCTTCCTCTGTTTTCAGAACTCGGGTATTGAGAAGGCCTTCCTGTTCGATGTGGTCAGTAAGATTTACATTGCCACAGACAGCAGTCCAGTGGACATGCAGACATATGAGCTGTGTTGTGACATGATCGATGTGGTCATTGACATCTCCTGCGTCTACGGGTAAGCCACCAGACTCTCAATAAACCATAACGACTTCTGTATTGTCACAAAACTAAACTCTGTCCTTGTTGCAGCTCTATCAGAACTAGAAAATGCATTTCCTGCAGAAAATGCGTGCGAATGCTGTAAACTGTGAACATTTATGGCTGAATTTAGCTGAAAATGCAGAAAAAGCTGAATATGTTATTAGCTGAATGGTAGCTGCTTTTAGCTAAAAAAATGCAGAAAAAGCTTAATATTTAAAAGAAAAGGTTTAAAAAAAGGTATAACCAACAACATGTATAGCCTTGATGTCCTGAAATAGCTGAATAATGTAATACTTGAATGGTTTCTGCAGCTGAAAATAGGCTGAATGAGTTAAATATCAGATGTAAGTAGTAGTGAATGAATGTGTATTAAGTTGAGAAAATAATGTAAAAAGGCTTGGGAAAGCAGAAGAATATTTGAACTGCAAACTTTTGAACTAACTTGAAGGTGAATGATCTGTCGCCATGCCAACGGCATTAGATGACATCCCATAATATGCTTAGATGTGTTGATGGCTGCATCGTTACCAAACTTGTGAAATTTTGGGCCATTTCGAGCATTTTCACTGAAGTTATGAGAAAACCGTGTTTCATGGTGAGCATTGTGTTGCCATGGCAACGGCATTTGAAGAAATCTCAAAACTTTCCCGTAGATGTCTTCATGGCTGGACTGTTAGCACACATGTGAAGTTTGAGCACTTTTTGAACATTTTCATAGGAGTTATACATTACATTAGGAGGTTACATTACTCTCTCTCTTCTCTTAATCGCCCTCTCTCTCTTCTCTTGATCGCCCTCTCTCTCTTCTCTCTCTCTTGATCGCCCTCTCTCTCTTCTCTTGATCGCCCTCTCTCTCTTCTCTTGATCATTCATCATCATCGGTGTATGTGTGTGTGTGAGAGAGAGGGAGTGTGTGTGTGTGTGTGTGTGTGTGTGTCTGTGTCTGTGTGAGAGAGAGTGTGTGTGTGTGTGTGTGTGTGTGTGTGAGAGAGAGAGTGTGTGTGAGAGAGTGTGTGTGTGTTAATTGTTACAGCTCAAATGCATTGCAATAACTTCCATGTTAAAAAAAAAACTTTAAAAAGCTGAATATTTTAAAAAGTATAACATATTTGTTGAAAAGGCTGAATAGTTTGATATTTGAATGGTTCCTGCAGCTGAAATTAGGCTGAAGGAGTTAAATAAAGATATTAAATGTAAGTAGTAGTGATTGAATGTTTACAAACACCTGTGTGTGTGTAAACCCAGAGATCAAAGGTTTCCATGGTGTCTGCTCTGATTACATGATGTCACTCACGTGTGTGTGTCTGGCTCCAATCTGCCCAGCAACACCATGACAACCAACTTCAGCACTGAGTCCCATAAGAATGCATTGGGGATTATATCTGACAATTTTGCCACCTGTTCAAAAACTATGGCTCTTATAAAAAAATGACCAGACCGTGAGCATCAGGGAACCCCAATGAACTGAAATATGTTGTTTTTTTGGGTTTTGTGTGTAAAATGTGGAGATGGGAGCAGTTTATCTAAAGTGTACTTCTCTCTGCTCTGAAGAAAGATCCGGAACAATTTAACATGGGAATCAATTGGGAGCTAGCTGGATTTTTTTCTCTCTTCATGCCCTCGAGGCATTTTGTTTAATATTTGTTCTTATTTTTATTTTCCAACCTAGGAGAGGTTTTCCTACGTTTTTCATGAAAACATATGTCTGAGGAGTGTAGGGTTTGGGAATTATGGCAAGTTTAAAACATTTTTGGGGGAGAATTTTGAGCTGTCCTGCACTCTGTTTTGAGATCAAAGCACTCTAGAGTTAATGAGCTGCTCCATCCACTCCAATGTTAAAATCTGAAAAAGGCCTCTCTACCAAGCTCCAAACTATAATATCAATATCTCAAAAAGTTTAAAAGATATCACAAATCTTTTATACAAGTTTTATAGCTGAAGGTATTGTGATCATTTGAAAGTTGGAATGAAGTGTCTGGCTGAAATTATGTGGAAGGAGTAGAATTTGGCGCACGGTGTAGCAAAACAGGATTTGAAGGCATCTCTCATTGATTTCAATGTTAAAAAAAGAGTTTAAAAAGCTGAATATTTCAAAAAGTATGAAATATTTTGAAAAAGTTGAAAGTTTCTCATCAATTGCTTAAAAGGCTGAATAGTTTAATATTTCAATGGTTTCTGTGGCTGAAAGTAAGCTGAAGTTATGGAGTGCTAAAGTATTGGCTGATTTGAAGGCTCTTCCCATTGACTTCCATGTTAAAAAAAGAGTTTAAAAAGCTGAATATTTCAAAAAGTATGAAATATTTTTAAAAAGTTGAAGGTTTCCCATCAATTCCTGAACAGGCTGAATAGTTTAATATTTGAATGGCTTCTTTTAGCTGAAAATAAGCTGAAGTTATGGAGTGCCAAAGTATTGGCTGAAATAATAAGTTTATTAAGGGGAAGAATACATATTGGTATTCAGCAAGCAATTTAAGTAATGGATGGTTCATCTTTCAACAAGTGTTTAGTAGGCTATTGGAGAAGTTGTTCTTGGTCTTCACTAACATTTAATATTGGTCATTATGTACTTTAATACAAAGTGAAAACTAAAATCCTTTTCGGAACAGCACATACTATGTTATATTTCAGTGTAACAACTAAAGACTATACAACTATGGTATTTGTTTTATTAGAAACAACTGGATATAAAAATAACAGACTTCTGCTGTACATAATAAGGGGCTTTCAATACATTATGCTGAGGAACATTAGGACCCTTCAAATGTAATGTATTAACAAGGTTTTCTTAGGCAGTTTTTCTGATATGTCGATAATTGATGTGACCCCATGATGATAACATTTTAACATGTTAATAATAGACATAGTTTCAGTTTCATAAATTAAGCCTCTGATTCCCCTTTATATCGCAACGGCAGTGGTACATATAATAAGTCAACGTTTTCTTCTCCAGAGTCAGGTACTGATCTGAAAGCAAAGGATAGAATATGTTTAGTTCCAGTGCTTGATTGTGATTTGCTGCACCATGTTAAAGACGGTGTAAGATACTTTATAGACATACAGCTGTGACCACCTTAATTCAGCATTACTGCGCCATTAGTCACTAATAGAGTGGTGCAGTGATGATGTATGTAGGCCGACCCGAAAGTCAGCATTGCAAGGACTCTCAACAGAAAGCAATGGGGTTTTTACATGAGATTTCAGAATATTGCTCCAAAAACATTATTTGGCAATCACATGTTTATGATACTTACATGTTTTTTCACCATTTTCAGATATTTAAAGAGTAGATGAAACCAACATGAGTCGCATAGCTTTGCATTCCCACCGCTAATTAGGCAGCTAATGTTAAGATTGACCTTTTAATAGTCTAATTTAGTCACTTGTTAGCAACCGCCATTTTTATGACACATAGAAGCATAAGGGGTGAGGAGAAACACTTCAAGATTATTTGCTGACGTATTTTAAGTCCTAAAACAAAATGTGCAAAAAATCTTAAGCTTGTGTAAACCGCAGACCTTATTTCAGGAATCCAAACCAAACTTGTCTGTAGCTACTGATATTGTCATAGTAGTGTTATCAATTTAGAAAAATGTTGCTGGGTCACACTGTAACAAAAGTGGGTAAGTGAGTTAGTAGTTGCAGATTGGAGAAACATATGTGGTTATAATCAGCAGCGATTCCCGCAGAAATTAAATATACTTTGGGGGAACGACTCGGGGCGGGGGTTGGGGGGTGCGTGCCCCCCCCCCCCCTGTGAAACATTTTGAGATTTTTTTTCTCAATTCCTGCATTCTAGTGAATTTTCATAGTAACACTGCACTTCAGACAACCTACAACTGGTGATGGTGTCTAGGTCTTTAAGTGTTAAACAGCTGAGAGCAGTCACTGCTGTTTTTTGTGGTCTTCTTTCACACACACATCTTACCAAGTGGGAGCCAACACACGGGCACCGACCAAGAGGGCGCCCCACGCCAACATACGTGGAGGTGCTGAGGAAGGATGTGGGGGTGGAAAGCTCCACAGAGCTGGCCGGGTGTATGGAGGCCCATGAGGATTGGCGAACCCGTTGGCAAACTCGTCTAAGGACGACCTAGTAGTAGTAGTAGTAGTCCTTGATTGGCTCAAGTTCACACCTTTTTAGGGGCGGGGCTAGTGATGTTGTCCCGGGGATGCTTAGGAGTTGATAAAGGAGATAATCCCACTGACGTCATCATTTGATTCCAAAAGTGGGTCTGGACTCGCGCCCATAGAGGCTGTTTACCAGTATAATGGCTCCCCCCAAAGTATAATTTATAAGTGGCTCCCCCCAAAGTATAATTTATGGTTTTTTAAGTTTTTTTTACTCACTGAGCACTCATTGCCACCAATGCAAATTCTAATGAGTGCTCACTGAGTAAAAACAAAACAAAAAAACACACAAATTATACTTTGGGGGGAGCCATTATACTTTGGGGGCCCCCCAAAGTATAAACATGCTGTGGGAATCACTGATCAGTATTTCTGTTAGCCGGTAAAGTCCGTAAAATGTAAATCTCTCTGGTCAAACTGTCCCGTTATTATATTTAGCTTTAAGCACAATTTAAAGAGTTTTGAAAATAGTCTGACTATGTCACGATCACAGGTACAGATCAGAACCCAATAGCACGACTCAGATACAACCAGTTTTTAGCAATGTTCAGTTTATTCAGGTCAGGGACAGGCAGGGTCAAAACCAGGAAATCCATCAGACAGGCAACCAAAACTAGACAGGGAGCAGGCAGGAACTCGAGATCCGTAAACAGGCAGGCAGGGGTCAAAAACCGGGCAGGACAAAAATCTAGGCTAGAGCACAACACTCACTGGAGAGCTTGGTGGAAACGACAAGACAATCTGGCAAAGGACCAGTGATAGTGAGGTGGTATAAATACTGTGGAGTGATGAGGGAATGAGTAACAGGTGAGGGGAATGGCTGGGGAGACCAGGTGAGGGAAGTGAGCTGATTACAAGGGCCTGGAGGAAGGCGGGATCTGAAATGACAGGAGAGTTTAGATGAGCCACCAAACAAACAATAATAGAAGTGTCTAACTTGTGACAGACTAGACTGGTCGGCACCAGGCCACAAGCGCTCAGCGGGGGGCCGTCGCTCTGAGCAGCGGTCAGTTACTCTGCTCCAAACATCCTGCAGGTCCGCTGCAACTCTCACTACTTTTAAATCCAGACTGAATACTTTTCTTTTTGCCGCTGCTTTTGATTAAACTATTCATATCTATCACTCTACTGTAACTATTATTCATGTATTTCATATTTCATTTTATGTTTATTTAATTATCTTAGCTCTTTAATGATTGTTTAAATGCAATTTCACAATGTCCGCTGCACTATTTCTTAATGCTCGTAATGACTGTCATTTTTGCGAAGCACTTTGAATTGCCTTCAAAAAGGAACGGTTGAAAGGTGATGTATAAATAAACCTTGCCTTGCCTTGTCTGAGGACAGAGCACATTCCAGAATATTATATTCAAAGGCGAAATTACACATTTGCAGTTGGTCTAAGGGGCTTTACACATGCCATCTGTGCAAGTCATGGGCGTGCTTCGACAATAATATCACTACAGACATCGCTCTGCGATTATGCAGTCTTAATTTTCTCAAATGTTTATTTCAATAACATATCAATGGACATGCCTTGATGATGTCATTCATTATAAAACCTTCTTTATTTGTTTTTTTCAAGCCCAATAATAAACACACGTACTAATCAACCAGAAGTTTCCCATTTGTCCCAATTTAACCTATTTACATTAATTTGAGTGAGCCTGACATCTGTGTGTTGCTTGGCACACTGCTGAAGAACTCCATTGATCGGTGGAGGAATGCATATTTCTTATAAAGCTGTAAGCAGAAATCCTGAAATTGGAAAAGGTTCAATTTTATCTAAGGAATTATACCAAAGACTGCATCCACCACAATGCACTCTAGTACAGAGTTCTAAGATGGTAGATAGTAAAGGTTTTTCATCTTATCAAATATATTTAACATTTATTCCATTTTCAATTGTTCAAAACAGGTAGAAGCATAATAAAGCATTGATTAAGATCTTTCTAAGACAGCGTTGCCTTGAGATGTGTGAGTAGCAGCAGTTGTATTGTCCTCAAGGTGAAGCCTGCTCGTTGCTCCAGTGTTAGACACAGAACAGTGAGCTGGCAAACTGAGTAGAGTTATGCAGAGATAAATGTGAAGTAAAGCCCAGAGCACGCTCTCTGTACTCCTGATTCCCCAGCAGATACGTATATGGAGCAGATTGGAGTGGATACTGCTGGGATATAATTAGGTCCTCATCTGAAACCGTGAACAGCTTTCATCATGTCAAAAACATTCTGCTGTGTCATACTTCTATGATGGGGGGTCATCCCAGCCCCAGTGCAGGAGGAAAACAGTCATCTATAGAGATAAAGTTTGTGTGTTCCTCATCTGAAGGGGGCATCTCTGTGGCTCACCATGCAATCTGTCATTAACATATCTACAAAGCCAGGGCTTCAAGTTGTGATTAAATTATTGGAGCAAATAACTGGAAACACAAGTACACAGGCGATTTTAACTGATGTCCGATACTGATTTATTGGACGTTACAGCCGTTATCAGGTGACATATGCTAAGACTCAGTATTATTGTTGTTATTATATCTGTATTGAACATGACCATGCATAAAAATACATTAATCTCAAAGAGGAGAAATGCTATAATCAAGATTATAGCTAAAAGCTCATTTCCATCTGCAGTCCCTGTGCAGGTATAACAATTAAAACAAATGTTTTTGATGGTTCTGTTCATGAGTTCCTAATACAGTATGTTTAGATTTAAATGTTATATTTCAGTTTTCAACCAATGTTTTTGGAAAGTCAAATTGGTATCCAAGATCATACCTAGATATTATACCTCGTTTTGTTTGTTTAAGCTGTGGATACACGGTTTGTTTTTGTTATTAGTAAAATACATAGTCACAGTTTGTTTTCGTGTGAAAAGTAAGACACAAAATCACTTAGCCATTGAGACAACTTTTTACAGCATTACTGAGAGCTGAGTGGCAACCAGCAATTTTCCCCTGAGTGTAGATGACCATGTGGTCAGCATACATCTGCATTATACCGAGTGAAGCAGCCCCCCCAGGGCCATGTGCCTGTGCTTGGGAAGGGAGGAGAGAGAGGAGAAGTAAAGTCAATAAGAGCTAAGGGCCAAATAAATACATTCCCTGTCACAGGGCATGTAAATACAAGTTTTTTCTGGAGCTTCAACTGTTGCTGCACTTCAGTGGTGTTGTTTACACATTGATTTTATGCATTCACATAAATAACATGAGCCAACTGGGAGCATAACTGTCATATCACATACTGTATCTAAACTCACATGAATGAATGAATTCAACGTGATAAAAAAAAAAGATAGTTTTGAAATAAATATAAAAAACAAAAATGCCGTATGACCCACCCCTACCTCCAAACAGCAGTAAGCAATGTTGTCAGGAAGAAAAAAAGAGGGATTCAATTACACATAATTATGGAAATGAATTTGTATTGTATATATCAAACATAACACATATTCAACCCACAGCAGGTTGTGGGATGTTTTCTATGTAGCTCCAGACCTGCATTTGACAAAGAGATGTGGTTTTCTTTTGAGATTAAACTTATTTCTTTCCAAAATCAAGCAGGAGGACATCTCTTTAAGACACATGTATATGGGGGGGCTCTGCACTCCTCCATAAGAAAGCAATACATTTATATCTGGCAATCATGGCCAGTTTGATTGGGCACACTTAATTCCTTTTGTCAGAAGGGATGTCATAATAAGGCAAATACATGTAGGTGTACAGGGAAATGAAATGCCGGAAATCTCTTAGAGAGTCTCCTATACTGACCTTCAGCAATGCTTTATTTGACCCTGAGTAATGCTTTTATATATGCCGAACATATGCACGTTGGCATCCGGCAGGTTCTACTGTATGTGCTGGGGAGCTGTACTATACATTTCTAACATAAAACTCTACATTTCCGTGTTCACACTGCTGGCAACTAGTATACTGTGGACAAGATACCTCTGCTGCTCTTAACAGCTTTAAAGAATATTTTCAATTTGAAAGGACAATAATAGACTTTTCTGAAACTTGTAGATTGTCAGAACATTTCATCTTTCTGTGAATGCTTCCTCTACCGGCCTTGCCAATGTTATCTTCCCGAACAAGTCCTGTCTGCATCTGAAAGCAGCATTGTTTGAGTAGCTTAGATCAAGACAAATAAATGTCACGTTAACTTCACCTCTCATTATTTCACTTGTTTACAAATCAAAGGCAGCAGTAAGAGAACAAAGTAGACGGCACACTCTTTCTATCGTTGACGTTAATGACGTTGTCTTCGAGAGGTATGTTTCCAGATTTATCATATCATTGAAATATCTGCCTGTTGAAGTTTCCCAACCTCTGACTAATAGTTCTCAGCACACAGCATAAAAACCCTGCAAACAAAACCCAATTTTATATCACAAATACAGAATATAGGGAATAAACCTTCTACTTTCTGCAATGGATCCTTTTGGCAAGAGGCAAAGGTGCAGCAAATGCACACAGTTCTGTTCCTACCACATTGGGCATCAAATTGTTGGGTTTGACGTCCTTCACATATTTGTAGATACCAAACGTCTTTGTGGTTGTACATGTTGGGCCACGTGCTACCTTAAGGGACACGGACATACAGTATGATAACATTTGCATCATGGGAAAACTGATACCGAAAGTGACATTTGTGCTTAAGTTGAGCTCAGGTTACTGACCAAAAGAAAGACATTATGGAATGATAGACCATAGTACCAAAGCATCATCAACAAGGAAGGAAGGAAAAGCACTCCCTGTCTCAAATTGATACATTTGTGACATCTGGGCTGGATTATTGTAATTCAGGATGTCCCAATAATTCCCTTGAGACTCTCTAGTTGATCCAACATGCTGCAGTACATGGACTGACAGAACTAGGAGGCTAAGTCATTTCCCCCCTGTTTAAGCTGCTCTGCACTAGCACCTGGATAAATAAAGAAAGGAATTACAAATATTTCACCTCACACAAAAAGCCCTTAATGGTCAGGCACCATCTTATTTTAAAAAGCACTCAGAATACGCTTGTTTGTGGTCCATAGGGTTACCACAAGTGGAATTTGGTGCCACAGCCTTCAGGTATCAACATTTTCTCCAGTTTGGGTGTGACAGGAAGACACCCTCTCCAAACTTAAGGTTAGGTTTAAAGATGTCCTCTTTGATAATGATTAATAAGATAAAAGTTAGGGCTGACTCAGGTTTTCTTGGACCAGCCTTGACTGATGCTGATTTAGGCTTACATCTCCCTTTCTAGGCATTTGTGTCTGTTACTTGTTACTTACTCGACATCCAGGTTATCATTCCCACTCGACATCCAGGTTATCATTCCCACTCGACATCCAGGTTATCATTCCCACTCGACATCCAGGTTATCATTCCCACTCGACATCCAGGTTATCATTCCCACTCGACATCCAGGTTATCATTCCCAGAGTTCTTCTCTCTCATCTTGCAGGTTGACACGTTTAATAGTTCCTTCTGGATCATTGACTTGACGTTCTATGATACTACTGTTTTATGAATCATCATTCTTATAGTTGTTTTCATTGTTGTTATCATAATCGGTCAAATTATTTCAGCTGTTGTTGTTGCTATTCCTTGTATGACTGATATGTTATAGTTAGTGAGTAGTTTTGCATTGACATGCTTCTCAATGTACCTTTACATATATGTTTGCATTAGCACATTTTTGATGTTGTAATTTATGAAGTTGAATATTCTGTTCAAACAACCTCTATTGCAGTGATTTTCAACCAGTGCGTCGTGAGAGATCGTCACTTGTGCCGTTGGAAATTGTCCAATTTTACTTTATCGTTCAAAAATCATATTATTAAGTTGCTGAAAGTCTGTGCCTGCAATGCAGTGGCTGGCTAAGTCATTAAATACTCCTCCATAGCAGTGGGTTGCTGTAGGTAAAACAGAAATGTGTCATTTTGTAACTGTTTTAGTTGTTCGTGTGATGCAGGATTTATTTAATGTAAAAAATGTAACGCGGCTCAAAAGAGGTCGTATAAACACTGATCTATTGAACTCATGTCCGTCCGTGGAGAGAGACAGGTTCTTCCACTTCCTCCTTTTCTAAAGCCAGTGGTAAATTGACATGCTCCTGTGATGGTAACATGTCTCCACACAACCAGGGATCACCAACTACATTTGTCCAAGGGCCAAAATGTATCCAATAGACACTAGGGCCAGCGATTTTTATATAGCCCAGAATGGAGGGGTGCTAGTGGAGCACGCTCAGGTACTGCGGACCGCATAAAGCTTAGCAGACTCTTCACGCTAACGAAGGATCACTTCTAGGCAGGGTTACTTTGTAAATGTAATCAGTTACTGAATACTGAATACATGCTCTGAAAGTAATCAGAATACAGTTACAGTTACGTGTCTTAAAAATGTAACGTATTCAGATTACTTTTAGAATACTTTTGGAATACTTTCTTTTTCCATAACAGATGGGTATGTTTTGGTGAACAGGAGACACGTATTTTACTGTTTTAATGGCTTATCAAGAACTCAAACACAACATCTTGGTGTCATTCTGGACAGCTCTCTCATCTGCACCCCACATAAAAAACATCACCCGGACTGCATTCTTTGTACTGTCTTAAAACCTTTCCTTAGAATATGTTATGAATTGTAAGGTGTCCTTGGGTGCTTTGAAAGGCGCCCCTAAATAGAATGAATTATCATTATTATTTATTATCTGAAACGATGTTATAACTTTTAAAACTTTTTCCAGTCACTTGCCCCAGGCATTCAGCAGCAGCAGGCCATTCACTGATTTAATCCCGTTATGAAATGTCATCATTTCGACAATAAATAAATGCTACATAAACGTTATCTTGCACATATTATCTAACCATCTCCGTTTCTAACTTTCAATATATTTTAAAAGAGATCTCTCTCTCATCTGCGTGCGGGGGCGGGGCCTCACAGACACGCTGCATCTCTCTCTCGCTCACAGAAATGCTGCAGCGCTGTGCAGTGTGCACACAGTTCTGCCGGTAATGAATATTACATTTTGTGAGGAAACTTTTCCACCAATAATTCCAAAAAGTATTCCAAAATGTATTCACTTCAGGTTTACGAAAGTAACTGTAATCAGATTACTCGTTTTTCAAACAAACGCCAGCTGAATACAGTTAGCCTACTTGATTTTTGTATTCTGATTACGTAACGCCGTTACATGTATTCCGTTACAACCCAACCCTGCTTCTAGGCTACTGTCCCGCAGCTCCAGCCTCTCTGTTGGACTCTGTCGCAGCGTGGCTACTGCTGTGGTGCGGAGCGCACAAACCAGACTCTTCACAACGAAGGATCAATTCTTCTTCAAGGCAGGGAAGGTTTCGCAGTACGCAGTCTACTGACCCGCAGCTGCTGCCTCTCTGTTGGACTCCGGTACTGCACCTTACTCACGAGACGTTGTAAAACAAAAAAATGGGTGGGAGGTGAACGCAGTAACCACTCCGCCAACGCCACAGTCACCCCCGTCGTGTGGGCCGGATGAGAATGTCTGGCGGGCCTGATGTGGCCCGCGGGCCGCCAGTTGGTGGTCACTGCTATACGCCATGGTTACATGTTAAACATACATATTGAAGGCACTGTGAATCCCCATCTTACCTATTTGTGGAAGTTTACCTTTATTGAGACGTCTGTCTCCTGGGGAGGGGCACATAGATGCGGCATTGTAGGGCGGATGGAGCTTTTCATGCAAAGAGCCATATTGGCAGTAGCTGAGGTAGAAAAATCAACTCTCAGAATGGTTAAGTGGACCATTGTGTTCTGCTCCAACAGAATCACAGAAGGAAGAAAATAGTTGTGTTTGCAAAGCACTCTTCTCGTCAAAACTGACAGTCAAGTCCATAACGCCTGAAAATAGAATTCAGTTCTCATTTTCTTTGGCAATAAGTGTTGCATGCAGTGATTCCACAGCACTTTTGGAGCCATCACCTTAATAAGCACTATGAGTCTACAGTGTTTCCCACAGAATTTGATTCTATTTGTGGGGGCACCGCACCCCTCCGGCAAGAAAAGCCAAAGGCCCCTTAACCTATTCGGGTGGCCCACGCATCCACCCCCCTTCAAATAACAAAATACATGCGAGTTCATGGCTACTGTAGCAGACAACGTTCTTGTTGCTCTGTGTTGCGTTGTTAATGAGTGAGACACACCGGAGTTGAGGATCTGTGGGGTTTATTTGGTTGTACGGACCCTATGAATTTCGAATTGAAATCATCTCCTTGAACTATACCCCCCCACTCATTGAGTGAATCCTTTTTGGATGTTTCCTGGTAAAACGTTATTATTTGCCTTAAACATGATTTGTGCCGTTTGGAATTCTACCAGGTCTGTACATTTTACCAATTTTGGCTGCAGGAATAATTTGTTAGTGTGATCAAGGTATTTGACATTGTGAATGATTCGTATGGCTTTTTTTTTTTAGAATAGATACTGCATGTATGGAACTTTTGTAGTTATTGCCCCAGATTTCAGCACAGTAAATCAGATATGGTAAGACTAGTGAACAGTAGAGAATGCAAAGTGATTTCTGATCTAGAACTTGTTTTACTTTGTTTAGTATGGAAATGCTTCTAGACAGCTTTGATTGTATATGTTTTATGTGTAATTTCCAACTTATTGTGTCATCTATTATTACCCCAAGACATTTAATTTCATGGACTCTTTCAATTTCAACCCCATCTATTTTTATTTGCATTTGTGTATTTGTTCTATGTTTACCGAACAGCATTCACTTTGTTTATTTTTGTCAAACCATGTTTTTAATTTGTGCATTTCATTTTCTATGTTCTCCACTAGCTGTTCTAAATTCTCCCCAGAACAGAATATATTTGTATCATCAGCAAACAAAACTAGCCTCAGTACATTGGATACTCTACAGATGTCATTGCTGGACAGTATAAACAATTTAGGACCCAACGCTGACCCCTGGGGGACACCACAAGCAATGTCCAAACATGAAGAACAGTCATTTCCCAACTTCACATACTGCTGTCTATTGCTTAAATAGCTTTTAATCCAGTCTAAAAGGTGGTCACCAAGTTCTACGAACACGCAATTTGTTTATTTTTCTTATCATAATAATAACTATTAAACATTGATTAACACATACTGTATGACTCGCTGAAGGCAATTGTTCATCATCTGCAAGAAAGTGGTGCAAAAATGTTAGCATTTTACAACTTCTAACCTGAGGTGTTTTACTTTGGCAATTGCATTTATGCTTCAAGAATTAAAGTGGCGTTAATATGTGTTGCCAAAAAAAAATGTTTTTAAATATTCTGATATCCAATGGAAAGATCCCGTTGGTCTTTATTGAACTTCCCAGTCGGACTTCAAAAATACGTCATCACTGCACCACTCTATTGTGTATGTTAATTATTTTGAGTAATCCTAAATGAAAACTAATTTGTACACATAACATTTTGGTCACATATATTGGGTAAACACAAGGCCAGGGGACCCTAGTTCAACCCATGTTTGTTGAAGAGATAATTTAGGGCCGGGACTCGATTAAAAAAATTAATCTAATTAATTAGAGGCTTTGTAATTAATTAATCGAAATTAATCGCATTTTTAATCACATATAAATATTTGACCTGAGAACAGTGAGAAGCAATTTTTTTCACATGGATTTTAGTATACCATTAGGCGCATTCACACCGCAGTACTTTTCCCACAAAGGTTCATGAGAACTTAGTTCATGAGAACTCTTTGAACCTGGGGGAGGATTAGGCAAATGAAGCCGCTGACGTCACTTCTTCTTCTTCTGCTTTGGGTTTACTGGCAGGCCGCAAACCACTTCACGGCGTATACTGCCGCCCAAAGTCCCCGGCCGGAAGTCCCCGGAGTTCTACTGAAGCCTTCCGAGTAAATTGCCAGAACGCCGACACCTCCTCATCTCCACCGCTCCCATGTTTTATTTTGTGTTGCCATAAGTTAGTCTCTCTGCGTTTCTGCGCTGGGCTAATGCTAATAATGCTAATGCGAGGATAATAAAATGGTGGCTTCACAACACTTTTTGGGAGTTTTACGGGGCGTGGTTTGCAATCCGCCCAGCCAATCAGAAATATAGCTCTTTTCTCACAAGAGAGCCGTACGAAAGTCCCTGCTCTCTAGCAGCTCTCTGCTCTCTAGCAGGGACTTTCGTGGGGGTAAAAAGGTTCTCATGAACTAATTTTACTACCGGCTCTTTTTGGTGTGAACGCGATAAAAGAGGCTAACGTCCACGCTAGCTTCCACGCTAGCTGCTATATGTTTTGCATTGAGGTGATACTTGAGGCTTGATGTGCTGCGGTGATATGCCAATTCCTTTTTGCATAATTTGCACACAACCGTGCTCTTATCGACGCTTCCATCCGTCCGTTTTTTAAAACAACATTTCCCACTGTTGTTCACTGTGGTTTGTTGTTGTCTGAAGTCATGAACGTTAGTTGGTGCTCCAGTATAATCGGTACGCCTGAAACTCATCCAGCGAGAAACGTTCCGCGGTGCAAAAATAAGTGCGATTAAAATGCGTTAATTTTTTTAACGCGTTCATTTTTGTGTAATTCATTAATCTTAATTAACGCGTTAAAGTCCCGGCCCTAATAATAATGTGTGTGAGTGTGTGAGATTCACCTGTGGCATCACAGTTAGGGCTTCTTCTGAACTAGGCCACATTTGGCCTGAATTCAGTCAATATTTCACCCATCACATCTGTGTTAGGGAACACTTGTGTACATTTCCCCTCTGTGGGACTAATAAAGGTATTCTGATTCTGATGCTTAGCCAAGGGCACAAACAGATATCCTGCTAAGTCTTCTGTGAAAGGAGGTGGATGCCAGATTAGGTTCTCTCTTTACACACACACACACACACACACACACACACACACACACACACACACACACACACACACACACACACACACACACACACACACACACACACACACAATTTGGTTACCCTGCACTATCCCCTTAAAGGTCCCATGTCATGCTTTTCCGGTTATTATCCGTCCCCTTGTGTGTTATGAAGGTTTTTTTGCATGTAAACGGTCTGCAAAGTCAAAAAGTACTCAAAGTACACCTTGTAGCGAGTAAAACTCTAACACAGAAAATACCTGTCTATGCTGCCCCAGAACGCCTCATTGGAGATTTCTCTTTTTCCAATATTTACTTCCTGGGTATCGCTACGTAGGGATACCCAGTAGCCACGCCCAGAGCTATGGCCGCACCCTCTGCCAGCCTTTCACGAAACAAAGCTTTCCCAAACCTTTCAGTGATTCATGCCGGATATGTACAGCGTAGGGCACTGAAGCGATTCTAACGATGCTGTTCCTACTTTGTTTGGACCAGCGGGAGATTCGGGTACACTATCTGTAAGTATTCATTGTTGTTTGTGTATTTATGATGTTTAAAACAAACAAGGTATCTACCACGACTGTTTAAATGGGTAAACGTTTTTCGGACTATTACGTTGGGATCGCGGAGAAATGCTCTCCGCAGACCCATGCTCACAGCATTATAAGCAGGGGTGCACATAACTTTTTTGCCCTGGTTCTCAAAGGAGCACCTGGAGATGTTGCTTGGTGCTCATCCTTAAAATGAAATAAACCGTAACTTTTGAGGGGGTCTTGACTTTATTTGCCAGACACACGGCACTGAACACACAGAGGTGCACACAGAACACACATGCAGAGGTGAACACAGAACACACGTGCAGAGGTGAACACAAGACAACATTAGCACGACCAGTAATCCTACAAGCTGTCATCACTACCCTCCTGACTGTTCTCCTCTCTGTCTTCCTCTCTGTCAGACATGGTAGCTGATGATGTAGGCCTACTACTTTCTCTCTGGTTGAGTCTGCGATTAGCTGCTGGTTTTGGGTCGAAAGTCTCTGTTGTCATCTTAGAAAAGTGGATGTAATCAAATAAGTATGTGAACATAACCAATAACCCATAGCCAATAACAAATTAATGTAACTTATTGTATTTGTGTTGTTCATTCATATCTTATTTTACCTTAACATTTATTTATTTATGCATTTGTTTGTATCTCTCCAGTTTTAAAGGATATTTTTGGTTACTGTCCTATAGTATGCATTGGAATGATTTCAAACCTGTTTATCCCAATAATTATAAAGGAGTGCCTTAGAAATATGTGTTTACATAAATTGTGACCAAACCGTTTGAACTTAGACTAAAGTGAACTATCTAAACACTCAGAGTCCTTTACCTCACTGAGCTGTAGTTATCAGCCTCTCAGTCTGACTGGAGAGGACTCTCCCTCCACATTATTGTAGAAACATCTTCTTCTTATATCCGTTAGAGCAGCTAGCACCAGATTCTAATAACAACAGCGCCGGTACCGGTGCACCCTCCCTCTCTCCCTCGCTCACTCGCATTTTGGCTGTGAGCTGCGGGCGCCAGATAAGCCAACATCCCCCATTTTCATCACTTACAGCGCCCATCGTACAGGGCAAATGAAACGTGTAACCGGGGTGAAAAGGGTGTTACATTTACTTAATTGTGAATATCGTTACATCAAGGCCGAAAATTAGGATGAGCCCCAACGGTCAAAAATGTTTTTTTCCCTCCCAGAGCTGCCAGCGCAGCGCCTCCACAGATCTGGCGCCCTTGGCGAACATCTATTACGCCAGGGCTACGGGCCGGCCCTGAGTTCATATCATAGGTTCATATGTAACTCGCAAATATATGTATCTCTCTCTTCTCTCTCTTTTCTCTTTTCCCTTCTCTCTCTTCTCTCTCTCCCTCTCTCTCTCTCTCTTTCAATGTTGGTACGCAAATGCGCCTTTTTTCCAATGACACGGTGCTCTTTTGTTGGCGGAGGTGCGCATGCGCACCTGCGCACCAGTTATGTGCAGCCCTGGTTATAAACCTTTTTCTTACTCCATATCAAGCCACACTTATTGTTTTTACTTCGGCTGTGAGTGTTTGTGTGTGCTCAGGATGAGTTTAGCTTGTTCTTGCTGTATTTGTTTCGCCGACACGGAAGCCCTGTCTGCTCCTCACCAGAGGTGGGGACTCAAGTCACATGACTTGACTCGAGTCGCATATTTTTTGACTTGAGACTTGCTTGACTAACATTGATAAAAGACTTAACTTGACTTTGACTTGGTATTCATGACTTGAGACTTGACTTAAGCTTGAGACAGATGACTTGAAAGGACTTGACTGTTTAAAATTAAATATTTGAAATATTACGTTTAGTTTTTTCTAAACGTGATTGCGTGATTATAGCGCCATGCGCGCAAACCTAGCAACCTACTAGAAGGCAGGAGTCTCAGGCAGCGGCTAGCTTTACTCCAAAAATAGTGAAGTTTGGATTCAAGGATCATTTTGTCGATGACGGTAATAAGAAGAGAACAGCGGTATGCAGGGTCTGCAGCATAAAGATCAGTGACACGACCACCACAACATCCAACTTCATTCGTCACTACAAAAAAACCCACAGAGAAAGGTAGGCTACATGCATGTGTTGTGCAGTGTTGGGACTAACGCGTTACAAAGTAACGCGTTACTGTAACGCTGTTATTTTTAGCAGTAACTAGTACTCTAACGCATTACTTTTTAAATTCAGCAACTCAGTTACCGTTACTACATGGTGCGTTACTCCGTTAGTTTTTTTTATATAGTCAACAGCCAGGCGAACAGAGATGAGAACTGTACTTAAGTACAGTACTTGAGTAAATGTACTTAGATACTTCCTGTGTCACATGCGGAGACGGGCTGTGGGCGTGTTTGTGTTGTTTACTAACAAGAATATCATGGCGGCGGCGGAGCTCAAGTCTAGTTTCTCCACCTGGAGATATAAAAAATTGAATGTTGATTTATTTATTAATGATGTTGTTGCCCTTAATTGGGACAGATTTCAACTAATACCTTTTGTACAAGATGCTTTGGATTTTCTGCATAAAGAGCTCACTGATGTCATGAACAAACATGCACCTGTGAGAACGGTTAAGGTCAAAGGTCAACATCTCCCTTGGATCAATTCTGAACTCATCAGTCTCTTTACGGAAAGGGATAAAGCATGGTCGATATATCGTCATTCAAGATCTATAGCCGATTGGGAAGTATACAGGCATCTCCGAAATCTGAGTAAAACCAAAACCCGAAATGTTAAATCCAACTACTATAAAGAATCTCTCACATCGGACTTTAAGAATCCCAAGCAATTTTGGACTAAAATTAAATCTATTTTAAATAAATCAGGTAAACATTCTATTAATAAAATAAGAACTGCTGATACAATAATTCATGACCCATTATCCATTGCCCAAATATTTAATCAGCATTTCGCTAATGTATGTTCCACACTACTATCTGACTCCTATTTAATGACTGGTATTTCTAATAGTAACTCATACTGCAACAGTTCTTTTTCTTTTAAGAAAATTCTACCACACGAAGTTCATAATGCTATCACAGAATTAAAAGTGGATGGCAGTGCAGGACTCGATGGTATAGAAAACAGGTTCATTAAACTGGCGTCCCATATTCTCATGTCCACCTGTGAGTTGCCGACTATTTGGAAATGTGCACGCATCATTCCACTGCATAAAGGTGGTGATTTACTTGATACAAATAATTATAGACCAATCTCTATAATCTGCTCTATTTCCAAAGT
Organism: Gymnodraco acuticeps; assembly: GCF_902827175.1. Lineage (NCBI taxonomy): Eukaryota > Metazoa > Chordata > Actinopteri > Perciformes > Bathydraconidae > Gymnodraco > Gymnodraco acuticeps. Next base: position 244,417 of record NW_022991985.1, on the reverse strand, counting down.
TTTGGAGAAAATAATTTGTAATCAACTGTCACATTATCTCAATACTTATAATATTTTATCTCCGGTTCAATCTGGTTTCAGGCCTAATCACTCCACAACAACTGCCCTACTTAAATTGACGAATGACTTGTACTCTGCTGCAGATGATGGTGAACTCACAAGTGCCATTTTTATTGACTTGACAAAAGCCTTTGATTTCGTTGATCGATATCTGCTCTTGGATAAACTTCACGGCATTGGCCTTTCTAATAATACAGTGTTATGGTTTAACTCGTACCTTCACAGTAGAAAGCAATGTGTGGTTGTTAATGGAAAACAGTCTGACCTGTTGATCCAACAAAAGGGTGTACCCCAAGGACCAACTCTGGGCCCACTTCTGTTCTCTATTTACATAAATGATTTATCTTCTTGTCTCATTAATTGTTGTACTCACCTTTATGCTGATGACACTGTTATATATACATCCAAATCAGATTTTTCACAAATTCAGATCTCTTTTCAATCGGATTTTAATATCTTACAGGACTGGCTATCACACAATAAACTACTGCTTAACAAATCAAAATCTTATACCATGGTCTTTGGTACCAGGCAGAAGCTCAAATCCAAACCTAATGTAGTAATAACATGTAAGGATTCTCTGCATAAAGTTGATAGCTTTACATATGTGTATGGCTAGACTCTGAACTTTCATTTAAACTACATATAAAGCATGTAATACAAAAAGTAAATTACGGAATCGGTGTTTTACACCGCTCTCGCAATTGTTTTACGCTCAGTGTCCGAAAGAGAATTGCTTCTCAACTTATTCTTCCGATTATGGACTATTGTGATGTTGTCTACCAAAATGCACATAAATCAGATCTTGCTCCACTCAACATAGCCTACAACAGACTATGCAGATTTGTTCTTGGTTGTCCTTTTCATACACATCACTGCACAATGTATAACCAACTTAAATGGCCTTCTTTAAATGTAAGAAGACACACGCATTGGCTTCAGCTGATATTTAAATGCATTTATCTTAACTATCCCCCTTATTTAAAGCAGTATTTTGTCCCTTACTCACCAAATCATCAAGTTAGACATTCTGTTCAGATTTATTTCTCTGTCCCCTCTGCAAAAAAATTGATTGGCAGAAGAGCGTTCATGTTCAAAGCCCCAACTGACTGGAATACTTTACCTGCTGCCATTAGATCTCTTGCATCATTGGGTTTATTTAAACATGCATAATCATCTCACTTTCAACTGGTCTGTACTTGTTATTAATGAAACTGATATTGATGAAACTGATTTGCTTGACCGTCTCAAATTGTAATGATTGTATGCATTGCTCGAATTTTACTTAACAGACTATATGTGGTTTGTCTTGTGTGTCATGTTTTGCATTTTGTTTTTTTGTTTATGTATGTCTGTAAGTTGTTGCTATTGTCGGGACCCCCTTGAAAACGAGATGGTGCATCTCAAGGGGTTTATCCCAATCAATACACATTTCTATATATTCTCACTATTTCACTTTTGTCGAGCACAAAGAAAATAAAGTTTCTGTTAAATGTAAGTTGTGTCCTGGCGGGTCAAAGATCCTATCTACTGCCCAAACCAGTAATTCAAATCTCTTAAAACATCTGCAAAAACAACATGCTGGGACGAAGCTAGTAGCTAAGACCACAGAGACTCAGCCGACGCCACTCCACCTCCACCTAAGCAACAGCGGCTGGATTTTAACCAAGGGACTGCTAGCCAGGGAAAAGTCGATAAAGCCATGGCACGGTATGTTGTAGAACACATGCAGGCTATTGCTACAGTGGAGTCACCCGCTTTCAGGGAGCTAGTTAGCATGATACCATGTCCGGGCGGCACACGGCATATGGGACGGAAAACTTTTTCCAACTACCTGGAGAAAGAATATACAAAAATGGAAAGTCAGCTAATATCGATGCAATCCAGATTGCATATAATGCATGTCAAGTTGATCAACAGATTGTATTATTCTCCAATGCAATAACAGTACTGAAATGAAGGCTATAACCAGGGTTGCCAACTCTCACGCATCTGGCGTGTGACACACGCTTTCACTCTCAATCTCACGCTCTCACGCTGCCCAAACTATTCTCACGCCAAAAAATAAGAATACCGAAGACTAGAAACGGTTTTGAAAACTTTTGTCACGTAGTGATCGTCTTCTCAATAAAAAATCTTTGATAATGTCTTCTGGCCAATCAGAATCAAGATAACGGCGTGGTGTTGTTGCAGGAAGTCCCGACGGAGAACACTTTTGCTGTAGTACATCTCTATATACATCGATACATACAACATTACGTGTTGATAGAAATCAACACGTAATGAAATGAGACCCCACGGTTTGATGATTGGTAGGTGTGTGGGCTGTCTTTCATTTTGACACACAGAAAAATGGGGGCTATCCACCCTTATCCACAATGTAAAGTCATTCACACAGCCTCTTCCCTCTTCTCTCTGTGAGGAGCAGCAGGTTCAGCTTTCAGAACAAAGTAACAAAAAACTAAAATGGCATTCATTTTTTTAAATATGTCGTGTAGTAATAGATTTATTTATTTGTCTTCTCCAGAGAGTACCAGAATGTGTATTTTATGTTAGTATTTCAAAAAATCTCCTTGAGGGAGAATCTTCAGACCCCCTTGCAGGGGTTGGGCTTTCAGCATGTCAACTCTTTCACCTGTGGGGAAATTGCAGGATTGGCTCCAGGTCGCCCTTTTTATTTACTACAAGACAAATGTGCCTTTTTATTTCATACAGTTCAATTTGGATTGAGACAGGGAAATAATCGAAACCTCACGCGTGGCGTTTCACTGTCAAGGGGAGCGTGTATGTAATTACATTGCAAATACTGACTTGAGCCCCACCACTGTATGGGTTAGCCCTACCATAGATTACCCAACAAAAATACTCTCGCAGCTGCCGACCCGTATTGCGCAAGCGCAGATCTAAGATCCAGTAGAAATGATAAAAAAGTAAAAGTCTGCTGCTTATTGTTCTACTAGGCCAAAATAGAGTGTGTTAATTAACATATTTGGCAGTTTGGAGTAAGTCTGTAGATTTGTTTGTGTGTGTGTGTGTGTGTGTGTTTCATGTATAGGCCTCTCACGATAATTAATTTTGTTGGATACATTTTCCCGGAAATTATTGCGATAAACGATAATATTGTCGGCACCGTTGTATGACCATTTTAGACCCCTGACATAATGATAATATATAATAATAATTCAAGTACATCCTTTCAAACTGCTAGTCACATCCTCATGTAAATGTAAATGTATCGAGTACATTTTTATTTATCGTACGATAAGTCAATTAATTGCTTATCGCGACAGGCCTATGCACACAATAAAACAGTGGAAACAAACATGTGTTTGACTTTCATTAGTGAATGAAACTTTGTGCCCTTTATAGTCTGTGTCCAATATTGTGTATTTGTATATATTGTATATATATCCTATATATATGCTAAGGTCCCGCTGCTGACACGATAGCAGTCATTTCGTGCGCATATGTGTAATTAAACCCATGATATCAAAATCTCACTCCAGCCAGGTACCCAAAGTTAGCAACCCTGCTATAACCTATAAGGGCATTAATGGGAGCCCTTTTTTTAAGTAACTAAAACGTTACTTTTCACAGTAACGCATTACTTTGTGGTGTAAATAACTAGTAACGTAACTGAGTTACTTTTGAAATGAAGTAACTAGTAATGGTAACTAGTTACTGGTTTTCAGTAACTAGCACAACACTGGTGTTGTGTTAGCTAGAAAGCTAACGTTAAGTTTAAGCTACTTTAGACTTAGTTTCAAATCGATTAAGCATTGCAAAGAGAAGACAAAACGGTAAATGAACACTAGAACCGCCAAGGGATTCATTTTCACTAACCCTGATACTGACGGGCTGTCAGGAGAGAGAGAGAGAGAGAGGAAAAGAGATGCCTCGTTTATTTCCCCTGTGTTATTATCAGAAGTTACTGTACACTTTTGAATCATGTAGTTCATCTACTTTTAGTAGTTTGTTTAAATGTTTTAATTATGTTGTTTTTGTTTGTAGAAGTGCATCATTCCTTGATTTATTGTAAAATGAATTTGATCTGTTATGATGATAAACTTAAGCAATTTATAAATGAACCCAATTAAGTGAGTTTTAAATCGTCCTACTTAGTTTATAAGGAAATTATGAAGAGGAACAAATGAAATGATTTGAAAATGATATCTATGTAGGTGCTGACGCTGTTGGCGGTTCTAGTGTTAACAGAAATGTAAATTAAATATGTGTAATGGCAAATGCCATATATGATTTTCTTACCTGGAATTCTGCCTTTTTGAACAGACTTTTTGATTGAGTCCTAGCTATATTGTCTGCAGTTCTAGGGTTAATATTGATCTATTTGTCATTGGTCTAAATTAGATTTCAAATGATTAACATTACATTACATTACATTGCATTTAGCTGACGCTTTTATCCAAAGCGACTTACAATAAGTGCGTTCGTCCAACAAAATACAACTTGAAGAAAACAGAATCATATAAGTACATCAGGTTTCATAGAGCCAAACATTTCAAGTGCTACTCAACTGGTTATAGAAAAGCCAGTCCTTTATTAGTATAAAAGTGCTTCGTTAATAGTTCTATCGCTCGAAGTGGAGTCGAAAGAGATGAGTTTTCAGTTTGCGCTGGAAGATGTGCAAGCTATCTGCCGTCCTGATGTCAATGGGGAGCTCATTCCACCATCCTAGAGCCAGGACAGCAAACCCACGTGTTTTCGCCGTTGGGAACTGTGTATGTAATGAAGATCATAGTGTGGGTTGAATCAATTTTCATAACCACTGTCTTTTAACTGATTTAAATGCGGAAACTGGGCTTATTCATCAGAATTTCGTATGCCTTGCTTGACCTGAGCAATGACTTGACAAGACTTGCTTGACTCTCACCACAGTGACTTGGGACTTGCTTGATACTTCTAGGTCAAGACTTGCTCATGACTTGCACATGTAGGACTTACTCCCGCCTCTGCTCCTCACAGCAATGAGCAGCTGCACATCGTGTGACCAATCAGAGCACACTGGGCTCACAGGGAGGGGGGGGCAGGTGCTCCAACAAGCCGTTTAGGACAGAGAGTGAATACCGGTGAATACACATACTTTACAGAGATGCTGTATGAGAAACCAATGTGAGTTTGGAACATTGAACAATATAAATCTATTCTAGTAGACCTCAACAATGGAATTATGATCAGTAGAAATGGCCATGACATGAGACCTTTATGTAACCCCTGATAAAAATGTGCACTCACCTGTTTCTGGAACTTTTCAGCATGTGGAACCTGCTCATATAAATCAGCAGATTGTCATACAGGAGGCTGCCGTCATTATCAGGACAAAACTGCTGGGATATCATCCTCAATTAGAGGCGTGTGAAAATGAATTATTTTTCACCTCATGAATCTACTCCTCGCCTGGCAGGAGAAACCTGGCACACTACGCACATGGAAAGCTCAATCGTGACTACATTATTCCCTCACCAACTTTTGTCAGTGAAACGCAGTTATTTGTTTTTCTCTTTAACAACAATGATGAATTTGTTTCACAAAACACTAAACTCACATTAGCTGTGCATGTTTATCTTATATGACTGACAATCTGTGAAGCACTGCGGCTATCTTTAGCCCACTTATGTCATCATGTTTAGACCAATGGCCATGTTAATGTGAGATTAAGTATGAGTGCATTTTATGTATTTTGATAATAACATTTAATCCTGCATCTGTTCTATAGAGATGCTTTTTAATTATATTTATACTGTATGCTGTGTGAGTTGTAAGCAATGCCTCAGGTACCGATATAAGCAATACAACATTTACAAAAATATTCAGCTTGGTGCTTTCTGTTTGCCCTTATGGAGTTTGCGGCCTGCTGTGTTAAATAACTCCCTGTATTACAGTTCTTTGTTGATACTTAGACACATTTTGTGGAATGCATTCCATCAAGACTAGCGTAGATATATATATATATATATATATATATATATATATATAATCCCTCCACCCCTTGGCCCACCTGGTCCTGGATGCCCCTTGGCCCACCTGTGGTCCTGCGTATGCCCCTTGGCCCACCTGGTCCATGGTATGCCCCTTGGCCTCCTCCCAGCTGGACGGGCCCAGAACACTTCCCTAGGGAGGCGACCAGGTGGCATCCTTAATAGATGCCTGAACCATTTCAACTGGCTTCTTTCTAGGCAAAGGAACAGTGGCTCTACTCCGAGTCCCTCCCGGATGGCTGACCTTTATTTCACCTTAAACGTAGGTGAGACTATGAATGAGATCGGTACATCGAGAGCGTTACCTTCTGGCTCACGTCTCTGTGCTAAAACAGTCACCATGCATGGCCAACGACCCATTTAGCATACTGTCTCAAATACTAGACATGTAATTGCTGCCATTCATTAGAAAATGACCCTTGAAAAACATACTAGCAGCCTATGTGAAAAAGGGATACTCTTTTGGCAAATGTGCTCTGACAAGTAAAAGCGACAACCTGGTATTAAGCAGTCATACTTTTGAACACTTGTGGAGTTGTTTTCTGGGAAATAGGGGACTTTTTACAATATGATTTATTTTGTCATTTGTTTGGCTTTTTAGGGTTTGAGTGGATGCTATACGGCATATGTATATTGTAAAATGAAGAGTCCCACATGGCTCAAAAAGAGAAGGTCACACAATATCACCTCAACAGACTCCAACGGGTTCAAAATGCAGCTGCACGTCTCCTCACGCATACCAAATCATGGCATCACATCACCCCAGTCCTCAAAGACCTCCACTGGCTTCCTGTCTCCCATCGCATCAACTACAACATTCTGGTCCTCACCTACAAAACACTCCACCATCTGGCCCCCCCTTATCTCACACACCTTCTCACTCCTTATCAACCCCCACGGTCCCTCAGATCCACCGCAGCCGGACTCCTATTCCCACATCCACACTCTGCAGCTTTGGGGACAGAGTATGGAAGCAAACAAGAGACAGAAGTATTTGAATTTTATTAGACACCGAATTTATAGCATTGAAAATAATTACTTTGAAAATCATGAATCTGCATTTTTTTTGCTCCGAATTTATCTATGTGAAATAAAAATGTAAAAATTCAAGTTAAAAAAATTCGAATGTTCAAATTCAGATCCCAAAAATTCAAGTGAAAAAAATTCGACGTCAAATATTTCGGTGTTTAAAATTCGATGTAAAAAAATTCGGTGTGTAAAATTCGACGTCAAAAATTGCGATGCAGCCTCATCCGGGCTACTCAGACAGGATAAGCAATCGAGCCCTAATGCAATCAAACCGACTTCTGGCCTATCAGAGCCAAGCGGCAAACCCCGGGACAGTGCGGTGAAGCCCAATGCTGCAAACTGTAGGCGATGGATGCAGATGGGAGCAATTCCCGTAGACCCTTTGTTAAAATGTCCAACTTAACATCAGAAAATGAACATGTTTCTAGCCTGGATCCACAAAAACATATTCTGTATATAGTTAGATTCCCCCTTCATGACAACGGGACTGCTGCTCCTAGCTCCTCTCTGCTAGCTCAGTTAGCTCCGTGATGCTACAGCGGCTCAGCTCATGAGGAGAACACTACTTGAACTCGGCCATGTTTGTTGTGTTGGTTCCTGGTGGACTATTCGTCCTGCAAATATAGGATTTATCTGCGGTTGAAACAGACCGTCCATGAATGCAGTTTCTTCGGTAAGTCAACCCTGCGTACTTTATGTTATGTTACTGGTGTTTTTATTAAGCTAACGTTAATGAATGTTTAGAGTTGGGTTAGCATTTGAGCAATCGTAGCTCCATCTGTGCTAACGATGCTATGCGTAGCATCCAAGAGTGTAAAACATTAAGTGGGATGCTACTGTATACCAAAAGGCTTCTGTGCGAGGTTGCTAAAATAAGGTCATCCTTGTACGTTAGATAGTTAGTTTGCTATTTAGGTTACTGTATGCATTGTTAAGGTTCATTTAAATTCGCTATGCTCTACTATAGCATAACATAGACTAGCTAACTTCAACGTATTGTTGAAGAGAGGCTTAGTGTATATTAAATCAACCTCACAATGAAATGTGTGTATCTTTAAAATATGAACGTCACATTTCAAGATGGTCCAGAAATAACGCTCCCTTAGATATTGTAATATGGTTTGTTGAACTGGAGTTATTTATTGCAGCTAACCGTCTATCCGACGAACGACCCAAACATTGTTGTTTTTAATATTATTACCAATGCCTCTTTTAATTGTATTATCATCACACTTGAGAAACAGCCTCATCGTGGCTGTACAACGGAACATGTAACTTAATTCCTGCATTTAAGGACGATGAATAGCGTAGTCAATGCTTTAGTGACAAGGAAATGATTTGTTTAAATATTATATATGACGTTATCTGTGACTTCAGTGGAAATGAAGCTTATCCATTGCATTGCATTTGTTCAATAGGTTTGTGTCTAACCCTTACGTGTGTGATACATATGAATATGGCATATGAAAACAAATTAACTTGACTGACTCATAAAAACCTCATCCAAAGTAACAGTAAAATAAAAAGGACCTACACAATAATACTCAATCAAACTGATACAGTATAAGGACTGTGATATCCAGCCATTTCTTAAGTATAACAATAAGATTATGACCTGTTTTTAAAAGAAGATAAAAAGTTGTTTGCATGGAAAGAAGTCTGTAACCCATGCATGTAACTTTACATCTGTTTGTTCAAAGTCTCCTTAAGGTGATCCAGACAGGCTGGACCAGAGGAGGAGAGACAGACCTGGACCAGAGGAGGAGAGACAGACCTGGACCAGAGGAGGAGAGACAGATCTGGACCAGAGGAGGAGAGACAGATCTGGACCAGAGGAGGAGAGACAGATCTGGACCAGAGGAGGAGAGACAGATCTGGACCAGAGGAGGAGAGACAGATCTGGACCAGAGGAGGAGAGACAGACCTGGACCAGAGGAGGAGAGACAGACCTGGACCAGAGGAGGAGAGACAGACCTGGACCAGAGGAGGAGAGACAGACCTGGACCAGAGGAGGAGAGACAGACCTGGACCAGAGGAGGAGAGACAGACTTGGACCAGAGGAGGAGAGACAGATCTGGACCAGAGGAGGAGAGACAGATCTGGACCAGAGGAGGAGAGACAGATCTGGACCAGAGGAGGAGAGACAGATCTGGACCAGAGGAGGAGAGACAGATCTGGACCAGAGGAGGAGAGACAGATCTGGACCAGAGGAGGAGAGACAGATCTGGACCAGAGGAGGAGAGACAGACCTGGACCAGAGGAGGAGAGACAGACCTGGACCAGAGGAGGAGAGACAGACCTGGACCAGAGGAGGAGAGACAGACCTGGACCAGAGGAGGAGAGACAGACCTGGACCAGAGGAGGAGAGACAGACTTGGACCAGAGGAGGAGAGACAGATCTGGAGTCCTAGCAGCAGAGAACTTCAGCACGGATTCCAAGGTACACCTTTTTCATGCTTTACAAAGAATGCATAAAGTAATGACTCCAATACACTGATAGACATGCCATTAAACATGACTGAATACTAGATCACCCACACATCAGTGATGTTGAGTGCACTTTCTTAGCGAAAGGTTACATTTACATTTTACCAAGCAACATCACATAGTGAGAGCTGCGACCCTTTGTCTTTCAGTGAGACAACCGAACAGAGCAAGCTTCCACAGTTGCACTAAGTTTTGATAACAGTTAAATATTATTTTAATAATACATTTATTTCAATGTTGATGAATTTAGAACGGTTTATTCATAATCTGATTATCTTTGTAGTACACTGTTGGATTTAAAAAACACATTCAAATAAAAAATCATTATATTTATGAACAAACAAACACACCTCTATCTTAAATAACACACTTGCTCTGCAATAATATGTTTTTTGATATTTCTGTTAGGAAAGGACACGCCTGAGAGACAGGACTGCTTCACCATGTTCTCTTTCTCTGAGGGTCCAGAAGAACATCCAAGAGGGAAAGGAAAAGCTGATGTGATGAGATTTAAGAGCAGTACAGGACATTCACTAAGAGACACTTGTATTGTAACACAAAGACCTGCACACTGAATAGTTTTGTAGTCTAACAGGAACTTCATTTGTGTTGTTTTGTGTTTTACGTTGCACAGAGACAGTGTGATTATTGTCAGGCCTATAAAGTTTGGCAAAAAAAAAGTCAGCTGATCAAATGCATTTGCACTTTGAGCTTCACATCACTTGTGCCTTGTGCCGCCGAGTTTGGAACGTCATAAATAAATGGTACCAATCTTCAGTCAGATGTGAATGTGTAATTTAACATTTTCAGTAAGGATAACGGACAAAAGGATTGCAAATACAATTTATTGAAATGTGAACTAAAAGTTATCAAGCATGAACCATCACCATTTAAAAAATAAATAAAAACGAAATAATATACATAAGTTACACTCAATGTTAATCTGTTAATTGACAGGCTAGGCGTGTGCAGGTGGTAACAGCTATGCCCACCATGGGCTAAGTTCTGTAGGTGCAGCTGGTGTAAGTCCTCCTCCATCAGGTCTGCAGGGTCTTTCCCTGCGAGGAGGACTCCTCGCAGGGAAAGACCCTCAGCCCTCTCTGGCCAAAGCAACAGACAGGACGTTCATGAAGCTGAGGTCTCCCCCAAAGTCTCTAATCATCCATCCTGTGAATATGAGAGGGGAACAAATAGTGTAATAGATGCTTTGGACAATAAGAAATATAAAGTTAACTGTTGAGTTGCTCAGTTTTTTAGATTGACAGGGTTTAATAACACAAACAAAAGGAGAGAAATAAAGATTGGTCTTTCAATACATTGTGTTGATTTTGTCTTTTGAATTGTTTGTCTAAAGTCAAGTAGCTAGAACTGTTACTTATAGTTTGAATGATACAGTCTGGTTATAATGTGTGGAGGAGGCATCACAGGTAAGAGCACCATTTGTTGTGTTCCATCCACAACACATTGATTTGTGTGTATTTATATATCTACTATTTCTTGAATTATTACTGTCAGTCCAAAACAAGAGATTTTGTTTTGGTAACATTTAAAAAAAAAAAAAACATTATCTCTTTTCCACTACACTATCTTGAATACTTTAGTTTTTACGTCACTACATTTATCTAACAGCTTTAACATTGTAACGGTGTCACTTCGGACTCTGGGTAATTATGACAGCATGTCCTACTCAGAGCCCTAGAGTCTCTCGGGCTCTGGTCCTACTAGTTTGAGACTTTGAACAAACCAGACCTTCATCTATTAATGTAGAAAATAGTCGGCACATTAAACCATTATGAAAGTAATCATTAGTTAGCTCATTGTTCAAATGAGCTCCAACTACAACAGTTAAGTCAACTCGTGCATCGGTAATAACAATAAATCAAATGATATAATATAATAGAATAACTTGTGTCTACTTTAAATACTCTAACAACACTTGTTGCTAATTATACTAGCATACTTTTACTAAAGTAACATTAACATGTTTAAATGCAGGGCTTTTGTAAGAGAGTATTTCGTATAGTGTAGCATGGTCTACTTGACTTATCTAACCGAAGTGATCGTTACGTTACTTTGCAAACCGTCCCCCCCCCCCCCCCCCCCCACACACACACAAAAGGACACGGTAACGTTGTGATTCACTTCAATTAATGATAACTACGGAGCTTGCTAACAGCAAGGCACAAGGCTACTTCACTCATTTAGCTAATGTAAGATACAAATGCTGTCGAGCCCTCACTGCTTGTAAGATAAAGAGCACAAACTGACTACTTACCCGAGCGGCGAGCCCCGCTGTTCTCCGTCATTTTTTCTCCCGGGTTGTTGTGATCACATGACTGACAAAGCCGTGCTCTGATAGGCCAAGTCAGTTTGATTGCATTAGGGCTCGATTGCTTATCCTGTCTGAGTAGCCCGGATGATGCTGCATCGCAATTTTTGACATCGAATTTTATACACCGAATTTTTTGACATCGAATTTTTTGACGTCGAATTTTTGGGATCTGAATTTGAACATTCGAATTTTTTTCACTTGAATTTTTACATTTTTATTTCACATAGGTAAATTCGGAGCAAAAACATTCAGATACATGATTTTCAAAGTAATTATTTTCAATGCTATAAATTCGGTGTCTAATACAATTCGAATACTTCTGTCTCTTGTTTGCTTCCATAACAGAGCCTTCTCAGTGGCAGCTCCTAGGCTCTGGAATTCCCTCCCCCAAGATCTCCGTGACTCTGAGTCCCTCACAGTCTTTCAGTCCCGCCTCAAAACACATCTTTTCAACTCTGTCTACCCATAAGCCCCCCCCCTCAATTAACTTCCTCTTGACTGCCTTTTTATTTTTTACTTACTTGTTTGCCTGTCCTTGTTTGTCTACCCTCCCTCATACTGTAAAGCGTCTTTGAGTTGTCAAAAGCGCTATATAAATAAAATGCATTATTATTATTAATATAAACCAGGAAGACATCATTTATATTCAGAAATAAGACAAAGCAATGTTTGTTGGCCTTCTTTGAGAAAACAGAATAACTTCGAAGAGAAAAGCAAGAAAAAACAGCATGTTCATTGTTTCTCTCTGCGTTCTCCTCTGCATGTTGTTTTTATTCTCAGTCTCCTATCTGCTTATACCACTGATTCAATTTCACTCTGTGTCTCTTCCCTTTCCACTTTGCTTTACATCCTTAAATTCATAAGTAAAATCAGAGGTGTGTGTGCTTCCCTGCACACTGAGCAGGTTCTGAGGATGGTTCTGCTCAAGCTGCATAAATAAGACAAACAAAGTGTGATTCTCCAATCACCTCCATGGGTAAAAGCAACCTCTGACTGCGCTGCCGAGCAAATAGAGTTTTGATGCTCTTGCGCTATTTGAATCTATTTCAATTAGGTAATATGCATACGTTTGGTGTAATATTGGCCCCTTTCTATGCAAATGAGCCTCATTGTTAATACCATCCAATTCACACAGATCTGTCCTAACCGCCGAACAGAGACACAGTTATATCATTAGCATCTTCAGAGGGTTGGCGGGTCATCCAAGCACATTTATAGTGAAGGTTTACGATGTTAAATTCCAAATAGGCTGTCAGCCTGTCTCATTTAAATTCCTTGCCAGAAGTTTTGAGGGATAGCTTTACATCAAGTCGGTCCAGATCTGCAGCTTGCTCGGAATATTTCATTTGTATTATCCTCTCTGCCTCTCTGCCTACTGTTTTCTTGGCACAAAGGAAACATTTACTTGTTTGTCTCATTGAAAGTTTCACTCGCAAAAAAGAGCAAATTGCACTCAGCTACCAAACCTAATGGCTGTGCTGGCAGTGCATCATTAGCACAACTTGTTTTGTAATTTGGATCTGGAGGCAGGGCAGAAGGTGGGAGCAAATTGAGCAAAATGTATGGTGCTATCAGCAGCCAATATTCATTCTTTGTGAAATTAGCCGTGTTGCCCTAAGTACATGAAGTGTGAAGTGTGTTTTTCTGTCTCCTGTCCTTCAGTCTCACCGACAGTGAAGCTGGTTTACCCTATGACAAGGAGTCTATGGCCATCATCCACCTGAACAACACTACAGTCATGTACCTGAAGGAGGTCACCAAGTTCCTCGCCATGGTCTGCTTCCTCCGCAAGGAAAGCTTTGAGAGGAAAGGTCAGTCCGTTTACAATCAGTACATTTAAATGCATTATAGGAACTGTCAGTGTGTTTTAATCAATCAATCAAAGTGTATTCATATTGCCCAATTTCACAACTTTTACATTTTTCTCAGTGGACTTTACAGTTTGTACAGAATATGAACCTGACACCCTCTGTCCCTGGACCCTCACATTGGACAATAACAAACTTCCAAAGAAACCCCACAGTTAACCTCTGCCGCCGGCGGAGGCTATGAGGCTGTGTCTCAGGGCTTCTTAACCTGTTATGCCCCATGGGCCCCGCGGGCAGGGGCAAAAACGCAACATCTGCAAGAAGCAGCGTCTGAGGGCTTCTTAACATTTAACAAACTAGGAATGTGTCATACCCACTTAACGGGAAGAAACTCAGCTATCAGACAATATTAACAATTTTTACCGAAATAAAACACAAGCCTCTGAATTAGCACTAAGAGAAAGAATGCTAACGCAATTAGCACATAACTCACGTTAGCGATCTTTTATACTTCATCGGATCTGCACAAGATATCCTCTGAAAGCTGAGATTCCACAGATTCCAATGGTATAAATATCATCACTGAGCAATCAAACCTCACGGCAGCGAATGCAAAACCAGACAACACACAACGGGACCAAATCGGCAAATAGGTCTTACCTTTGCTGTTTTCTGATCAAAAGTTGTGTTCAATGGCATTAAACACATAAAGACGCTGCTGAAGGTTAATCCAATGTGTCTGTGTCACTTTGAAATGATTACTGATAATCCATCATCATATTTATGATAAATAAGCCTAGTTTTCAGTTTTCAGAGCGTAACACAGCTTTCGGTTTGGGCAAACTGCGTGCGCATCACTCTCACTTCTCAATGGTAACGTGTAGGTGGATTTAGGATCTCCCCCTCGATTTGATTGGCTCTAACGGTTAAAAAGAGGTGTCAATCACCAAAATCGACCAATGGGTTCCAGAGAAACAACAAATACACTCAAATGACCCCAGAGGTGGTTTCTTTTTCTAAATCTCTCTAAAAAGGTCACATTTCACTTGTTTTGCATCAATCTTGATACAGGGTACTTATTATATGTTGTAGTTTGGATTCCTAAAGCTTTTAGTCTACTATCCCATCATTCAAGGGTGGTTTTCACTATAAGTAATGTTTTATTTTTGGACGGACACAATAATTTACATTTTTTTACTATGTTCAATCTGAATTTACTTTAGAATAGAAAAAATCTGTATTGATTCTGAATTTTCTACATCCAACTCACAGGTTTATCATTGCGTTGAGAAAAAATATTATTAATTTACCCCTTTTGCAAGTGAAGATATAGTGTTGGAGTCGGAAGGGCTGATCATTTATTCCGGCAAATTACTCGGACCTACTAATTGACCTAACAGAAGTTATTGAGTCTATGTAAGTTTACTGCTTGGCTCGGATCCACCAACGTCAGCAAAATCTCACCTCTATTAACTCCTGGAGAACCAGGTTCAATTAACTGCTGTTTCAATTCAGACGACCCGCTAAATCTGTTTAAGCGATCCCGAAGGATTTTGATATCAGTAAGGAGGTGTGGCCCTACCTAAGTGTGATTGTGGCAAGGCAAGGCAAGGCAAGTTTATTTATATAGCACTTTTCAACACAAGGCAATTCAAAGTGCTTTACAAAAAATGAAAGAGATTAAGAAAATGGCATTTAAAATCAGTCAAGGCAGGGTGCAATCTTACCTTTGAAGCAGGAGAGGAGACCACAGATGTCTTTTAAGTTGTCCCAATCCAAAAGGTGGGATCAGTTTATTTGAAGAACAATTGGTCCAAACTAATACAGGGTTTCTACCTTCTCTCGTTACAACATGACAATCCTACAAAACATATCATGCTGTGGTCATGTTCTAATATGAAACCTCAATTCACAGTTTTACATTTATTACACTAAATTGTAACTTCCACTGCCCAATTCAGTTGTGATATTTAAATCTCCCGATAGAATTTAGAGGCATCTCCTCATAAACGACCGGTGATAATAAAAAGCACATTCAAACTTTCATTCACCAAATCAATTCACATAAATTCCACACCTATCTCCGCATGAATTTGGAGGAATTTCCTCACAGGTGGCGGGACACTAAACATTCACAAACACACACCTATTTCCGCATGAATTTCCTCACAGGTGGTGGGACACTAAACATTCACAAACACACATCAATTCATTCCGCTCATTCAACCAAGAAATTCACTCCGCATTCAACAAAGAAATTCGTGAGATATTTACCAAGTTTGAGAGAACCTTACAGAGAGCAAAAACCCAGCTCTGAAGCTTTTCCCCTCTCACCCAGTGTTTTTAAGCTGAAAACAGGACAGAAAACCCAAGACACAACTTCTCATGCTTATGTAACAAAAGTTCATGACCTCTAATGTGCAGAACTAAAATATTATTCTCGGCTATGGAAAAAACACCTTTTTGGGGCCTCAGTTCTTTTTCACTAAGTCAGGAGCCCCCCTCCTTGTGCACCGCTGTAGGAAGAGGGAATAAACTGCCTCCTCTCTTATCAGTGACACCCATAAACCATTATAGGCCTTACACTCAACTTAAAAAAACACATTGTCTATACTGTAAATATAGAAAATCATAAAATATGAAGCATTTTCATTTTGGGTTATACAAGAATATAATTGACTATATTTGATTAAAATTAACTTTTGTTTTAAGTATTCAACCTAATATGGAGATCTCAACAATAGTCATTTGTTCTGGGAATGTAATTTTCGAGCCTGAGACCTGAACAACAGGCTCAGGGCTTAACAGGTTAATAGCATTTTTACAAAAAAAAAGCCCATGCGAGCCTAACATGTGAAAAAATGTCTTAGACCTCAGAGAGTTAAACTTGGACCTGCGACCATAGTTTTACTGTATTTTGTTTTGAAAATCCACAGCGGAGGTTTGTGTCGTACTACATGCGGTGTATTTTGCATATCTCTCAGTAGCCAACGATCTGTGAGTCTGTTGGCTAGGACATAAACTCCCTAATAAATGTAGTCTACATTTCATAAGAGGTGTAAAACCAGAGCATTTTAAATCGCATTTGAACGAAATGCTTATATAATCTGTAGTTGTATTTGTATTGTTGATTTAATGTGTGAACGAGGCGATATAGAGAATGTTAAGCTGTCATTATTAGGCTGTAATTTGTTATACTGTTGGAATGGTAAGCAGGCCTATTGTTTTTGGATATTTGGGGAGTTAGGTGGTTCGCGAGTGTTTTTTTATTGGTCAAGTAGTCCTTGGTATGAAAAAGTTGGAGAAACACTGCCCTGGACTCATCCTCAAGCAGTAAGGCTCTCTTGTGGACTTTTCCAGCAGTAACCCTTTCTCGTGGAATTCTTCTCCAGCGGTTGTGAACCCGTGGACTGGTCCTCCAGCGGTGATTCTCTCTGTTGCTGTTAACAGCATTCCCACTAAATTACTATCTGTTCTTCTACGCACAAAATTCTTTATTATTATTATTCCGCCCGTTATTTTTGCCGGTCTTCTCCTCCCGCATTGAACATCGCAGAAACTCCGTTCAAACATCAAAACGTTCAGCTCGGTCGGGAATCGATGGCTATTACTTTTCTCATTCATAACTTTCATAATTCCAGAGATACATCCCATAATTCATCACATTTTTAACATTGAAGTCAATGGAGAAATTCTTCAACTTCAACAAATCTTTGTGCGACTTCAACTGCTATCTGTTCATTCATACTTTCACTCAGAAAGCTCATTCCAACTTTAAAATGTTACACATCTTTCTGACATTATTCGTGTAAAACAACTTTTAAATCTGATTCTTACTTTTAGAGATATTAAACATTGTTCAGACCTTGGTACAGAGGCTTTCTTCAGATTTTAACATTAACTAGAGTGTGTGATGTCACAGCTAGAGTGTAGGAAATCTTGAAATGTGCCTTCATATATTTGTTTTAAACTGCCATAATTCCCAAACCCTACATTCCTGAGACATAATTTATCATAACAAACGTAGGAAAACATCTCGTAGCTTGAAAAAGGACAAATAATTAAGCAAAAACAATTCAACAAAATGCCGTTTGAGGGCATGAAGTGACAAAAACGTTCAACATGCCTCCATTAAAGCCCATTGTAATTTCAGGCAGATATTTCCTCACAGCAGCAGCCGCACACTTTTAGTTAAACTGCCAAAAAGGCCACATTATTAACCCGAAAGTACACAAAAATGACACTTCAGATACTCAACTTCCTTGACATGCTTCACGCTTTGAAATTTCACAGATATCTGTTACGGTTCTTCCACAAAACGTTCACATGTAAGAGGTTTATCTCTCATTCAGAACAATGGAAACCTGTGATCTCTGCACACCTCGTTAGCTCAAAATATAAACACCTGTGTCATGGAACACGATGATGTCATCACTCCAACTGACATGCTCAGAGCAGCAGACTTCAGATAAAGGTTAATGGTCATGCCCTCAACAGCTCTACGTCAATTATGGGGTGTCATCAATTATGGGGTGTCATCATCATATGCCGTTTCCATGGAAGATCAAGAGAAGAGACAGAGGGCGATCAAGAGGAGAGAGAGAGGGTGATCAAGAGAAGAGAGAGAGGGTGATCAAGAGAAGAGAGAGAGGGCAATCAAGAGAAGA
Source organism: Gymnodraco acuticeps (assembly GCF_902827175.1). Classification (NCBI taxonomy): domain Eukaryota; kingdom Metazoa; phylum Chordata; class Actinopteri; order Perciformes; family Bathydraconidae; genus Gymnodraco; species Gymnodraco acuticeps. The sequence continues at coordinate 226,038 of NW_022991985.1, read as the reverse complement.
GAGAGGGTGATAGAAGAGTGAGAGGGTGATCAAGAGAAGAGAGAGAGGGCAAGCAAGAGAAGAGAGAGAGGGTGAGCAAGAGAAGAGAGAGAGAAGAGAGAGAGAGGGTGATAGAAGATTGAGAGGGCGATCAAGAGAAGAGAGAGAGTAATGTAACCTCCTAATGTAAAGTATAACTCCTATGAAAATGTTCAAAAAGTGCTCACACTTCACATGTGTGCTAACAGTCCAGCCGTGAAGACATCTACGGGACATTTTTGAGATTTATTCAAATGCCGTTGCCATGTCAACACAATGCTCACCATGAAACACGGTTTTCTCATAACTTCAGTGAAAATGCTCGAAATGGCGACAGATCATTCGCCATCAAGTTAGTTCAAAAGTTTGCAGTTCAAATATTCTGCTGCTTTTCCAAGCCTTTTTACTTTCTTTTCTTCTCTCATCACACATTCAAGCCCCCAGTGTTCATGTATTTCAATCTAAATGATTCACTTTCTTCTTACACATTACATTTCAGCATAGCAGTTTAGCGTAAGCTTTTCAGCATAAAGCATTCCCACTAGCAATTTCTTCAGGAATTGCATTCTCTAGTTGATTTTATTACCCATCTTAAGACTGTACATATATTGGGTAAATCAAATCCTTATTTTTGCACCTCAACCTGCATTCCTGATTTTTGCGTACCCTGGTCCTTCACAGAAGGCATTTACACTCTGTCAAAGATGCTTTTGTGGAAGAAGAAATATCTTGTTTAAAATCAGTAAAGTTCCTCTTTCAGGAATTGATTTCGTTTTTTGTTTATATAGGACTAAATTGACCTTAATGTTTTACAAAGATCCTTCAGTCTTACCCTGTAATTGTCTTCTCGTCCCTCACAGGACTGATTGACTACAACTTCCACTGCTTCAAGAAGGCCATCCAGGAGGTGTTTGATGTTCGAGTTCAGGTTCAACAAAACCGTAAACTCCTCAGTCAGAGGAGGTGGAGCAAACTCTCTATGACCAATGGAGTGCTGAGCAACCCCCACTGATGACATCACATCAGACAGCCAAATGAACCCTGACACATCCTGGAGACTCCGTCCTGGTCCAGGTGATCCTCTGAGGCTCCTGGATCTGCTTGATCATGTTTCGTTTTTTTATCTTGCTGGGAAACTCAATCCACATCAAATCCACATCAAATCCACCTCCATCGTCTCTGTCCTCAGAAGCAGTTTGTCTACAGCACAGAGGACAATCTTTCATTTGATCTGGAGGACTTTTTCTACACAGTCTTTTGAGTAGACTCAACAAGAAGTACATGCAGATTCAGTGACTTTATCTCTCTGTAGCAGGCGGCAGCAATGTGCGTCCCATCAATCCTTATACCGTTAATAAGTAAACTCATAAACAGCAAGTTATTTCCTGATTTGATTTGCAAATTAAGAGATTTTAGTCAGAAAAATGTGATGTGTATATAATATAAAATGACTATGTATAATATGTTTCGTTTGATATTCTATGAAACAGTCCATAAACACTTTCTTTATTTCATGTGAGTTAACATTGTTGGTTAATGATGCTAAAACCTACTGTATATCTGACTCAATCTAATAGGCATTATTGCAATACAACCCTAAAATTAACACATTTACCAGACTTTTACTCAAGTACACTGAAAAGCTTCATTTCATCAGGACTTAAAACTTTTTTTTAGGAAAAGTGGGGTTATTTTTACATTCATTTAAATGTTCTGAAACATGTTTCACCCCCCATCAGCAATAATTACATCTGATATGACCTGCTGTTCTTCCCGAAACTCTGGTTTTCCTGTTTTTACATTATTCAGGGTAACTTTATTAACAGCTTAAATGTCATTCAACAGAATTGTTCATTACATAAAATAATATGCAATAATACACCATATCCTAATAAAGACAACATCCTTTGGCTAAATTGATCACTTTTACTGTCCAATTCGAATGTATATTTACAACAAATCACAGCTTTATAAAAAATGTCATATCTATAATTCAAATCTAGGAACGTGGTCAGCTGCACCTCACCACTGAGCATGTTTCTGCTTCCTCCCTGCTCAAGAGTTCTGATAGTATTTTCAAAAATGTTAATGAAGGCGACCCGGGACTGTATCCACTCGGGTTTGGAGGTTTTTCTCTTGTATTTATTTTAGGCCAGCCTTTAACCTGTTAAGCCGAGAGACCCCGGCAACATCTTGCAGGAAACAGTGTCAGAGGGCATGTTCATTTCATAAACTATGAATGTTTTATATCCATGTAACGGAAAGAAACTCAGCTAACTGATCTTTTTTTTCCTTTTCTTTTTTTTAAAAACCCACAATGCTAACTCTGAATTAGCAACCAGCGAAAAATGCTAACAGATTTACTGCACCGAAACTCACTCATAAAACCTTATTATTTATCCATTCTGCACATCCAACCCATCGATCTGATCGTGAGATGACACAGAATCGATGGGTACCGACATTATCACTCAATGATATGAACTCGAGAATTTATCAACAAAAACAGACATCAAAAAATGTGGCAAGTAAAAAAAAAAGGATAATTATAGTTTTTTTTATTAAAAAACTATAATTTACAGTTTTTTACTATGTTCAATCTGAATTTTCTTTAAAATAAAAAACATCTATATTGATTCTGGCTCTTCTACATCCAACTCACAGGTGTAACCTTGCTTTGAGAAAAAAGATTATTCATTTAACCCTTTTAGAAGGGAAGATATGGTCATTTATTCTGGGAATGTCGTTTTCGAGCCTGAGCCCTGAAAAACAGGCTCAGGGCTTAACAGGTTAAGCGTTTGTGGCACCACTCGTTTGAGATCCTGCTTTTATTTAAATAACGGCTTTATGTATCTATTGACGTTTGTGATTAAATATATTTTAACATGATGCTGTGCCTGTTTCTTGAGCTTTATAAGTACAAGTACAGTAGAAAAGGAACATTGACCCTCAGTTTCTAAGCCAACACTGTTGAGGAATAATTTGCTTAGGTATTCAACCTTTGACACAGTACATCATTTTCTCCTTTCTCCGTCTCTTTTCCCACGGCACTGGTCTACGGCCTTGGGTATTGCTGCTATCTCTCTTAAGGAGGGGCAGCTTGGGCGCATTGTTGTTGACAGCTTATGACCGAGCACAAGCCGCCATGAGATAGTTTATTGTTCAGGGACATCTAGAAGCCCTTCTTTTTAGAAACGTAGGTTCCCTGGCGCACAGTCTTTTCTATGGATGACAGCTCTAGTTGGATTCAGGGTCCATATTTGTTTAGTCTCGCTGATGAAGAATGTTGATTATTACACTCCAAACTGTAATAGTCCTTTATGCTATATACTGTAGTTGACTGCAGGTCATGGAGAGTAATAAGGTATCCGTAGACCTTTGTATGAGGCATCTTTATTTACGTAACAGGTCTTCAGCCATGATACATAGATGCGTCCTAGATGCGGGCTTGCATACACACCGTATCACTCTGCAGCCGCACCCCATCAGTAACGTCCTGATGGTATATGTGTGCGGCACTTTATACTACATCCTCCTTTCTTACAATGAAAGTTGCATATAACATTTGCTGTAGTAAACATTCTATAACGGTCTCAATATCAACATTGTTCACTTGTTAACATATGAATATATGAAATTATATTTTGTATGAACATTAACATGTCAACTTAGAATCAGTGTATATCACTCCAACATCCTCATATAAACATGAATCCTGTATATAAACAACACACCTTACTCTTCTCTTCTTTTTTTAGCAAATAGAGTAAGGATTTTAACGTATTAACTGTCTTAGCACAACCTTTAGCCTGAGCTAATTAGGAAATCTTTGTATCTCTCAGGTGGTCGAATAAGTCGGCCACATCCTGTTCTTCTTGTGCTCTGCGGTGATGACATTTCACATTCAACAATCTCTGATGTGTCTGCATCTGGCGTGCATAGTTGATTGTCTTCAGGTAAGTCAGGTTCTGGGTCCATTTGGGCGTTGTGTGGTGTTTTCCTCAGATGTCTCCTGTTGCGCCTGTAGTGCTGACCTGAAGATGTGACAACATCATAGGAACATGGCTCACCTCTCTGTGCAGTGACCAAAGCTGGACGCCAACCCTGTTCAGTCTCCATGTGAACAGTACTTCCTGGTTGCAGCTCAGGAAGCGGCCTCGTTTCTCTGTCATAATACTGCTGCTGCCTCCTCTGTAGATTCTCGAGAGTCGAGTGAGCATCCTTAGGCACAGCAGGCTGAAGCACCACGGTGGAGCTCGGTAAGGTGCTCCTTAGCACTCTCCCCATGAGCATTTGTGCGGGTGAGTATTGCATGCCTGTTACAGGTGTGTTTCTCAGGATGAGCAGGGCAAGATGAGGGTGTGTGTTCGTTAGTTGTGCTTTTTTAAGAACATGTTTAACAGTGTGTACGGTCCTTTCAGCCAGACCATTGGACTGTGCATAGCCTGGGCTGGAAGGAGTGAGTTTTATGCCCCATGATTCTGAAAAGTTTCTCATTTCTTGACTCGCGAATGGGACATGGTCACACACTATCTCTTTTGGTATTCCTATCCTGGAGAAGACTGATTTCATTTTCTTAATGACAGTGTGTGAAGTCTTGTCGTTAATGTTAAGCACCTCAGGATATTTTGACAGGTAGTCGACCATCAATAGGAATGATTGTCCTTTTATTTCAAAGAGGTCAGCCCCTATATTGAGCCAAGGAAGCTCAGGAATGTCGTGTGAGATCAGAGGCTCCCTCTGGTTTCTGGAACTGCTGACATGTCCCACAATTCTCGAGCATTTGTTCTATCTCTCTTGACATACCTGGCCAGTACCAGTGCCTTCTGGCAAGTGCTTTTGTCCGCTGCATTCCTTGATGAGCCACATGTAATGTTTGCAGCATGTCACTTCTCATCGAGCAAACATGATCTCCTCTATTACTGAGGGAGTATGTCTGATAGGCCAATATTGAACCAGTCTAGTGTGTAATTGTTTTCTGTGTTGTGGCCAGCCCTGTCTGTGTGTTTCCTGCTGTAGTATTTCATCATTAGCTGTTCCACTTTTGAGCTTTTGCAGCATCTCAGTGCTCAAAGCATCTGTTGGCTCCAGAGCATAGACAACTTTCTCATCTGTGATGTCATCAACTGTTGAGTGTTCATCATGTGTGACAGCTCGTGAGAGTGGGTCTGCAATCAGTAGGTCTTTACCTGGTGTGTAGATGACATTCAAGTCATATCGCTGCAGCTGGAGGAGCATCCGTTGGAGTCTGGAAGGAGCTGCTCCAAGCGGCTTTCTCAGAATGCTTTCCAGAGGTTTGTGGCCTGACGTGCACTTTCACTTTCCACTTTCAATCCGTACATGTACTGATGGAACCTCTTAACAGAGAAGACAATTGCTAACAGTTCCATTTATATTTGAGCTAGGGCTGGGCGATATGGCCAAAAAAAGAAATCCCCGATTTTTTCACAAAAAATCCGATTTACGATATAAATAGATTTTCTCCCCCCCCCCCCCCCCCCCCAATTAATATGCAGATGAGTAATTGTTAAAAAAAATAAAGTATTTTGATTTTCCCCCTTGGGGTTAAAGTGCAATCAAGAACAACTAGCCAACAAGACAATATGGCAGGCCCTGCCATTGTAAACAGTGAAAATGTAACATAACATAAAATGTAACATACAATATTTCTTTCAACACAAGTTGAACATCTTGCTATTAGGTAGTTCTGATAAAGTGCCAACAAAACATTCAACAGCATTAATTATCAGTGCATGAGAGCATAAGGTGTTTTTTTGTTGTGCTGTTTTAGTTTGAATATCCTCTTTTCTAAAGATTCTTAGCCAGGAAGACAAGCTTGTCTACCACCTCTGGCTTTAGACATGCCCAGTGGCATGTAACAATGCCCCCCCCCCCCCCACACTGAAAACCCTCCCTGAGGGTGCACTTGTTGCTGGGATTGAGAGGTATGTTTTTGCCAGGATACTTAGCCTAGGGAAATTGGGTTGGTGGCGCTTCCACCACTCAAGAGGATTGGTGTCTGGGTCTACCTCAGGGGTCAATAAGAAAGATTTCAGCTCAGTCTCTATCTTTTCTACCTCTGACTGGTTGGGAGTTGACACTGGATTCTTTTTGAAGAAGGCTGCTAAAGTCATCTTTTTCCTGGGTGGAGGCTGTGCATCTTCTTGGCGCACCTGCACAGCCGTGCCAGGCTGCTGTGGTGTACTGTTGTTGGCAGGAGCAGGTAGAGACATCATCTCAGCAACAGCTCTTTCTTTGACTGGTTCCACCTTGTCTGGGTCAATGTAGGTTGTGCGGAACCTTGGGTCAACCAGTGAGGACATGTCCAAGAGTTCATCTTTTACAGGGTCGCTGTATTTGTCGTCAAGGTACCGCATTATTTTTCCTTTTATTGTTTTCGTGAGCTCTGCGTCTTCCTCCTCTGGCTGTAGGAGACTGGTTTTGAACAGATGGAGCACTGGTTTGATGTATGAAACACTAACATAAGACTCCCCGGAGAGCGCATCAGTGAATTCTTGGAGTGGTTTTACAGCTTTATTTATCGACTCCAACACATCCAGATCTTGCCAAGTGGGCACAAGATGGCGACTTTTCTTGTCCGAACCCAGGACACGGACTACAGCCTTCTCCTGTTCGAGAGATCTCTCAATCATTCTTTGGCGTGAACCCCATCTGGTCGGGGACTCTGTTATCAGCTGATGAGTGGGTAGACCAAGCTCTGCCTGTACTTCACTCATGTCTCTTCTTTTTTTTCCAGCTGTAAGAAAAGGCAGACACAGCCTTTTTACATACCCCAATAGGACGATTGATCCGTGGGTCCTTCACACCATTCTCTGTAGTAAATGAAGAATACATAATCAAAACACATTTTAGTGGAACATACCACTACATTCACAAACTTGTCTTGCTTCAATTTCTGCAAAATATTAATGCACAAAGGACACACACACACACACACGTGTATTCATACACATTTTGTCAAAAATATTGGCTTGATATAATGCATTAATTACATGATGCATTAATTAGACTGTCTTGCGAATGGGAAAAATGTCACTTTGTAGTGAATGTGAGATTCCTAATTCACCATTATCTTTCAGTGTGTTGTGTTTCATGTTTTACATGCACAGTCGTGATGTTGTACGTTTAGCTGTTAAGTGACCACGGCCCCTTTAAGACGAGCGGTATGTCTTTCATGTCATTCACAGAAATAAACGACTCAGGCACTTGCGTGGTCAACGTGAGAAATAGTTTTGCCTCATTCTTCACGCAATTTCCACAACTTGATGCATAGCCATTAGACTTACTTACCGATAGCATTGTGCAATCTGTGTCCAAAGCACTGGAGGTTGGGCCACGCATTGTCCTTCAGAGCTTTAATCATGTTGCTGCCGCTGTCAGTAGTCATGCAAATGAGTCGGTCTTCGGCAAGGTTCCATTAGTTTAGGGCATCTTTTAGCCCCTGGGCTATAATTTCACCTGTGTGGTCCTCTGGAAAGTATGCCGTTTGGAGGCAGACGCTCCGCAGAGTCCAGTCGTTGTTAATAAAGTGCACAGTAAGACTCATATACGGCTGCATCGTCCGACTCGACCATACATCTGTGGTGGCAGAATAAAAGGACACGTCTTCCAACTCCTTTGTGACCTGTTGTCTTGTGCTATTATATAGCTGAGGCAAGGCAACTTCGGAGAAGAACTTTCGGCTTGGTAACACATACCTGGGGTCCAAAACTTTAATCATGTTAATAAACCCCGGCTTTTCCACCGTATATATTGGCACCATATCCTTTGCTATATACATACGGACCGCATCTGTAATGGCTTTCCAGCGGGCCGAATTATTGTCATATGGGATGCAGTTTGAAAATGTTTGTGTTACGGTAGACTGTATTTTGGCGGCTGTGCGTGAGGTGCTTGTAGTGCCGCGGTCTTTTTCATTCCTCTGCGCGCAACATTTCTCCTATTCAGCAGGATGCTTTTGTTTGAGGTGCTGCAGTAAATTTGTCGTACTGCTGCCTTTGCTAGCAACAGACTTCAAACATACTTTGCAGCGGGGTGTTGTCTGGTCTAAATCTGACCTCGCGAACGCAAACCAATTCCAAATAACGGATGACACCGTGCCTTTCTTTGGAACAAGTTCTTCCCTGCTCGTTGTCATGTTGTTTGTGTATCACTCTATTTGGTAAATGCACCCACTGTGCGGGGGGAGGGCTGAGCCCATTCCAAACTACGGGAGCCCAGAGGGAAGCGTTGGCGGATGTTGAAGAGAAAACCGATTTTCATTTAAACAAGTCGACGTGAACTACACACTCGAGTTAATCGATAACATCGATTTATCGCCCAGCCCTAATTTGAGCATAGTTCTTTTCTGTTTGTGCTCTTGATGCATAGGCTATTGGGTGGCCCTCGTGCATTAGACATGCCCCCAACCCATCTTTGGAAGCATCTGCCTGTATGATGAGCTGTTTCTTTGGGTCAAAATAACTGAGTACAGGAGCTGTAATGAGAGCATCTTTCAGTTTTTTGACTGCTTCATCATGTTCGTGTTGCCACAGCCACACACTGTCTTTTCTCAACAACTGTCTCAGTGGTGCTGATATGGTGGCCTCACCTGGGATGTACTGAGCTAGGTTTTTCACCATGCCCAGCAATCGCTGTAGTCCTGTTTTGTCAGTTGGTGTTGGCATGCCTGTGATAGCCTTGATCTTAGCGTTGTCTGCTTCAACACCCTCTGAAGTGACAGTATGGCCCATGTAGTTGACACTGCTCACCTTGTACTGTATCTTGTCTTTGTTGAACTTCACATTAGCCTCCTTTGCTCTGGCTATCACTTTCTGTAATATCTCATCGTGTTCTTTCTCTGACGATGCAGCAATTATCATGTCATCTGCAATGATGTGGATCCCTTGGATATCTCCAAATGTCTCTCAGTTGCGTTGCTGGAAAACCTCACTTGCTGACTTGATCCCAAATGGAAGACGTTTAAAGCGGTATCTCCCCCATGGTGTGTTAAATGTGCACAGTAGTGATGACTCTTTATCTAGCTTTATTTGTCAATATCCATCTTTTTCATCCAGCACTGTGAAAAGTTTCTTACCAGCTAGTTTGCACAGAACTTCATCGGTCGTTGGAATGGAGTAGTGCTGCCTGAGTATAGCTTTGTTTAAGTAACTGGGATCCAAGCCGTAACTTTTTTCTGTGATCACCAGGATATTAACCCATGGTGTAGGCTCAGTTACCTGTACAATAACATCAGCTTGTAACAAGTCATCGAGAGTGTCTCTCAGTCTGTCCATTACTGCTAGTGGTATGACAGGTGTGGCCTTGGGGTCAGTGTGGATGTGATATTCTCCAGCAAACTCACATAAACCCTCAAAGACAGTTGGGTGCTGAGCTATGAGCTCCTCTTTTGTTGTGGGATGTTTCACTTCTATTGAGTCAATGTCCACTCTTTTCACCAGGCGCAGTTCTTCACATGCCTCGTTTCCTAATATGGGAATGGATGAGTGCCTGGAAACATCAAATGTCAGACTTGCCTGTGTTTTGGGAGTGGAGCATTTGAGTGTTACCACCCCTTCCGGCTTCAATCTCATCCCTCCATATGCCACCAGCACTGTCTTTGTAGGCTGCAGTTTGAGGTGTGTTCTTCTTTCACGTCTGGCTTTTCGGGTCATCGCTGTGAATACTTTCAGTGGCAGGACGTTGGCCTCTTCTCCTGTGTCCAACTTAAACTTCACACACATGCAGTCAACATTTACATTAGAATGCCACGACTGGTCAGCTTTAGACTTCAGCTGATCAATGTTCACTGTCCCAACATATAGGGTGTCTATTTCCGGAGAAACATCATGCACTGTCTTGTGATGTTGGGCTTTAGCTGACCTACACATTTTTGCATAGTGATTCTGTTTTCCACAATTATGGCAGGATACTCCGTATGCTGGACACTGTCTTGGCTGGTGTGATTGACCACATTGTTTGCATGTTTCATGTCTTTGTCCCATGTCTTGTGTACGTTGTATAGGCGGTGTGCGTGTATTTTGTCCTTGTCGACTATTCGTGTGCACTGCAAGTACAGACATCTCCTGGGCTGCTGCACTCATAGCTAGCATTTGAACTTTGGCCGTCTCAGCAGCTCTACAGGTGTCTATGGCCCTTTCTAATGTGAGATTAGGTTCTCTTAAAAGTCTCTCTTTCAGTCTCTGGTCATTCATACTAAACACAATCTTGTCTCTGATCATGTCATTTTCTGTGGTATAAAATTCCAACCCAGTCTCACGGCATTTCGTGTTATACTCACGACATTTAATCTATTGATTCGTGTTCACCAACACGATGTTCTCCTTTTTTTTCGTGTCACACAGAACGATTTTAAAAGCAATGTATTTCTATTGGTAGTAAGTTTTGTGCTTGCAGCACGTCTGTTTGTCCGTTCGGGTCTTGGAAGACCGGAAGCTGTGGGGTTCATAAAACATGTTCTTACTCAATATCAAGCCACGATTATTGTTTTTATTTTAAATCGTATAATTTCTGACTTTTGTTGTCGTCTGTGAGGAAAAGAAATGGGGCTCAGAGCCTCAGAATACTGAAATCTCTATTTTTAAAATCTTTTTTTCCTTCTAATTTGTTATTCTTTTCTAAATAACACACTGTTATTTACTCACCAATAACACACAATTATCCTTGTTTTTAACTGTAATGGAACGCCCCCCCCAGAACTACACATGCTGGCTATTGTGTTTTGCAAAATGTTCTATGGGACATCTCAACTGAACGTTTTCGTTTTTCCCACAATTAGAAGTTGCCAGTATTAAACACATTGGTGTTATTAAATGTATAACATATAATTAATAAATGGGTGAAAATCGCTTGTGTCCATAATGGGCAGCATTAATATATACCCACATGACAGCTCATTGTTACTTTGTAATTCTACTCCACTACAATTCAGAGGTTAACCTGGTATTTTTACTCCACTACACTTATTTGAGTTACTTTGCAGATTCTGATTAATTATGTGAAATATAAACAACCCTTAAATCAGACTTTAGTTACACCTGAGTAAAATTCAGGGAAGGTGATTGTCAAGTGCCAACAATCAGGAGAGATATTTGATAGTTGGTGCTTGAGAAGACTAAACATGTATCTGCAATTGACATGAATGGAAACGAGTAATAAAGTATATTCATTACTCGTTATTCTCTACTAATAGTTAATTAAAGACTGTATAATGGCTATTTTGCACATCCCTTTCAAGATTTCAAGATGTTCTAAGGTTTATTGACATATCATATACACAACTACAGTGTAGTTATGCAATGAATGAAACACAGCTGAGGTTCCTCAACAGTGCATTACAAGACATCTATCAATATGTGTGTCCCTCCACCATTAAACTGTCATATTCTGCACATTTCTTATTCTATCTACATAAGAGTATAATTCATATGTATAATATCAGTTAAAATAAGTGCTTCAACATAGGTAACATTGCAGGAAAGCAATACATTAGACATTAAGTACTTTGTCAGGCTTAATATTTATCTGTAGATAGATACCCCCAAAGCTTTTTTCTTATTTAAAAGAAGACCTTAACCTAAAGTATTATTTAATGTTTAAATAAAGGTTAATTCGTTTATCTGTTTTGCACATCCTCATATTAATATCTTTGTACTAAACTGTTTTATTGTAGAGGTCACTTACAGTATCTTCTTGATTTCTTATATTCTATATTTCTATCATTGACCTTCTACTTTCCCCCTGTGAAAGTATGTACTCTTAATATCTTAATAATTTTAAAGCATATTGCTATATTATTTCAGACTCAGTATTTACATTCTTATATTCAAAGAAAATCAGTAATATCTTTAAAAACCGTTATGGTGTAAATATAACCTATCTACGAATTAGATCAAATGTAAAAGTCAGCCGAATTAGTGTTGATACTGCAAGGAGACGTATTGTGTGAAGAGAAATTGAAGATGTTGTTTAATTGTTGATATATTTATGATCCACGTCAAGTATTCAGTTTCTGCGGCATTTCTTCAGTTTTTCCAAAGGTCTTCTCATCAGGGCTCTATAAATAAAGAACTACGGCAGATCTGTAATATGTAATGCAGCCGAACCGTGTATTACAATGCCGTTATGTGATGACTTTCAAAGAGAAAAGCAAGAACACTCGGAATAAAGTATTATTTTCTTCTAAAAAAATGTTTTTTGGATTTGATATGGCATGAACACCATGTCAGCGAGCTTAAACCATAGCTGAGGATCTTGGGTAATCAGTTCAGTGACTGTGTATCACAATGATGCTCGAAATGTCCCTTATAGGCCTACGTTTCCGGTTATTTTTATTTTGAAATTCAGTTCCTGACGGACGCCAAAAAAGCCAGAGATTATGGAATTAAACCAATAAATAAAAACAAGGATAATTGTGTGTTATCGGTGAGTAAATAACAGTGTGTTATTTAGAAAATAATAACAAATTAGAAGGAAAAAAAGATTTTTAAAAATACAGATGTCAGTATTCTGAGGCTCTGAGCCCCATTTATTTTCCTTACAGACGACAAAAAAAGTCCGACATTATACGATTTAAAATAAAAACAGTAATCGTGGCTTGATATTGAGTAAGAACATGTTTTTATGAACCCCACAGCTTCCGGTCTTCCAAGACCCGAACTGACAAAAAGACGTGTTGCAGGTAAGAAACATACTACCAATAGAAATACATTGCTTTTAAAATCGTTCTGTGTGACACGGAAAAAAGGGGAAAGTCGTGTTGGTGAACACGAATAAATAGATTAAATGTCGTGACTATAACACGAAATGCCGTGAGACTGGGTTGAAAATTCACAATCCTTGCTCTTTTGCTTGATCTCTGTCACATATTTCTCAATCGTGGTGTTACCTGACATAAAATTTGCCCAAAACTGATGTCTCTCAAACACTGTGTTCTTCTTAGGCAGACAATAGGCTCTGAATACTGCTAGAATATCATTAACAGTCTGTTCATCTTCTTCTTCACCTTCACCATGTGCGATATCTAGCGTGTTGTAAACTTCAAGAGCCTCCTCTCCTAGTGCATGCAGCAGTATGGCCACTTTAATCTTCCTGTCCTTACTGTCACGATCTGTCCGTGTGGTGTTTTTCTGTCTTTGGTTTCCTGTTTTATTTTGTAAAGTGTTCACCCCCCGTTCCTGCCTGTTGCTTTCTGTCTGTTTTCCCTCCCTGATTACCCGATTGTGTTCACCTGGTGCCCCTGTGTTTTCTCCTCCCTCCTCACCTGTCTCTTGTTTGTTTGATTAGTCCTGTGTGTATTTAGGTTCTGTGTTTTCTGTTAGTCTTTGTGAGTTCCTTGGCGTATTTGGACGTTATTCACGGGGTGAGAGTACTGTTTTGTCGAAGTTTGTTCCAGTAGCCTTGAAATAAAGCTATTTTTTTCTGTTCATCTGCATTTGGGTCCTGCTTGCCTCACTCAACCCTGACACTTACCGTCTGCACCACTCGCGGTCATGTAGATTTGGAAGCGTTGTTCCCATCGTCACCAGTTTTCTCCCAAGTTGCCAGTGAGTACTGTTGGAGTAGAGTGGTTTTAAAACCCACCTCGGCTCCGCGTGTTCGTTTTGTGAATGGGTCAGATTAACAGAGGAAGAATTCACAGCAACCATTGGTAAGGTTATAACAAATATGCTGATTTAATGGCAAAAGACACAGTAACACAACATCACGGAGTAATACGGATTACCCCGGCCCTGGTTCCTCCCGCTGGGAAAGCTTACTTACTTCGTCTTGGCAGCAGGAGAAAAGAGAACGAACTTAATACAACACAAGCTTATATATCACAAAACACGGGAGGAGCTGAGTCAGGTTATTCTCATTGGGAGATGTAAAAAGATGGCGTCTCTTAGCGAATCGGCGCGAGCCAGGCAGATAATAAACAAGTGTCTCGGAGGTTGTGGAAAAATACATCTGGTGTCCGTTATCACACATTCTTGCATAGCTTCCCTCTTGGCTCCCCTCCCCCATAGTCTCCTGTCCTGCAAACCTGCACCCCACAATGCTTGGAGCAATTTTAGTCCTCACATTTATGAAAGAATAAAACAGAGAAATCAATATAAAACACAAACACCAGTATAATTGAGCAGTTATTATACAGCCTTATGGCTCCTGTAATGCATACACACATGAATATATAAAAACACACTTCTTATATATCAGGGGACATTAAGATGAATATACCAAAAATACGCTGTATCAAACTTTCACTTCAAACGTTCAAGTTACTTCAATTTTCCCTCAATTCCTCAGTACCAGTGGAGTTGGTAATTCAAATCGATCCATCTCTCTTTTTTCTTTCTTCCAAAAATAATTGTGACTCCCTCTCTCCGCACCTGTTAGCTAGGCTTTAGGCAAACAAAACTTTCATCTGTTTACCTCTGGCAAATTGACAAACTGGACCGACTTCTGACACCATGTAGTTGACTGCAGGTCATGGAGAGTAATAAGGTATCCGTAGACCTTTTTATGAGGCATCTTTATTTACGTAACAGGTCTTCAGCCATGATACATACATGCGTCCTAGATGCGGGCTTGCATACACACCGTATCACTCCGCAGCCGCACCCCATCAGTAACGTCCTGATGATATGTGCGTGGCACTATATACTACACAAACTAGTTAAAACCTCGAACTACAGAAGAGTTCTTCAGAATTGATTGTGGCATCTCAACCATGTGGTCAGACCGTGGCCCGTGACATGTCTTGTGACATGTCTTCCTGGCCGAAGCTCCAAATAAACCGTCAGTGTTTGCCATCAAAGCTCCAGCTCTCCTCGTGTCTCTCTGAGTCCTGACTCCAATTGCTTCAGAAGTTTACCCCAGAAACACAACCAGCAAAGCAAAGCATTCAGAAACAAAACAACAATTCCAATTAATTATGCAATTTATACATCCCATAATGAGCCCAACATCAACGTTTTTTCATGGGTTGTTGGATCTGACAACATTTTCATATTCCCAGAGGAATCACATAATGTAAAGCTGTCGGTGGAATGCATTTCACTTAGTGTCATATGTGTCATATTCATATGTATTTATTATAAGACCAGAACAAATCACGTAACATCAGACTAAAACTAAACTGCTGCAGTCAGATATATGTATAACTGCTAAATGCAAACTGTTCTAAAGCTTTAAGCTTAATGTAATAATCCTCATGATATGTATATTAAACAGTGTTGGGTGTAACGCGTTATAAAAGTAACGGAGTTACAGTAATATATTACTTTTTGCTGTAACGAAGTAATGTAACGCATTACTAATGAAATGTGGGTAATATATTACCCGTTACAATGCTCAGTAACGCAGTTACAACACATTTTAACCCGAAATTAAATGGTGTTTTGTTTTTTAAGAATGTACTAACATAGAGAGACATTCCGACACCAGAGACAAATTGTGCGGGTAGATTAGTAAACCTGGTGTTTACCCTTCAGGCTTCGCGTCGGGATCTTCGGGGCAGTTAAATGTTATGCACCCTCTATTCAAAAAAGAGAACGGAGCGAAAAATACAAACAACAAATTGTGTCAGGTGCGCGTGACCTGCTCCGCAGCGCGTGCATCATTTCCAAAGTGCTTCCACAGCAGTGACACACATCTGTGGATAATCATTTATACGAAAATGGTTAAAGCAACCATCACTAAACGCCAGCAACACTGCATCTACTGCAGACAGTAGCAACAGGTCAGATGGGGACATCACGTTACCCTCCGTTGTGGACACTAGCTTACTCCCGTCTGACTCGCCGCCCTCGCCCCCGGAGCAGCAGTCTTCGTTGCCCGAAACTACGCCGCCCCTGTGCGGCCCGCAGGTGCCAGGATACCACGGCAAAACAGAGCCTGCCCAGGTATATCTAAACAAGTACCCGCCTGTACAGTGTGTTAGGCGGTCATTTTGCAGCTCGTGGTATAAAAATAGACAAGGGCTAGAATATTCATGTGAAAATAGTGCCATATTCTGCCATGCCTGTAGAAATGTTGGGTCAAACATAATGCATACAATAGCACAGATGCCTTCACCACGAATGGCTACAAAAAGATCTCATATCCCAAGCTTATCAACAAGCTAATGTTGCAGCTGAAATGTTCTCCAGGTCACAAAGTCAACCTCACATGATGATGTGATACCAGTTTTCAAGCACAGTAAATATTCTCTTCCCAGAGTATATGATGGGACCAAGGTGATGATTTAGTACATGGTTTTAATAATACTTTTGCTTTTCAATGTTTGCCATTTCAAACCATGAGCTGGTTTAAATAATATGTGCCTTGATTTACAATATGTTCTCATTTGTTTTATCAGTACAGTTTTGAAGCTGTTGTGCTTTTCTTTGCCACAGTCCACTTTGGACTATATGAAATATTTCAGGATTGCACTTTTAACTCACTTGAAATGTTCTCACTTGCTTGGTTTCAAAACATAACAAATGCCATAATCTGTTCATTGGGGACCATCAATGCTATTTTTCATTGTTGTTGCCGGCCACTATTGCTCACGTAAACCTACTACTGCTGCGCCGCCTGTAATCTCAGAGGCACCCTGAGTCATTTTGTTCTGGAACCGGGCCTGTACATGGCCATATACTAAACACACTACAGAGCCCATTCCGTGTCCTGTTAGTGTTTACTTCCTGTCTGCCTTCTTCTGGTGATTTATCTGACGCCCAGCGCTCCATCTTTTAACCTCTTTTCCTGTCTCTTTCTTGATCCTCCTTAGCAACCTTCATTATAGTCCTTGACAGTGGTCTGTACTGCTGTATTAACAACGTGTCACATGTTATGAATTTACAATCAGAATCGAGTATTCAACTAAGCCGTGTAATAAAAGTTGTTAGTAGCCTTAAGGGCCTACACAGTTGTTATGCTATACCACATTGCCCTTCACTGGATGTATAATGAGCTGCACTAAACTACATTTTAGCATTTAAAATACCTAGCCATTCTTTTGAGGTTATTTTGGTGAAAGTAACTAAAAAGTAACTACAAAGTAGTGTAACTCATTACATTTCAGAGACAGTAATATTGTAATGTAACTTATTACTTTCAAAAGACAGTAATAAGTCATATGTAATATATTACATTTTGGAAGTAACTTGCCCAACACTGATATTAAACCCCATTATATACTCTTCATGGCTATTATAGCCTCTCAATGTATTTCCTTTTGCGATTTTCACTTTTCATAGTACAGTAGCTTTCATTGTTGGGACTTGTATTTACATACCGTTTGTATAGACTTCTTATATATCCCATTCCCTGACATTACATTGCATCCAATCGCAAAATACAAACCGCCAGAATCCTTTCCATAAGCCAAACCATTGAAAGTATTGCTGCAATGGCTTCAAACAGGTAAATCGCTTGAGTGGTACGTACAGACGTAAGAAGGTTTTTTATTTTATTTTTGGCCAAGCTGTATTGGAAACGGGTGGTTTTGTCTGCAACGGAAGATGTGTAGACTTTCTGCTGTCCTGATATCCATGGAGAGCTCGTGCCTCCATGGAGCCAAGATTGCAAACAGGTGTGTTTTTGTTGAGGGGCACCTGGGTCCAATTCGCTGAGGGAGCAGTGTCACATGGACAAATTAACAAGATGTTGTATTTCAAAGCAGGACGCCACTGTCTGATTACGGTTAACCACCATTTTTTAGGAGTCAATCCAAGCAACTGGTACATTCATAAACTCGGAGCGCTGTTGGAATGTACCATTTGGTAGTTGACTTAGTGCAAATGTATCTGCTGAATTACAGTCGTCTCTTTCCCAATTTAAGTCAATGGGAAAAAGTATTTTGGGGCCCTTAACGTCACAGACTGACACAGCATTTGTAGTAACGTCTGGCATACTTTCTGGGGGCTTGGTCTGAAACCAGAGCCCAGTCTGCTCTGATTGGTTAACAGGCCGGCTCTGTTGTGATTGGCCAACAGCTTAGAGATGTCCTGACCCTTAGCATAGCAGTGTTACATACAGTAGTGATGTCACAATGTTACAGAAGTAAAGAAAGGAGTCCAATAGAGTGGTGCAGTGACGAGTCCTAAAAAACCCGGAAGTGAGTTAGCATTTTACCACTTCCGGGTTCCCTCGTCTCAGAGTCAATGGGATTTCTCCATGGAATTTTGGAAAATAGCTCGAGATAAGGTTTGTAGTTGACACAAATTTAAGAGACAGCTCACGTTTTGTTCGACGACATTAAATACATGGTGTATATAGATGGTGATTTTTGAAGAGTTTACGTGTCTGAAAAACGATGGTTGTTAACAAGTGGCTGAATAGGACAACAGAAGTTGTCGAGGACGTTGTACGTCATTACGCCGAACACGTAAACACTCCCGCTAAGTTTGTTTGCCCTGTTCTGCTTGAAAGCAGACAGATCATGCATTTTAGCCATGCCTCATTTCGCTCTATTTGCTCTTTTCCAGCCCTGTTTTTGCGAGAGCTGA
Source organism: Gymnodraco acuticeps (assembly GCF_902827175.1). NCBI lineage: Eukaryota > Metazoa > Chordata > Actinopteri > Perciformes > Bathydraconidae > Gymnodraco > Gymnodraco acuticeps. The sequence continues at coordinate 207,526 of NW_022991985.1, read as the reverse complement.
TTCTGCTTTTGTGGCAGACTACAGTGCCACCTACAGGCCTGGCATATGTACTACAGCGTCTCCAGCGCTTTCGAGCGGTCTCTCATCCCCCTGATAGGTGGAGAGTTGCCCATATAGGCGGAGCACCCCTTTTCTGACGTCAGAGAAATTCAAATATTAATCAGCTCCGTTGCAGCCCCGTTTTTAGAGATTTGGGTATGGAGGAAAAGAGAGAGGGTTGTGTTTTCTGACACTTGGTGAGTTCCCTGACACACCGGGGACACATATTCATGTCCCCAGCTTGCTTAGGGTAAAAGGGAAGCAACATGAAACCAGGTGTTCTTGGTAAGAGGTTGATTTTAATAATAAACTCAAAATAAAGATGATATAACCAAAAATGCAGGCTCTTAAAACCAGCTATCTGTTCACAAATAACGCTACACAAAACAAAGGCCACAGATTATCACAGTCATAGCACACTATGGGCACTTAAGGCTAAAATAGTGAGGCGTCTCGCACAAGTTTGACGCCGTCACCAATCACAGAATACACACAAAACACTTAAGCACATACCCTAACTAACCACTGTAGCAGAACTAGCACAGAGCTACACTGAACTGACACAGAACGTAAGGAGAGCACCGAGAGACGTCTGACACAGAATCAGACCTCTCCTGTCTAACTGAGATGCACACACTCTTGTAAGAGTCCCCGGAAGGTGTGGGCAGGGATTGGTGAGTCGGGCCCGACCTGCTCCAATCCAGATCTTCGGTCACGCCTACCGGAGGAGGGACAGGAAACTGGCATCCAATGGCGTCCGGGCAACGGCACATCTCATATACATATAACATACACAGCTGAAAACAATCCCAGACAGGTTAACGAGCAGACAGCAGCCGTGACAATGTATAAAAGACGTACAAAAGTGCATTTTGCATGATAGGTCTCCTTTAAGTTGGCGTGACGTTGAAGTCGTGCGACCCTGCTGTACTCGGCTGCAGTTCGTTTATAGCATAACGTTAGCATTTTGCTTCTGGTGTTTAGATTTATGATTAGAAAATTACATCTCTCTTTGAAAAGTCCAGAATTTAGAAATATTTTATATTTAGAAAAGTTCATCTATTAAACCATGATGTCTCTAAATTAACCATGAAGTTAAAAAGTAAATTCTCAATGTATTATCACTGGAGGTTTCAGGTTTCGTATAACACTTGTGTAAATTGGATGGTGGACCGTCAGCCGTTTACATTTCAGCAGATAAAACACACTGCATTTATTCAACGACCATACATTACTTTAGTAAAAATGTTTCAAATGTTACATTGCTTGACAAATATGTATGTATCGTATATAAAGTAATATTGTCAGCCAGTTCAGCTGCAGCGTTATATGTTGTTAATAGCAGCAATATTTTTTAAATATGTGTATTTATGGATGCCTGCTGTCTGTATTTATGTTTGTATGTGTGTGTACATGTGCAGACATGTCTCCCCCTCCCCGGGTCAGTGCATTGAGTAACAGCTGCTGGTGGCTGAGGTCTGCACTACAATGTGTTACGTAAGACAATTTGATGTTCACAGCTATAATCCACCCTGTGCTGCCTGAGTGCTCCCATCTAGGATTTCCAGCCTACCCTCATCCTGAGCCCTGCACTCACTCTCACACACACACACACACACACACACACACACACACACACACACACACACACACACACACACACACACACACACACACACACACACACACACACACACACACACACACACACACACACACACACACACACACACACACACACACACACACACACACACACACACACACACACACACACACACACACACACACACACACACAAACACACGGCCACCTGTCACAATCAATGTACCCATTGACCAACACTTAAACCCATGACTGGGAGTCTCAACAACTGATGGCTGGATATTTTAAATGCTCTTTCCTCTTCTTCTCTGTCTACAACTATCTCAGAATCCCCAATGTACATAACGAAGAATTAACTGAAACATTAACATTTTAATTAGCAAAATTAAAAACAAATGGAATATCTCTTACATTCCATCTTTAATGGTATATACGCCAAGGTTGTCTGGCATCACCTTGTATTTGTATCCTTGCCCTTGAACGCCTGGCAAAATGATTATTTGCTGATTAAATATGTATTAATATTAGCAAATCCAGAACATTCCAACACTAAAGTGCTAAAGCTTGTGAAGTGAAGGCAAATAGACATGACATACTTAGGAGATAAAATGTGATTACTAAAACCTGGTTGAGTTAAATGCACCAGACCTGGTTGAGGCTATAATGTAAGATTGCCTAAAGTTGCCTATGGAGAGCAAACAGTAGAAGGAAAAAGAGGAGGAATAAAATAGAATGGAAAAGAAAATAATAGAATATAGCAGAATATATAAAATAGAGAAGAGTAAAATACAATACAATAAAGAATAGAACCATATAGAACATTAGTTTCCCTCCAACAGAAAAACACTACTTTTCAGAAGAAAACAGTGCAAGAGAAGGGAGGAGGTTAGAGCCACAGAAAAGAAGACAGACAGGAAGTAAACACTAAAGGGAACAGTCAAAGAAGACAGACAGGAAGTAAACACTAAAGGGAACAGTCAAAGAAGAAAGACAGGAAGTAAACACTAAAGGGAACAGTAGAAGAAGAAAGACAGGAAGTAAACACTAAAGGCAACAGCAGAAGAAGACAGACAGGAAGTAAACACTAAAGGGAACAGCAGAAGAAGACAGACAGGAAGTAAACACTAAAGGGAACGGCAGAAGAAGACAGACAGGAAGTAAACACTAAAGGGAACGGCAGAAGAAGACAGACAGGACGTAAACACTAACGGGAACAGTTGAACTATTGTCCGCCTCGCTGCATATTATCCCTTACTAAAATGGGGGTTTTTTTGTATTGTTTTGTAAAATTGTAGTCTCTGGTCTTTGTTTATATTTTTTGGGCCAGAAACTTGGTTTATTGGAAAAAGGGGAACAATAGGGAATGTCATTGCCTGCAATGTTCGGCGGGCTTTGGGAGTAGAACTGGATTACTTGGCAGCACAAGTACGGACCACCAGCTCTAACACAGCTCTACAGGGGCCCATTGTTCTGTTTCTTATGGCAGATGCTATTTGCACCTGAGTGTCTATAGTCAACAAGACTTACGACATTATGTGACGAAGGGAGTATGTGGAATTATACCTGAATACCTAAGGTCTCGCTAATTTCACCCGGTTGCATATAGACACTTTTTTATTGCTACTTGCAACCTGCTCAACCTGCTTAGCCAAAGCTGCACATAAATGAATGGACTATGTATTTTATGACATTCAACCCTTTCAGTGATGACCCCACAGAGAATCTGCAGCAGCTCTTTAGTTCCTTTCAGCTCTACAGAGCACAGAAGCCTGTTTTAATTTAGTGTACCCAAAAGGTTCAAATAAATGCTACCGTGTACAATGGTTTGGGTAAAGCTCTGTGAGCAAACTGACTTGTGTATGCATTCAGCATATCAGTGTGAAACAGCATTTTATTGAACACAAAGAGGTGAATAAACACTCTTAGTAATAACCTGTGACACCTGTACCACCACATGTTTCTATCTGTGCTTTTTCAAACTTGTTTGGAGACATTTTCCCTTTGACTGAATGCAGCTTTCCATTTTGAGACGAACAACATAACCCAGACTAAATTGTGAAACTAAGTCTGACAAATCCAAAAGTCCCAACAGATAAAAAAAAGCCCAATAAAAATAACCACCTAACCATTGCAGGTGTCTCCTGGGAGGGAACCTGTGATCTGAGAGATGAAGAGGATGTCAGAGTGAATATCCACCGAGTGCATCTGAAAATCACTTCTAACGAAACCAAGCAGCCTGCTGCGGCTCAGCAAGGGGGCGGTGTGTGTTTGTGTGTGTGTCACCTGCAGCCCTAAGAACTCACCAGGGTGTTTAGGTTGCTGACAGAAAAGATGAAGGTGCTTTGAAGAGTAGCGCTTGCACGCACACGCACACGCACACGCACACACACACACACACACACACACACACACACACACACACACACACACACACACACTTGCAGATCTGCAAGCTGAATGGGTCCTTAATCCAGGCCACAGGCTAAATCACTTGACGTAAACAAAGTATGTGTCTGGGCTCATTTGAAATTCAGAAATCTATTTACTCTTATGGGGCTGCTGTGACTCGTCCACCTAATGGAAGGTCGGTGGTTTGATCCCCAGGACCTGCAGTCAGCATCTCCATGTGTCCTTGGGAAAGACAATTCACCCCAAATTGGTGTTATGCTCCCTGAGCGGGTTGTTTGGCAACTTCTGCCTCTGTATAGATTTGTGTGAATGCTGTGACTGGTGTATGTCAAAACTTTTGTTGCAAAGACTGGAAAAGTCCATGCTGCAAAATAGAATAATCTTTATTTAAACAAGCTTGTGTAAACTTCCTGTCCTTCAGTAAAGGATAAGCATTAGTTTAAAGGAAAATGTAGAAGGTAGTAGAGTAGGCTCTCAGCCTGAGGACAGAAGCTGCTTTTTAGTCTGGTGGTACGACCTATACAGCTCTCTATCTTTTTTTGGGTGGGGGGAGGGGGTGAGTGTGATATTCTGTCCTTTAATATCCTGTGGGCTCTGTGGGCTCTGTGCAGGCGCCTCACCTCCCCCCCCTCACTATCACTGTAGCTCAGTACCCAGGATGCTCTGAGCAGGTTGAGACCCCGTCCAAACGGAGACGAAACGGGTTGTATCCGCTACAGTTCTCTATCGTATAGACGGTTCCGTGTCGGCCTTGTGTGGCAAGGCCGACACGGAAACGCGGATAACGATAACGGCTCCCAAGGTGGGTAGATCTGCGGACGAAACGCTCTGCGGGGCCAAACGGCTCCGTGTGTACGCCCTATACGATCATTTCCTGATAACGATGAAGCCATAGCCCCGCCCTCTCCCCACCTCTGCTGCTAACCCCCGTGTCACCCGCGTCATTGCTGATGTGTTTCGCCAACAACAAAAACAACAATGGCGGATCACAGGGTTGCTTTCGTGCTCCAGACGCTATTGACCATGCTACAGATGTTAGTGCAAAATCTACAGCTCCTCTACCACAACCATCAGCAACAAGTGGAAATGGAGAACTACTCATGTGTACTACATGTTGCTAAATCCACCACGGAAAATAAACAGAAGGGCAACCATGGCAACCATGCTCGGGTGGTCTTATATGCTGCTTTTGGTGTATTTTGTGGCGGAAGTACAGTGCCACTTACATGCCCGGCATATGTACTACAGCGTCTCCAGCGGGTCGAGCGGTCTCGTGTGGACGGACACGTTTCTTGAGCCGATTCTGTGTGGACGAAAGACTTTTTTGATATCGACTTCGGTTCGTTTTCATTTTCGTTTCCGTGTGGATGGGGCCTGAATCTCCCCCGGTAAAACTTTATTTTCCTGGGGGCCGTTTTTTAAGGAATAGAACAAAAAAAATCGGGAACACAATCAACATTGCTTTATTTGATGTAACATTTGATAAAATACGTAATATAATACGTCCTATAATTACGTTTTAAAGTGTTCGCCCTCTAGTGCTCCTGTTGAATGCAAACGTTACAGATGGTCGCGTTTATTCACAAATAACCCTCTCTGTAAAATCCTAAATTGTAGGATAGTTTAGCCATTAAAACGTGTTTTTATTAGATTTCTAGCGAGAAGTGTAGATTGTACTTTTAGAATCCACGTCCAGTCGATATGTAGGATCTATAGTTTGATAGATATTACGAAGATGATTTGAGGTATGCGGCAGCCTCCATGTAAAGTTACGCGTTGAAAACAGTATTTCCGGTCTCTACGTTTTCATAATAAAACCAATGATCAAATGATTTAACAGTGATATCTGCAGTACTCATCAACTAAAAAACATCAGTTTATCCTTGTTAATTATACGACATTTATTGGTTTAAATTGTGTACAATGCTTTTGTGTTTTTCACATAGGTTTTTCTCTTTCGATTCTGAGAGACACCTTTCTTTTATCAGAGGTTTTGATAGGCTAAAACATCGATTGTTTTAGCCGCAATGCATGTCGGGATATGGTGTTTATATGATATGAAATTGAAAAAAATAAATTCTAAATAAAATAATACTTTATTCTGAGTGTTCTTGCTTTTCTCTTTGGAAGTCATCACATAACGGCATTGTAATACATGGTTCGGCTGCATTAAATATTACATATCTGCCATAGATATTTATTTATAGAGCCCTGATCAGAAGACCTTTTGACAAACTGGAAGAAATGCCGCCAAAACTGAATATGTGACGTGGATTAAACAACATCTTCCATTTATTTTCACACAATACGTCTCCTTGCAGTATCAACACTAATTCGGCTGACTTTTATATTTGATCCAATTGGTAGATAGGTTATATTTACACCATAACGGTGCACAGCTGATAGAAAGGGATTTTTTTGTAGTTTTTAAAGATAATATTTACTACCTTTCCAACTCCTCATGCAGTTGACTGTTACAGGTCTATACAGGTTCATGGTACAATGCAAATCCTCCTGGGACCCAGCCCATTGAAAATGTCCACTGTAGTGGACATTTTGTTAACATGCATCTCCTTTTACTCTTTTAAGTTACTCTATCAATCCCTGATGTACTGTACAGAGGACATCCTGGTCTTTCCAGTGATATGTCATTGGTTAAAATTGCATGCTGGGAAGTTCCTCTTTCTTTTCATCCAAAATGGCTGGCATACCAAAAACAAAATTGTATAGAAGCAGGAGAAGTCAAATATTGTTGAATAATTGTAATTTTTACCATGAAAAAAATTACTTGTTTATTAACATGTGAGGAACTATATAATTAGTTGTGAAAGCAATTCAATAATTCAAGTTTTCAAATAACAGCTCATTTAGAAATGTCCATTCTAGTGGACGTCAGGACCGTCTTCATGGACTTTATGACTCAATATTGTTGCAGGAGACGGAACTGAAGCAGACATTTTCTGTACCAGATAGTTGAGGGAGATTCAGATGATGAGAGAGGTGAGGATTTCACACCTGGGATAGAAGAGGGTCAAGAAGAAGGGGGGGAAAGATGCAGGGGGCTCCATGAGCGTACAGATAGATAGAGATAGATAGGGACGAGCTGGAAAGACATGGCCCCCTGTGGGCCAAGAGTAGCACGTATGTCTTATTGTTGTTTTTATTTTAAGTGGAGCCATGAAAAATGAGAGTTGCCTCAGGAATGCAAGCTTTGTTTCTATGAGCAGGTCAAATGGAGACCACATCCATAAAACTAGTCAAGATGACCCTACAGCCCGTGCCGACTGGAGTCAATGAGGTACTTTCAGTACATCGACTACAAAGTCTTTGAAGATCTGGAAAGATTCACCAAAGAACAAGCTAGTTTTGTATTGACCAAATAAACAGCAATGTTCAGATCAATTACTTATTCATGTTTTAAATAAAGGTGAATGTATTATTGTATTAATATCACTCTATAACCATAATACGTTACATAGTCCATCTGTTAATTGTGGCTGTCTTTTCAAACTAATATGGTCCCGACGTCCTCTTCAGTGGACATACTGTAACATTTTTAAAATAAAATAAAATAAAAAAAGTCTAAATTGCAAGATGTTTTTTTAACCCTAAATAGGTAGGAAATCACAAAAAAAAGGAAATTGGAAGACATTTTTCCTCGGGTCCCAGGAGGATCAAATCGAGAGACTGAAACTGTATTTTCCTTTACCGTTCTGTTTTAATTTCACAATAAAATGAATAGTCATATTATGTTTGATATTATTATGTTTTATTAACTACACCACTGTTTTTTTAACCCGCACCGCCTAGTGGTTAAAGCACATTATTTAATTTTGTTGTTGTTTTATTTGATGAAAACATTTAAATATTAAGAGTAGCCTACATACAAAATTGGGGGAAATTAGAAGGCATGATAGAAATATAGAATAGAAAATATCAAGAAGATACTGTAGTGATCTCTACAATAAAACAGTTTAGTGCAGGACGTCCAAAGATATTAACAGGAGGATGCAAAACAGACAAGCTAATAAGGCTTTATTTAAACATTAAATAATACTTTAAGTTAAGGTCTTCTTTTGAATAAGAAAAAAACCTTGGGGTTATCCACAGATAAATATGAAGTCTGACAAAGTACTTAACGTCTAATATATTGCAGAGTTTATTTTGGCACTTGACAATCACCTTCCCTGAATTTGACTCAGGTGTAACTAAAGTCTGATTTAAGGGTTGTTTATCCTGTTAAGCCCCAAGGTCCCCACCGGCGGGTACTTATGTTTTTGTTTTCACGACACTGTGTCCCAGGGGATCTTAATATTTAAGAACCTATTAATGTGTTATACCAGATTAACGGGAATAATCTCAGCTAACTGACGATACAAACCATTTTACCAAAACAAAACACAAGTCTCATAAGAAGCATCTAAATGACCCCTGAGCGAAAAATGCTAACGCACTTTGGCACAGAACTCAAGATAAAAGATACCCTTATTACTTATCGTAGCTGCACATACAAGATATCCGATTAAAGCTGAGGTTCCACAGATTATTTAGGTATATATATCATCACTGAGTGATCCGAACTCTTGATAGGGGAAGCAAACACAGACATCACAACACGTACCTTTACGGAGCTTTTACAGGAGATCGTCTCACCGTAGCTGTCAATCTGATCAAAAGACTGGTTCAATGGCATTAAAACGAGAAAAAACGCGGCTGAATCGGTTAATCCATAGGTTGATAATGTTTCTGGGTAATACGTTTTTTAATTTATAATCCATAATTCCAATTGTATGTAAAAAAAAAAGTAGAGTAAAAGTTAGCCACCAGAGTTATCGTAGCTTCCGGTTTTGGCTATACGGCAGTCTCACACACACACATTACCAAATAAGGAGTATGTGTGAGTTCCCCTCGATTCCATTGGCTCTGATGGTTAGAAAAATATGTCAATCAGCAAAATCGACCAAGGGGGGCCAGAGATAGGTCAAATCCACCCACATGACACATGACACATGACACCCACATGTCACTATTATTGACACCCTGGTGCACACATGTAGCTGCTTTGCCTGATGCTGATTGTAATGACTGATTGAACCACAGCAATATTGTTTTAGAGTTTTTATATGTTTAACTGCTATGCCTGTCATCTTTGCTCTATGTGTTTGTGTTGTCTCCTGGGTTCTGTCGTGCCCGGAGTCTGTCTTTTTATTTGTTTTCCTCCCAAACCCCATCCCCTCAGGAAGCCTTTGCCTCCTGTCAGGTCATCATTGTAAATAAGAATTTGTTCTTAATTGATTTTCCTGGATAAATAAAGGTACTACTACTACTACTACTACTACTACTACTACTACTACTACTACTACTACTACTACTACTACTACTACTACTACTACTACATGACCCCAGAAGTGTTTTTTTTTTGCTAAATCTTTCTAAAAAGGTCAAATGTCACTTGTTTTGCATCAATCTTGATACAGGGTACTTATTATATGTTGTAGTTTGGATTCCTAAAGCTTTTAGTCTACTAACCCATCATTCAAGGGTGGTTTTCACTATAAGTATTTTATTTTTTTTTGGACGGACACAATAATTTACTGTGTTCAATCTGAATTTACTTTAAAATAAAAACATCTATATTGATTCTGACACTTCTACATCCAACTCACAGGTGTAACATTGCTTTGAGAAAAAAAGATTATTAATGTAACCCTTTTAGAAGGGAAGATATGGTCATTTGTTCTGGGAATGTCATTTTCGAGCCTGAGACCTGAAAAACAGGCTCGGGGCTTAACAGGTTACATTTCACATCATTAATCAGAATTTGCAAAGTAACTAAAATAAATGTAGTGGAGTAAACATACCAGGTTAACCTCTGAATTGTAGTGGAGTAGAACAGTATGCTGCTGTAACAAACACATTTCCCAACTTGGGATCAATAAAGTATATCTTATCTTAAGATGATCGATGGCTACTGCCATGTTGGCAAAATGTGCCTCTGAACCTTGACAAGTGCATATTTCAGGCTTATCAATGAACAACAGGAGGGGTCACAGACATAAGACCAGCTGTTAAATAAAGCTCTTATGACCTTAGGTGTCATGTGGGTATATTCATTCACCCATTTATTAATTATATGTTTTACATTTGATAACACCAATTTGTTTCGTATCCCCTAAACCTCCAGAGTGTACACAGTTTAATACTGGCAACTTCTAATTGTAGGAAATACGAAAACGTCTTATAAAGACAGGTGCCATAGAACATGTTGCGAAACACACTATAGCCAGCATGTGTAGTTCTGGGGGGGGGGGGGGGCTGGGCTGGACCCGTCCAATTCCAGTTTTGGAAAGTCTGCCGTGGTTCCATTCCATTCCAACATCCAATCACAGGGCTTGATGACTAATCAAGGGTTTGTAAAGCAAGGTGGATGTTGTAGTCCCAAACGATAGCTGGGGATTATGGGTAGTGTAGTGTCTTCGGAAACTGTAGTGTCTTAACTCCGAAAAAACTATTTGTTTCTCTGAATCGAAGGTTAAAAACACAAAAGCATTGTATACAATTTAAACCAATCAATATTGTGTAATTAACAAGGATACACTGATGTTTTTTAGTGGATGAGTAATGCAGATATCACTGTGTAATAGGGGTATAACGGTATCCGTATTCGTCCCGTACCGTCACGGTTCGGCACATGCAGTCACACGGCGAATACGCCTTTTTTTACGAGTGGGAAAAAAGTCTGTCACTCAGGGCAGTATTACACTATATATAATCCAGGGGGCAGTATTGCGCCTAAAAGCCAGCCGCCCGTAAATAACAAATGCAGAACAAGAACAACAAACACAATAAAACGAACACAATACATGAAGAAGAAAAGTTAGTAGCTATGGCGAGTTCACACAACACACAGGAGCTAGAACATGCTCATTTCCTACGGTAATGTGTGTGACCCTCCACCGATGCTGAATACTAAGTTTGGTGTTGAAAAACTAAAAATGTAAATTGAAGTGAATATTTCACTGTTTTGAACATCACGCTAACAATTCAAAGTGCGGAGCATAGAGGTTCAAGAGGATTATATGTATAGCAGGTCCACCCGGAGTGTGCAAAATGTCAGGTCAAACGGCCTTACTGTGCGACTATGTACATTGTTCCCAATTTGAACCCATGGACTCAAGAATGTCAAATTTTTCACCGGTCCCATGCTAAATTATACCCTCAAATCTTTTATATAAAGTCCTCAAAAACGGGTTCCCGTAGCAGAATAAGAATAATTCCTAGGATAACAATATAAATATGTAGGAAGGGATCATTAAGATGAAGAGACAGTGTATAGGGCTTATTTATAGGCTATATATCTGCATTTGGTAAGTCCAGAGGCTCCTCTCACAAACTGGTGGTCAGAGTTTATCCATCATTTCTCACTAAGTACTTCATAGACTGATTGTTGATCTCACAGATTTTCAACACATATCTGTTTCCATTGGGATTACAAAGCTCCTTAGTTGTCCATTTTTAGCGCCATCAGCTTGCCTCTGTGCCGTGCCTATCGTCTTACCAAAGCTTAAAAAGCCTCTGTATTTGGAAGTCATCAACAGCTCCAATAGACAGATGTTGGAAAACATGAAGCACAGGCCAAAGGTCAAGGCCAACACATGTTGTGTGTGGCCGGTCATGTCTGACATGCATAAGCATGTTTCAGTCAACACAGAGTGCACATGATCAGGGTTTAAATACACGCATGTGATGGTGCAGGTGCAAAGCATGTCTCTTTCTGACTCTGAACCCTCCATGGAGGGAAATATGAGAAATGTGAGTTTCATATTAGAACATGACCACAGCATGATATGTTTTGTAGGATTGTCATGTTGTAACGAGAGAAGGTAGAAACCCTGTATAAGTGTGGACCAATTTTTCTTCAAATAAACTGATCCCACCTTTTGGATTGGGACAACTTAAAATACATCTGCGCTCTCCTCTCCTGCTTAACCTGTTAAACCCCATCCCTGTTTTTCAGGCCTCAGGCTCGAAAATGACATTTCCAGAACAAATTACCATAACTAGACTTCTAAAAGGGAAAAATCAATAATATTTTTTCTCAAAGTAATGATAAAACTGTGAGTTGGATGTAGAAAAGTCAGAATCAATATTGATGTTTTTTATTTTAAAGAAAATCCAGATTGAACATAGTAACAAAATGTAAATTAAAGTGTCCGTCCAAAGATTATTTTTTACTTATAGTGAAAACCACCCTTGGATGATGGGTTAGTAGACTAAAAGCTTTAGGAATCCAAAGTACAACATATAATAATTACCCTGTATCAAGATTGATGCAAAACAAGAGACATTTGACCTTTTTAGAGAGGTTTAGCAAAAAAAACTCCACCTCTGAGGTGATTTGGGTGGAAATGGGGGTTTTACCGTTTCTCTGGAACCCATTGGTCAATTTTGGTGATTGACATCTCTTTCTGACCGTTAGAGCCAATAGAATCGAAGGGGAATCTCCCCACTCACACACATGGTAAAACAAAAAGGTGGGGGCTTCGCACACACAGTTTTGCATGAGAGTGAGATGTCTGAGCTAGAGCTATAGCTCTAGCTCAGACATCTGGAAACCGAAACGCAGGTTTATTGCTCATGGATTATCAGAAATAATTTCAAAGGGACACAGACACATTGGATTAACCTATGGATTAACTCCAGCAGTGTTTTTATCGTTTTAATGCCATTGAAGACCACTTTTGACCAGACTACGACACAGGTGAGCCATGTTAGCGTTTTTAGCTACCTAGCGCCATATGTTTTGATGTCTGTTCTTGTTATTATCTCCGAGAGTTTGTATAATTGAGTGAAAATAAAGGGTACCCCTCGATTCTGTGTCACCTCACGATGTGAAACGATGGGTTGGATGTGCATTAAAGATACATAATAAGGTTTTGTGAGTGAATTTTGGTGCAGTCATCTGTTAGCATTTTTCGCTCGTTGTTTAATTCAGAGGCTCAGCGTTAGCATTGTTTTTTTAAAATTTTTTTTTAAAATGATCAGTTAGATGAGTTTCTTCCCGTTACATGGATATAAAACATTCATAGTTTATTAAATGAATATGCCCTCAGTAGTGCTGGGGGGAAACGATTATTTTGAAAACGATTAATCGGGCGATTATTTGATCGATTAGTCGACTAATCTAACGATTATTTTTCTGTTATTCAATTCATAAAAAACGTAATGTAAAAAAAACGTAATGTAAAAATAAAAATGTCACGATACTGTGTCTTAGGGGATCTTAATATTTAAGAACCTATTAATGTGTTATACCAGATTAACGGAAATAATCTCAGCTAACTGACGATACAAACCATGTTTACCAAAACAAAACACAAGTCTCATAAGAAGCATCTAAATGACCCCTGAGTGAAAAATGCTAACGGACATTGGCACAGAACTCAAGATAAAAGTACCCTTATTACTTATCGTAGCTGCACATACAATATATCCGATTAAAGCTGAGACTCCACAGATTATGTAGGTATATAGTATCATCACTGAGTGATCCGGACTCGCGACAGGGGAAGCAAATACAGTCATCACAACACGTACCTTTACAGAGCTTCTAGGGAGATCGTCTCACCACCGTAGCTGTCAATCTGATCAAAAGACGTGTTCAATGGCATTACAATGAGAAAAAACGCGGCTGAATCGGTTAATCAATAGGTTTTTAAACGTCTATGTATAAAAAAATGATTGAATTTATAATCCATAATTCCATTTGTATGTAAAAATCGGAGAGCAAATGCTAGCTGCTAATGGTAGCCACCACAGCTAGCTGCTGCCTCCGGTCTAGGCTATGCGGCAGTGCTTGTGTGATATGCCAACTCCATTTGGCAAATACTGCAAATGACAATATCTTTGCGTTTTGGACTAACTTAAAAATATTCCCATGCTTTTGAAGACCTAGGGCGAGATGTTTTTGTTTGGGGGCTTTTTGCAGGGCTTCGTGCGCAATCCTGTGAGGAGGAGGTGGTAGCCGTTTCAGTCTCCATTGTGTTTGAAGTGCGATTGCGAACTGCTTGTTGCTTTGGGTGACCCACGTGTGTGTAGCGACGCGTCGACGCGGAAATATGTCGTCGACGATATTTTGAAGTCGTCGCTACAGCACTAGCCCTCAGACACTGTTTCCTGCAAGATGTTGCAGGAGGGTCACGGTACCGGGGTCTTTCGGGCTTAACAGGTTAAGTGTCATAAAACTTGCCGTTCGTGGGGCACGTTAGAACCAGCCTGTCCTCCTACAAAAAACGACCATATAGGCCAGGAGTGGCCAACGCGCGGCTCTCGAGCCGCATGCGGCTCTTTGCCCAGTCTCATGCGGCTCCTCAGTTCATATCGAATTTGAATTTTTTTTTTTTTTTTTGCGCATATGTATCCCAGTCCACAAAGGGTTAACAACACACAAGTTCCAGCCCAATCGTTACACAGAGTTTTCAACAAAGAAGTGCTTTAGCCAATCAAAATGCAGATCCTGCAGTACTGGAGGCGGGCTTTACTGCACTCGCGATGTGACAGTGAAGGGAGAGATCGGCTTCCGATTGGCAGAAATATAACTCAGATAAAACCGTAATAACTCAATATAATGTTGTCAAATCAAAACGGTAACAATTTGCAGATGTATATGTGTATGTGAGAAGGCCTGCTCCCGGAAAGCTGGCTACTGGCACAGAAGGGCTCCCGAATTTGGTGATTCGCGGTAAAGAAATAAACAAGAGAGAAAGTGCATCTCTGTTAGCAGAGCTTCTGTCAGTCAGAGGGTAAGGTAAAAGTTGAGATGTCATGTGAGGAGAATTAACAAAAATACACTTTATTTATTTTCATTTATTTTTAAATAACTGTCATGAATCTGTGTGTGAGATACAGACATGGAGAAAAAAATCGCAAAGATCGCAAATGTGCCCTTTCATGCATTTGAGCCCCTTCACATCCTCTGCAAATTTCAAGAAGCAACATGCATAGTAAGATAACTACTTTTTTCAAATGTTTTTAACTGAGAGTTTGTGTGAGACACAATATTAATGGTTGACTATAACTGGCCTCTGGTCTTAATACTGGTAGGAGAGGTTTAAGTCAATTTCTGTCAATATCATGGACTGTGACATTTATAGGAAATCTGGCTGAGCGGAGGTATGTGTTTCTGTATGTGAGTGTGTGTGTGTGTCAATTATTGTTCATTTTTAGATTTTCATTTTGTATGTGTGAGAGATAGAGAGGGGCACATAGAGGAAGAGAGTGAGGGAGCACACAGAAAGGCTGAGAGCAAAAGAGAGAAGGAGAGAGAGGTCGGGGGACATGTGTGCCTGTGTGTACTGTATGATGTGGCTCTTTGCAGTAACACAGGACAATTATTGGCTCTTTACCTCTGATTGGTTGGCCACCCCTGATATAGGCAAATTGTTCATGCCCTTATTACGACCCAGAGACACGTTTTAAATAGAGATGTCCTGATCCGTGGTCGGGGATCGGAGCCGATCACGTGATTTGCAAAAGATCGGAATCGGGAGAAAAAAATCGGGGATCGGGATTTTTTTTATAAAATATTTTTATTATTTTATGTAATGTTAC
Organism: Gymnodraco acuticeps; assembly: GCF_902827175.1. Taxonomy (NCBI): domain Eukaryota; kingdom Metazoa; phylum Chordata; class Actinopteri; order Perciformes; family Bathydraconidae; genus Gymnodraco; species Gymnodraco acuticeps. Next base: position 191,863 of record NW_022991985.1, on the reverse strand, counting down.
AAAACAAAAATGACCATGTTCACGTCTTAAAGTCATCCTGAGGCCTTAGTTTTGGTTTAAAATTACACAACATCATGTATGTGTTGCTTCTTTTGGGCTTGTTTTCATAGACCTGGTTGCTTATTTCTCTCAAATCTGGCAACAGAGTGGGCGCAGTGTCTAATAGTAGCAGTAAGCTAACGAGAGGCTACGTTCAGCTGGTGACTCGGGAGTCGGGACAGAGAAAATGTCAGGAGTTTGGAAGTATTATAAAATTGAAAGCGAAGGCAGTGTAACAGCCAGATGCAATGTTTGCAAGGCGGAGGTTCCGCGTGGTGGAAAGAACAGAGCTACGTTCAACACGACCAATCTAATACGCCACCTGAGAAGCAAACACCAACAACACGACGAGTACACAGCGGCCACTCAGGTAACGGCACTGAAACAACCGACACTTTCAGAGACTTTTAAAAGGAAAGAGAAACGGCCCCAGAACAGTGAAAAGGCCAACAAAAATAACAGCCAAGATAGCTGAATTCATCGCGTTAGATGACCAGCCGTTATCTGTTATCTTTTTTTCTCTTAATGCATTGTATAAAGATCGGATCGGGAAAAATCGGTATCGGCAGATTGTCAAAATCAAATGATCGGAATCGGATCGGGAGAAAAAAAAAGGTGATCGGGACATCCCTAGTTTTAAAGTGTATGTTGTTTCTTACACGACCACTAGAGCACCTCTAGTGGTCGTGTAAGAAACAACATGCTCCCGGCCCGTTCATTGCACACGCTCCGGAGGGACGTTTATTCACAAATAACCCTCTCTGGAAAATCCTACATTTTGGAATAGTTTGGCCATTAAAATGCTTTTTGATTCGATTTCTGGCGAGAAGTGTATATTGTACTCTTAGAATCCACGTCCAGTGGATGTGTAGGATCTATAGTTTGATAGATATTACGAAGATGATTTGAGGTCTCGCCAGGATAACGTGTATGCAGCTTCCATGTAAAGTTAGCGTGGGTGAAAACAGTTTTTCCGGTCTCGAAGTTTTCATAATAAAACCGGATATATTCCCCTCACTGTCAAATGATTACACAGTGATATCTGCATTACTCATCCACTAAGAAACATCAGTTTATCCTTGTTAATTACACAATATTGATTGGTTTAAATTGTGTACAATGCTTTTGTGTTTTTAACCTTCGATTCAGAGAAACAAATAGTTTTTTCGGAGTTAAGACACTACAGTGTCCGAAGACACTACACTACCCAGAATCCCCAGCTATCGTTTGGGACTATAACATCCGCCTTGCTTTACAAACCCCGTGATTAGTCATCAAGCCCTGTGATTGGATCTTGGAGTGACAGTGCGACAAGGTTACGCTGAGCGTCAAACAGCTATATGAAATGGAATGGAACAATGGCAGACTTTACAAAACTGGAATTGGACGGGTCCAGCCCGATAAAAAGACTGTCCAATATGTTTTACAAATGAAATATTAATAGAAACATAATATTTGTGTTCACATTGTGTCATGATTTGAGTTTTGTGTGTTCAGTTTTGGGTTTATTTTGCTGTTCTGTTCTCCCTGTCTCTTGTTTTCCTCCTGTGTCTGAATGTCTCATTGTGTTCACCTGTCGCCCTTGTGTTTCTGCCTCCCTTACCCAGCTGTTTCTCGTCCCGTGATTACCCCTCTCTGTATTTAGTCTTGTATTTCCCTGTGTTCCCCCGTGGGTTCATTGTTTGTCTTTCCTGTCTCCCTCCATGTCAGTCACGGTCAGGTTTTTGGTAATGTATCTTCCTTGTACTAACGTTGTGTTTTATGCCATGTTATTTGCCATCAGCTTTTAAAATAAAGCTCGCTTTTGTTTTCTAGACCTTTTACCTCTTTTTGTAGTCTGCTTTTGGGTCCTACCTTTTCCGCGATCATAACACATTGTTATTGTATGACTCTACATAGCCAGTGTTGGGACTAACTAGTACTCTAACGCACTACTTTTTAAATTCAGTAACTCCGTTACCGTTACTACATGGTGCGTTACTCCGTTACTGCGTTAGTTTTTTTTATATAGTCAACAGCCAGGCGAACAGAGATGAGAACTGTACTTAAGTACAGTTCGGAGTTGCGGAGACGGGCTGTGGGCGTGTTTGTGTTGTTGACTAACAAGACTATCATGGCAGCGGCGGAGCTCAAGTCTAGTTTCTCCACCTGGAGATATTCTCACTATTTCACTTTTGTCGAGCACAAAGAAAAGAACGTTTTAGTTAAATGTAAGTTGTGTCCTGGCGGGTCAAAGATCCTATCTACTGCCCAAACCAGTAATTCAAATCTCTTAAAACATCTGCAAAAACAACATGCTGGGACGAAGCTAGTAGCTAAGACCACAGAGACTCAGCCGACGCCACTCCACCTCCACCTAAGCAACAGCGGCTGGATTTTAACCAAGGGACTGCTAGCCAGGGAAAAGTCGATAAAGCCATTGCACGGTATGTTGTAGAACACATGCAGGCTATTGCTACAGTGGAGTCACCCGCTTTCAGGGAGCTAGTTAGCATGATAGCATGTCCGGGCGGCACACGGCATATGGGACGGAAAACTTTTTCCAACTACCTGGAGAAAGAATATACAAAAATGGAAAGCCAGCTAATATTGATGCAATCCAGATTGCATATAATGCATGTCAAGTTGATCAACAGATTGTATTATTCTCCAATGCAATAACAGTACTGAAAGGAAGGCTATAAGGGCATTAATGGGAGACATTTTCTGTAAGTAACGGAAACGTTACTTTTCACAGTAACGCAATACTTTTTTTTAAGTAACTTGTAAAGTAACTGAGTTACTTTTTGCATTAAGTAACTAGTAATGGTAACTAGTTACTGGTTTTCAGTAACTAGCACAACACTGTACATAGCACATGGACAATAAGCTTAATGCCTTTCTCACCGTAGTACTGCAGCTCCACTATAACGTAATAAAGTGGAAGCATAGGAGCCTGGTTTCTTGTTTAAAAACACAGATGAACAGCATGTAAGATGTTTCTTTTCCTCTCCATATGTGTGCATGAATCGCACGTCATGTATGGCCATAGAATGGTAAAATATTCCCCTAACCTGGAATAAAAGAAAAGGAATATTTCATAAGCCCAATGATGGCATTGACGAGTTGCGTGAGTGAGGACGCAGGCGTGTTTGTCGCCGCTTCACTTCGTAGCCAAAAAAATCGTGTTTTCTGTGCTGTTTCTCTCTCTCTCTAACCCTTAAACGAATAATAGTTTGATTAATATTAATTAGAGTGCACAATAGGAATACAATTATTCAGAGAACAAAAACAGATATGTTAACAAAACCCAGTTAGATTAACATTCATTGGACTGCACACTTTGTTTGTTTGTGTGGAGCAAATTAACATTTTAAATAGGACTTAATGACTGCGGTTTGGCAGCTGAATTAAAAGCTAAGCAGGTCAGTGAAAAACTACAAGCTGAAACCCATTAAGGTCATTTAGGAAGAAGGTTCCAATATACATGTTGGATAGAAAGAGGTTTAACCTTTCCAAACACAACATGTCTGATACCATGGCGTGCATTGCAGTAGACCTTGATGTATATAATGCGCTCTTGCAAGAGCAGGAGCAGTCCAGGTGCCGTCGGGCACGACTACAACAGGCTATTGGTTTCATGGAGGTAAGCATCACTAGTCTGTTGCAGTATGAATGGTTTCACCAACAACAGCAATTTCATGTAAGATCAATTAATTGTCAGTTTAATAAAAGCTAGGTGCTGAAGGTAACATGTATCTTTATTTTGCAGACGGATGTCGATCCCATAGCTATTTTAAACCCTCATGTGCCAGTCCTTGCGGCGTTCTTTGATGGCCAGAAGGACCTCATGCAGGACTACAGACTGGGGCGCCAGTCTCCTGCTGAGGATCCTGCCATCAAAGAACACACAAGGCTGGTCACATGAGGTGAATATTTTAATTACCCTTTATTGGTTGGCACACGGCTTGTCATACAGTGTGGTGTCCCGGGCCTTTGATGTCCCCAAGTCCACCGTCTGCAGACTGGTGCACACTGGAGTACAACAAATTGCAGCCCTTCGCCAGGAGGTCATCAAACTGCCCCCCCCTGGAGAACTGGAGGAGGTTGGCCAAGAGTTTGCAAGGCTGGCCAACAGCCCAGTATTCTCCAGGTGTGTGGGGGCCATTGATGGCTGCCATGTCCGCATAAAGACCCCCCCCAGGACCTCTGGGCCAGGATTACCTCAACAGAAAGCTCTTCCCATCCATACAATTGCAGGCAGTGTGTGATGGGAAGGGCTTCTTTCTCAACACCTTTGTTGGGGATCCTGGTTCAGTCCATGACACCAGAGTCCTGAAGAACAGCGCAATTTACAAACAGGCTCTGTATCCTCCCTCAGGTGACACCAAATATTCTTGTTTATACATCAAAATCCATCAATGACTTTTAGTATACTAAATATGTTCTCTCTCTTTTTAGGATTCTTCCTTTTGGGTGATGGTGGCTACCCCTGCATAGAAGGACCTGTGGCCCTCATCACCCCATATAGAGAACCACTGCAAGGGAGGGTGCAGAGCCGCTTCAACCAGCATCATGCCAGGGCTCGCTCCATCATAGAGCGGGCCTTTGGCAGGATGAAAAGCAGGTGGAGATCGCTGTTCTTCAAGGCTCTGGAGGTCCACCACACCTTTGTCCCCTCAGTCATCACCGCCTGTGCAGTACTCCATAACATCTGTCTCACAGCGGGGGACATCCTGGAGCCTGAAGAGGATGTTGGGGACATTGGTGTGGTTCCACCACGTCTGGTGAGGGGGGATCGAGGCGGACATGGCCAGCGAGACCGACTGGCAGGGCTGCTCTCTGCTCCATGTGTGCAACCAGTTGAACTACAAGAACATGATTATTTGTAGGACTTGGGGACACGAAGGCCTTGGACACCACACTGTGTGAAAAGCTGTGTGCCTTCATTTGCGGTTTATTGCATTGTGATGTTTATAATTTAACAAATAAAGGAACAATGTTTTGACAAACAAAGTGTATCTCAATGGAACAATAACAATGTTGCAAAAACTTAGAAACAAAATCCTTTATTTACCAATTTCTCAAATAAATCCAAAAATATTTTTGTGTTAGCCTGATTGGCCTCAAAGCGTTCCTGCTCTCGTTGGGCCTCCTCTTTGAAAAACTCTAATAAGGCCCCCCTACTTGCCCTCTTCTTCTTGGCAGGCGGGGGACTGAGAGAGGTGGATGGCTCTTCATCCAGTGTAGTGGTGCTGCTACTTGTGCCAGGCTGCCCAGGATCCTCCTCTTCCTCCATTGCCTGGCCACAAGGAGCAGCCCCAGCTCCACTGGATGAAGAGCCAATCCCACTGGGGGTCACATCAGCCGAGTCCATCAGGACTGGAGGCTCCATGGAGGGCCGACTCCCAATGGCTTCATGCATCAGGGAAAACCACGACCATGTGGCTGCCGTGGCCTCCCCCGCATCTGTCCCCGTCCCTGTAGGGGGGGTTTTCAGCTCCTGAGGGAGAACAAGGAATCTATGAGTCAGATGAAGACACAATAGAAATAGCTGCATTGTATGCATCTAGAAATACAATATCTCACCTTATATTTTCTTTTCAGGTTGTCTCACTTTTTTGCCAGTTGGGTGGGAGTGAGCAACTCCTCCAACTCCATCTTCTGCAGAACCTCTCTTGCGGCTTTCACACCAGCGCTTTTCCCTTTCTAGCTCCGAGCTAGAGCTTTTCTGGTTCAGCTCCGGTTTCCCTTTTCTGCTCCCGCTCTGTTCACACCGCCCAGCACCCGACTGGTGCTGCCGCTGCTGCGTCATGACGTCACCGTTTACATTGCTGATTTGCTCCCCAACGGCATTACGGCGCTCACAACAACAACGGGGAACTGCGTCGGGTCGATGATCGTGTTGCTTTTAATCACACGAAGCCAGAATAAATTAAATAACGACTTCTCCAACCTTATACTTTGCTCCAGAGTGCCGTGGTTCATTGTTTATTAATGTGTTTCTGCAGCATTTACCGACCGCAGCAGTGTTGGCTGCTCTTCCACGGGAGTTTATTCTCCCGTTAGCTCCCGGTTAGCTCACACTGCTGCGGCCGCTCTAAAGTATTCACTGTCCGACTCACACAAGCAGCTGATACATATCCCCAGTTCCCCTTAGCCTAAGTGAATGTGTGTCAGTCTGAATTGACGCTGTTTGGTATCACAACGCTGTTATGAAAGTTTCTCTGGTATAAAATGGGTGATGTTAGCATAGCAACCGAAGCTAAACTGACTACTTGCTATTGCTATCCTATTGTGGCATAAACCGTTTTCTACAGGCACATTTTACCGGCGTATTTTTATTATGATTCTACTTGTGATAGTCGGACACGACAACCTGTGCAGCCCATGTATTGATTCCATCCGATAGCTGCTATAATACAAAACAAAACGTCTGCCTCTCTCCACAATGATCAATAACAATGAACGGATGGTCAAAGTAAGGTACAAATAAACAGAATCACACGAAGCCTGGTTAGTGTTGCCTGACTTTATAAAGTGTGTTTATAAGCACTACTGCTTGTAGGCAGGCATGACAGTCGACCCATGTTCAGGGGAGGTGGGTTTAGTTTCCTGCACGCCTGACGTAAGAGAGACGTAAGCGACGCCACCTCTTAGCTCCGAAGCTCTTGCCTCTAGACCGACAATTTTTTGGAGCTGGAAGTGAACCGGATTCCGGAGCTAAGAGCCGGCGCCACTGCGGTGTGAACAGGAAAAACCGGCGCTTTTCAGGCTCCAGCTCCGAGCCGGAGCTGAAAAAGCACTGGTGTGAAAGGGGCATCTGTGGAGTAAACCATTTCTTAAATTATAGCATCCAGGCATGCAAAGTCTGATTACTTCTGACAATATGCTTCATGCATAATAATTCCATGACACACTCAGGTTCACTGTGGTTCATTCACAGTAGTGGTTACATTGATTATCATACCATGCACCAAAACAACATTGTCAAACAACTCATGTAGGACTGTAGCTCACCCCCAGGCCTTCTTGGCTGTGAACCTCTTTCCTGTAAACAGGTGCTCATTGTCAGTCCTCTGTAGAATGAGGGCTCTGGTGTGGGCCTCCGTCCCTGTTTAAGGAGAATTATGTTATACATACATCAGCAAAAGGAAACCTTAAGCCATTAACATTTCACTCACATAATGCTGCATATAAATGACAGCTTAATTATTGAATTGAGCCGATTTGAATGTATTGAATTATGTATTACAAATACATTGTGACTGCCAGCCAAATGAATGATGGTACCTTAGTTACGTCTGTATGTGGCAGGTAGCCTAGTTAAATGAAGAAACAAGTGGTTTCCAACCTAAATATGTCCGATAAATAACGAATGCTGCGTGTGTATACGCACGTTATGTAGCCTATTGCAAATCTTGCCTTGGCATTTCACATGAACATTGTTGAGAAAATATAAAGCGTTCAATAACAGAAATATATGAGTTGTGGGTTAAATACATGTGAACAGATGTTGCATTATCGTAACGGTATCGTTGTAGGCATACAAATAACATGAAGTAATAGGTACTTACACTTGTGTAGTTTTTCTGCCGCCATGTCTTTCAAATGTGCCAGCTGCATGCTGGAGGCAGGGCTTTTAAACCGAGTGAAATCAAGGATTCATGCCTCAGCTGTGATTGAATGGAAATGACAATAAATGAAACTGTAAAACGAAAAAATCGATCATGAAAATGTTTCCAATAATGATTTTTGACCACTTTTGTTCAGATCACATATTTGTAACTAAATGATACATTAATTGAAACAAAACACGGTATAAACTGAGGAGTGAGTCCCGTGAGGTTCATGTATTTTCTTCACTCCGCTGGGGTATTGCTCTCATGTCAAGAAGCATCAGATCAGTGCATGCACTGCCTCGTCCAATCAGTGAGCGATACTCAGTAAGGGGGCGGGGTGAGTATCTGAGGATTTCATCGGAGGATGGTCTGGTGGTTCCTCGGTTATCGCTCCTCCATCATCGCTCCTCGCTCCTCGATCCTCGGTCCTCCGGCAGAAATAAGAGCCATGGGACGGTACTCAAGATGGCGCAGGCAAATCAACTTCTGGTGAGACCGAGGACCGAGGAGCGAGGAAATGAAAATAGTCGACCTGAGAAGCAGCCCATGACATCCCCACCACACAGACAGACAGGCGGTCCGTCGCACTTCATCATCAGAGCACACCCTACGTGCATAGCTGTAATCTGAGACCTCTCAGCTGTATCGACGTCATCAGCCCATTCACCCCCTCTGCCTCAACAACTACAAACAACAATGCAACATTCATGCTGCAGAATGTTCGATCACTGAACAAAAAAGCACCTCTGATCAATGACATTATCACTGATCATAAACTTCATTTCCTCTGCTTAACCGAAACATGATAAACTGGACAGGATTTCCTATTACTCAACCAAGCCACACCTCCTGGCTATGTCTACCTCCAAAAGCCCCGCTCCACTGGTCAGGGCAGTGGGCTGGCTGTAATATACAGGGCAGACATCTCGATCAAAGAGCTTCCTGTACCCAACACCACCTCACTTGAATGTCTTGCCTTCACTCTATCTGGATCTGCACAGCTCCAGGCTGTTCTTATATATCGCCCCCCCAAAGCCTCAGCCTCCGCCATCTTCCTGTCGGAACTATCTGAGCTACTCACCTCAATTTGCTCCATGTCCCAATCTACGCTCCTTCTTGGAGACTTTAACATTCATGTGGACTCACCCTGTTGCACATTTGCCTCTGACTTCCTGGCACTTCTGGACTGCTTCAATTTTGAACAGCATGTCCATGATCCCACCCATGCCAAAGGCCACACCCTGGATTTGGTATGTACCACTGGCACAACTGCATCCCACCTGCAGTGCCTCAACCTGGCTGTCTCCGACCATCATGCCATCCTGTTCACTGTGCCTATCGCCCTCCCCAGACAGCTTGTACTGCGGACAATTACCTACAGGAGCTTAAAATCAGTGAGCGCACCAGCCATAACCAGCCTCATAGCTAGCCACCTGGCCTCCGATCCCCCTGACACCTCGGTTGACGGACTGGTAGCCCAGTAAAACACTGCTCTTTCCCTGAGTCTCGACTCACTTGCCCCCCTCATTACTCGCACTGTCTCCTTCACCCACTCAGCCCCCTGGTTCACCACCAGTCTCCGTGCCATGAAAGCCTCTGGCCGCCAACTGGAGCGGATCCACAAAAAATCTGGCCTCACCGTCCATCTGGAGGCGTATAGAGAGCATGTCAAATCTTACAAGGACGCCCTCTCAAAAGCTAAGGCACACTACTACTCCTCACTCATCGGTAACCAGCAACACCACCCCCGTATGCTCTTCTCCACCATAAACCGCCTACTCCACCCAATTGACCCCCCCAACCCAGCAGACGCCCCCGAGCTTTGCACCAGGGTCCTTGACTTCTTTGAGGACAAAGTCAACTCCATCCACCAGGAACTCCAGGCCTCTGCCCCATCCCATCTACATGCCACACCACCTCCAGTCACTGTTCGTTCAATTCAACATCTGCCTCAATGTTGTCTCTCCTCCTTTGCACCAGTGGATGTCACACAGGTTACCAAACTTGTCTCAAAAGCTAAGGCTACAACCTGCTCCCTCGACCCCATGCCCTCTGCCCTGGTCAACACTTGCCTACCCATCCTCTGCTCCACCATTGTTAAAATTATCAACTCCTCCCTGGAATCAGGCAAGGTTCCCGCCGTCCTCAAGATAGCAGCTGTCACCCCCCATCGTCAAAAAACCTGGTCTCGACCCTGAGGACCCCAGCAACTTCCGGCCGATCTCCAACCTTCCTTTTCTTAGCAAGATCATGGAAAGAGCAGTTGCTGCCCAACTCCACCATCATATGTCCGACCATGAGCTCTACGAACCCTTCCAATCAGGCTTCAGATCCAACCACAGCACAGACGGCCCTTATTAAAATAACCAATGACCTTCTCATAGCCGCCGTCAGCATCCTTATCCTCCTGGACATCTCCGCCGCATTCGACACAGTCTCCCACACTATCCTACTCAACCGCCTATCCGTCTACCTTGGCCTCTCTGGTACAGCCCTCTCCTGGTTCCATTCCTACCTCTCCAACAGGCAACAGTTTGTGACCATCGGAAAATCCAGCTCTGCCCCAGCCCATGTCAACCAAGGTGTGCCGCAAGGTTCGGTGCTCGGCCCCCTTCTATTCAACATCTACATGCTCCCCCTCGGTGAAATCATCCGCCGACATGGTCTCAACTTCCACTCCTATGCCGACGACATCCAACTCTACATCAGTACCAATCCATCATCCCAGCTACCCCCACTGTCACTTGTCAACTGCCTCCACGACATCCAAGCCTGGATGTCAAAAAATCTTGTTAAACTCAACAATAACAAAACAGAGCTCATGGTTGTGGCCCCAAAAACACTGCTCCGGAAGGTTGGAAATCTGCTCCTCACCATCGATGGCGGCTCCATCCACCCTTCCCCTGAGGTTCGCAGCCTGGGCGTCACTCTGGACTCTTCAATTCAATTCAAAACCTTTATTTATCCAGGTAAAATCCCATTGAGATCAATGATCTCTTTTTCAAGGGAGACCTGCAGCAGTAGGTTCCACAAGAAGACATAAAAACATAAACAACAGAACAACAAAAGGACATCATACAGCAAAATGTACAGGGATTACAATTTACATATTTAACCACATGTACAGGTACCAACAGCATCTGATTTTGTAGCATCCAACCGAGCTTTAAAAACATGTAGTGGTACTAGCTTGGTAATTTTCCATTCTTTTTGCAGACTGTTCCATGTTAGTGGAGCTGCACATCTAAAAGCTTTCTTCCCTAAGACAGTCCTAGCACTTGGCACATTTAATAAAACCACAGTATGCGATCTCAGGCAATAAGTACTTTCAATTCGCAGAGAGATCAGGGAGCAGATATAAGATGGTAGTTTATCCAACATGGCTTTGTAAATGAAAAAGTACCAGTGACTGAGCCTCCGTACAGTAAGTGATGGCATAACCGCCTTGGTATACAGGGTACAGTGATGCGTAAGTGCTTTACAATTTGTCAAAAATCTCAGTGCACTGTGATACGCAGCATCTAACTTGCTCAGGTAATTGGCAGGTGCATTCATAACAAATCACCATAGTCCAGCACAGGTAAAAAGGTCACAGTGACTAGCCTTTCCTGGCCTCAAGCGAGAAACAGGACTTATTTCTGTAAAAGAAACCTAGCCTAACCCTCAGCTTTTTAAGCAGGTTATTGACATGAAGTTTAAAGTGAGACAGTCATCAAGCCAGATACCCAAGTATTTGTAACAGGTAACCACTTCAAGTTGTATTCCTTGCGTAGTTACAATATCCAAAGTAGTCTCTGGTGTATTTTTAGCTTTAGCTTTCGAAAAGTGCATTACCTTGGTTTTATCCACATTTAAAAGAAGCTTAAAGGGATAGTGGAAATGGAACCTCAAATAGTTTCGTTTTAACTTATATACAAGCATAATTACGTACCAAAACAATCACACCTGATTAAAAAAATATAATAATTGCCTTACGCATGTTAGTTACTTTATTGCAGCTTCCCCGAAGTTTTTTAGAAACGAAATGTTCGACTCAGCCAAACCGGAAGTGACGAAAACTTAGGAAGACGATACGATAACAAACCATGGCGTCTATGCAGAATGAACGTGGAAGGGCAAATATACCAGACAAAGAAGAAGGATTGTACGAGGTATCCAGTGATGATAGCGAGTCAGAAACATCCTCTCGGCTTTCCTACGAAATGTCGTTTTAGGAACTGAATCTGAATCCGGTTCAGTAAGCGACGATGGTGACAATATTGAGCCAGACGATGGACCATTACGTCCTTATTTGTTCGAGCCCGAGCCCGAGGTGATGGTTTACGGCATGGGCAATGGCGAGGATGACCAGGACCAGGCGCCAGATGATGCACCCCTACGCACAAATAATCTTGACTGGTAGGTCCCTAAGCATAGCTCACGCATCTTAAGATCACCTGTAGCCTTTACAAATAGTAATCATTGTTAACCAGTTAAGCCCGAAGGTCCCCCCAGTGGACCCCTCCCACAGTTTTTTTTCTCTCACATGTCTCAGGGCTTCTTAACATTTATGAAACTATTAATGTTTCATACCCTTTTAAAGGTAAGAAACTCCGCTAACTGACAATAAGAACAATTGTTAGCTAGAAAAAACACAAGAGTAATACCAAGCCTTTGAATTAGCATTGAGCGAAAAAATGCTAACTAATGCTAACGCTTTTTTACACACAACACACGGTAGAAATGCCCTTATTACTATCTTAACTGCACAAACAAGATATACGATTTAAAGCTGAGACTCCACAGATTCCACACATGTAATGTCATCACTGTAAGACCTCGAATTCCTGGAGCTATCAGCCAGAAAAGAGAAAGTAAACAACATCCGGTTCCAAAAATATTACAATAATTACGTCTTACCTTTTTTGATTTGTGATCAAAAGTTGTGTTCAACGGAATAAAAACGCATCTCAAGGTTAATCCAATGTCGTTGTGTCACGTAGAATTTTTTACTGATAATCAATCATCATATTTATGGCAATATACTATGTATAAAGTATTGCCGTCTTACAGTCTTATAGTATTACCTATAGTGAAAATTCTAAGTAATAAAATGATTTTTACAGTGAAAAAGGTCAAATGGAACTGTTGGTTCCCAAATTACCCAGAGGTGAGTCCGCTTGGACTTTATTTTTCTAAACCTCTTTAAAAAGGTCAAATTTCACTTGTTTTGCATCAATCTTGATACAGGGTACTTATTATATGTTATAGTTTGGATTCCTAAAGCTTTTAGTCTACTAACCCTGTTAATTTAAATTAATTGTATTGACTATTTAAACCTACATCAATGAATTACAGTAGTCATACAATATACTAGAAAATAAGTGTACATAACTATAAAAAAAGTTGATGGTGTTAACATGGAGTATGGTGAATGGTACTACATGTATTTGGTATAGTATTCCTAGTGACTAGACTTTGAAGTGTTAGCTATTAATTATCATGATTATTGGACAGTTGAATGCAGCATGGATTTGAGCCTTGGATTGTAATCATTTGTAGGTGCAGGCCTAATGCTGAACTCCTCATGACATTTTGAAGGCCACCATCCAAGCCCTAGACAGTTAGACTGAGTAGTAGTAGTAGTACTGGTCCCACAGAAAAAAGCACAGTAACTAGGAGTAGGCTCTAGGCGCTATATTATATATTGCAAAAGTTGGCATGCATGTACTGTAGGCCTATGGCTATGCCCGAGGATCACTGCATGTAGGGTACATTTCATAACATACCAGGGTCAGGTTCACATAAATTATCTTGTCACATTTATTATTGTATATGTAAAGGCATGGTCACACTGCCCAAACGCATGAATTACGTATGAATTTCGCACACATTTTTAGTCTTACGCGATACATCTGTCATTTGCGTATTTCATCATTTTTTCTGACGTGGAACCTTAGTGGTTGTATGTGGATGTACGCCCGATCATCGTTTTACGCGATTCCTGGTTTTGAGCAGCTCAAAAATCGGTTTGCGTAAGAGGTTACGCAGTTTTAAGCTGTTTTTACGTTATTTCTGCGTAGGTTGCGTAGTTCTTACGTGGACAATGCGCGAAATATGCGTAGAATATTAGTGATTGTTCGCGAAAATGTTGCCGCTATCGCGTTCATCGATGACTTTTCACTGAAGAATAACAGACATATCACGCATGTTCCGCACTAGTAACACGTATATTTCACTTAAAATCACTGACAATCACTTAAAAAAAATCTTTATTGGCGTATATACCTCTAACAGAACACGTAAATAAGCGCATGCAATACTTATGAAATACTGATGAGTCACTGATGTATCACTAACAACTCACGTATGATTGGCACTATATAAAAGCGGCTATTTTTTCAAGTCCTGCCACCAAGGGGTACACATCTCATCAGCATGAACTCCCAGAGGAGAGATGTCCTAGTATTCCTGCTCCAAAACCAGAATGATCAGCTGCTGCACGTTCATGAGATGTTGGCCAGGAGAAGGAGAAGAAGGAGGAGAAGACAAGCTAGAAACATCTGGGTGAGAGAGTGGATCTTTAGAAGACCAGAGCTGGGCTTGTATGATCGACTGATGGTGGAGCTCCGCAATGAAGACCCAAGATCCTTCCAGAACTTCATGCGTATGCCTCCAGACATGTTTGACGAGATTGTCCAGAGGCTGACCCCCAGAATTACCAAGAAGACAACCAACTGGAGAGCTCCCCTTGATCCTGGTCTGAAGGTGGCCCTTACCCTTCGTCACCTAGCATCTAGCGCCAAGTACCGTGACATGCAGTATGCCTGGAGGGTCGCCCACAACACTATCAGCAATGTTGTCAGAGAAGTCTGCGAGGCCATCATAGAGGAGTACCGAGATGAGCAGATGTCACCTCCCACCACTCAAGAAGGCTGGCTGGAACTGGAAAATGACTGGTACCAGAGATGGAACTTCCCCCACGTCATCGGCGCTATTGATGGCAAGCACGTGGCATGCAAGGCTCCCCCTCACTCTGGTTCTGAGTACTACAACTACAAAGGCTTCTTCAGTATCATCCTCTTTGCTATGGTGACGTCTGATTACAAGTTCCTGTGGGTAGACGTGTCTGGTAATGGCTCCTCCTCAGATGCTCATATCTACAACAACAGCGAGCTGCGTGAAGGCCTGGAGCACAACAACATCATGGGATGGCCACAGCCAGAGCCTTTGACCCACGACACTCAAGATGTGCCATACTTCCTGGTGGGAGATGACGCCTTCAGCCTGAGAACCTACCTGATGAAGCCCTACGGTACCAGGAACCTTGACAGGGAACCAAGAATCTTCAACTACAGGCTGTCAAGGGCCAGAAGAGTGGTGGAAAATGCTTTTGGCATCCTTGCCAACAGATTCCAAGTTCTTCTGAGCACCATGATCCATCACCCTGATAATGTAAGGCTCATCGTCAAGGCCTGTATGCTCCTACACAACCTCATGCGGACTCGGTACCCTGTGCTTCAGAATCGCCTGGTCGATGTGCAAGGCCCGAATGGCAACCTGCAACCTGGTGCCTGGCGAGAGGGGAGAAACTTGGAAGACACCCGTGTTGTTCAGGCACCCAACAGAGCATCCAAGGAAGGCAAGAGGCAAAGGAACTTGTTGAGGCATTGGTGCAACTCTCCAGCAGGTGCTGTCCCCTGGCAAGACCGGATGGTGGACGTCTAGACAACCTGGAGTCAGGAGGCTGTTATGTTTTATTGTTATAATGGAATATGAAATAATTTGTATTTTGTATGTTTCTGTATGTTTGTTATATGTAGTATATGTTTATTGTGGTATGTTGAAGAACTTTTTTCATGTTTTGTCTAGTGTTTTGTACTGTACTTCATTTCTTTTAAAGACTATTTATTACAAAATTGATAACACTTCACACCACCATGTCTATTCATATTCACATGTCAAGCATACCAACTTCCACACAAAACAAATAACTAGTAGCTAAAGAAAATTTCATTTATTCAACAATAACAATAACAATCTTCTGCTGCAACTAGTTCTAGTCAGAGTCACTGTCCTTCTCATCACGCTGAGGAGCTGGAGGTGTATTCAGGGACTGTGTGCTGGGTCTGTTGGAGCTGGGGGTCGGCAAGAGCTGGCTGTCAAGGCTGAAGGCGGAGAGGTTTATTGACCCATCGAGAACTTCTTGGCTTGTTTGCAGAAGATTGAAACTGGATGCCGACAAGCGCTGCTCACCAGAAGCAGCAGAGGAAGTGTGACTCTGGCTCTGGTGAGGCTGCTGGTATTGACTAGGCTGCTGCTGCTGGTACTGCTGGTACTGAAGACCTTGATGCTGGTACTGCTGGAAAGGCTGCTGCTGGTAGTGAGGATCCTGCTGCTGCTGGTACAGAGGAACTTGCTGCTGTGATTGGTGGAAGACAGGTGGAGCAGACGTGGCCTGGGCAGGTCTTGCAGGCTGAGGAGCTGGAGCAGTGTCCTGGGAAGCAGAGTCAAGGAGATTAGAGATGCGGGTCTTCAGCTGCTGGTATTGCTCTGCTGGTGCTGCACGCAGGCTGTCCGACACATATTTAATGAACACCTCACGCTCAGAGGACTGGGCAGGTTTCTCTTGTATGAGCTGAGCTAGCAGTTTTTGGTTCGCCTTCATGGTGTCTCTCAGCTCTTTCATCCACTCTTCCTCCTGGTCGCCCCTCTCCCTCTTCCTCTTCTTCATGGGTCTGGAACTGTGGCCTGCCTCGGCTGCCTCGGCTGAAGTCCTCTCCACCACCTCCAGGTTGGCATCAAGGGAAGTCGGTGCTTGCTCCTGGTCACTGTCTGGCTCAGAGTCACTGACACGGGCTGGTTGGGTGGACGTGGTCATCTGCAAGTTGACCATGGGTGCTGACTTGGTAGATGGCAACTGGGTCTTGTAAAACTTGCAGTTGTCGATGATGAATTGTTCCCGGTCTGTGTACTTCTTCAATGCCTGGCCAGACTTCACCTTGTTGAGCCGGACATACCAGTCCTTCACAGACTTCCACCAGCCCATGATGTGCTCTACAGACATACCAATCTCAGCAGCCTTGGCACCCCAGATCTCCCTGCGCTTCTTGTAGTCTCGATGGCCCCGCCGCCACGCTGCTTCATGCTCTGCCATCCACTCAAGCAGACTTTCTTCCTTCTCTGCTTCAATGGAGTAGTCATGCTTGGGATTTGCTTTCCCCTTGGACTTGCCCTTGCCCTTGCCCTTGCCTGCAGAGGGTTCAGGACGGTTATCTTCAGCACCAGATTTAGCAGCAGCGTCATCAGCAGCAGCAGCAGCAGGGGGAGCATGCACCTCGGCTTGGATTTCAAGAGCAGGTGGAGGGCTCGGGGACCTGGCGACCTCTTCATCTTCATCTTCATCTTCAGCGGCATTATTTTCAGTAGGAACAGGCACAGCATCTACTGGAGCATCTACAGGCACATCTACTGGAGCAGTTGGGGCCTTCCTCTTCTTCTCCCTGGTCTTGGATGGCTGACGGCCTTTCTTGGGAGGCATGGTCTCTTCTCTATAGTATGATGTGGTGGCTTCGACTGTTGAAACGGTAATGCCACACCCCCGTCAGTGCCAGCTTATATATGCGCGGAGCGGATGCGATAGTGACGCCCGTTGTTAGCGGCTCATGAGCGATCCATAAGTGATTCCTGCGTGATTCATGCGCGACCGCAGTTCATTAGTGATAGAGCGCAGGTTATGCGTGGAGCTTTCGTCGTTCACAAACACCTATTGGCCATGTTTGGGGGCTATGCTCTGATTTGCGCTGAAGTGCGTGCTTGTTAGTGATTTGTACGTGACATTTCCGTAGTTCTTGCGCAATTCATCGGTGATTTTTCATCACGTAAATCAGCAAAAATTGTCAAATTCTCCACTAACAATCACGCACAACCAAATCTTAACAACATTTTTACGTAATTCATGCGTTTTGGGCAGTGTGACCATGCCTTAACAGCCTTATGGGCATTAATTACATGAATAAATTGAAATGAATTGTATACTAGCATGATATACAGCTAGAGCCAATCGGTCTTTTGACGTAGTAGGGTCCTAATCCTAGGCTAGCCAGGCTGCCTGTCAAGTGTAGGCTGTACTCACAGTACTGTTAGTCTATCATGTCTATATGATGACTGTAGTGTACACATTCGACACTGTGTACCGGATAAATGGCGTTGTACAAAATGGTACAGGCTAATGATGCATTAAATCAACAAGAAAACATAATAAAATACTCACTTCTTATGTATTCCACTTTCAATTTGAGCTAGAGACCGAGAAATCTCGAAACAATCGTCAGTAAAATGACGGGAGCACACGACTGCCGAATTACTCGTCAGCTTCGGCTCCGTGAAGTTTGCCCGTGTTATCTGAACAAATTTCACCCACTGACGACGAATGGCTGGGTTTCTTGGAAACGCATGCGTCGATACGCCATTCTCTGCATTTGCTGTCGCACTACAGCCATACAAAACACATCTATTCACCATAATAAAGGTCGGCTATTCACATGCAAATGCTATTGAATGTCCGCCATTGTTTGTGCCCGTCTTCCTATGCTCTCGTCATCACCCGAAGATTCCCGACGATTCCCGAAGTATTTCGTTTCATTGAGAGGGCGCAGTAAAATTGAAAATAAAATGAAACTAGGCGCATGAAATAAAAAAAAATGGTTTATTATGCTTATTTTTAATAAAATACACAAGTTAAACCCAAAATTCGCGGATTTCCACTATCCCTTTAAGCTCAGAGAGCTGAGCCTGAATAATGTTAAAAACAGCCTGTAATTTAACAACAGCCTCGTTAATCGAGGGACCTGCACAGTACATAACGGTATCGTCCGCATAAAAATGTAAGGTTGCTGCTTCGACATTTTCACCTAAACTATTAATATAGATAGAGAATAATAGCGGACCTAAAACTGAACCTTGTGGTACACCATTAGTGATGTTTAACCACTCAGAAGACAGCCCATCAAAACTGCCTATACTGACCAGTCTTTGCTTCAAAATGCGATGATCGACAGTATCAAAAGCTTTGGATAGTTCAACAAATAGAGCTGCACAACTCTGCTTATTATCTAAAATACTCGTAATATCATTTACCACTTTCATTGTGGCAGTGATGGTGCTATGTTGCTTTCTGAAGCCTGACTGATGTTTAGACAGGATGTCATTGTTACATAAAAACACCTTTACCTGTTCACTCACTAGGCGTTCAAGAACCTTGGCCAGAACTGACAATTTAGAGATGGGTCTATAATTGTTTAATTAACTCTAGCCTCACCTTCAACTCCCACATCAGGTCTACTGTCAAAACCGCTTTCTTTCCCCTACGAAACATCTCCAGACTCCGGCCCTCTCTCCCCGACCCCGTTGCAGAAACATTAATTCATACCTTCATCTCCTCTCGTATGGACTACTGCAATGGAGTTCTGTTTGGGGTCACCAGCAAAGCCCTGGACAGGCTCCAGAATTCTGCAGCCAGGCTCCTCACCCACACTAAGCCCTGGCAACACATCACCCCTACCCTCATCCACCTTCACTGGCTCCCGGTCAAGTCACGCATCCAGTACAAACTCCTCCTGCTAACTTACAAATCTCTCCACTCCCTAGCCCCTCCATACATCTCTGACCTCCTTCAGCCCTACACCCCCTCTCGTCACCTGCGGTCCTCTGACAAAGGGCTGCTCTCCATCCAGCGCTCCAAGCTGAAAACATTTGGCAACAGAGCCTTCAGTGTCGCAGCCCCCACCCTCTGGAATTCTCTCCCCTCTGCAATCAGGAATGCAGACACTCTGGACACCTTCAAAAAACACCTCAAACACCATCTGTTCACTCAGGCCTTTGGCCTCAACTAATATACAGTACTCAGCAACCTGTTCCTGTTTTGTTTTCTTCAGCCTATGTATCTGTATGATCCATTGTAAAGCGTCCTTGGGTTTCGTGAAAGGCGCTATATAAATTGAAATTATTATTATTAAAATCAAACACTTGTTCGAGTATATAGATGTGCGCTATTCAGTGTCAATTAACCTGTATCTTTTCATGTTTTTCAAATAAGAATACCATGGCCTTGGAGCAAGGTCAGTGTGTGCTCAGCTGAGGTCGGCTTTCTATTGAAATGTTCTTTTTGGACAGGTTTGTTCTCTTTATTACTTCACACATTAAGTTCAAATGTTATTGTGTTACCAGAGGCATGTACTACGAATCCAGTTCAACATACCCTGGATATGTTTGAGTTAGCTGGCCAAAACAAACGTGCTCTTGCTAAGCGGTCCTACGACGCTGGTTATCAACTCGGTAACTCAAGCCAGGTTTGCCCAATCTTGTTATGAGCGTGTTCACATAAAAGGGGCGGCATTTGGCGCATTCGATCAATCGGAATAATGGAGGAGCCTAGAGCAACATATTTCACCGCGGAGGAACAAACAGTAACAGATGAGATCTGCCTCACCTCAGAATGCGTCACCCCACAGAAACTGTCTGGAAGGCGGGCCCTAAGTGCATGCCTGCACCATCTCACTGTATGTCACCAATGTAATGTTTATAGATCCCTTTATTACATTTATCCTCGCCATCCATAGTCTCTAAATAACTTATTTCACGTATATATTTAGGCCCGCTGGTCTCATCATACAACGGCAATGAAAAAAGCACCAGGGGAGGCAGCCATAACCTCTACCGCACTGAAGGGAGCGCACGTGAGCCCACAGGTTCTTGTTGCTACTGTTATTCTACGCAGAGGCAAACAACAAGCTAGACTTTTGAAACTAGAGGAAGATAAGGAGGACTTTTACAAAAATGTAATGGAGATTGTTGTCCAGAAGGATAGCATGGACTTCATCTTCAAGTCAAGGTAAGACCACAATTGTAATGAACATGGGATCTTACTAAGAAAGAACAATCCAATATTTAGATTGTGGGTATCC
The DNA here is from genome assembly GCF_902827175.1 of Gymnodraco acuticeps. Classification (NCBI taxonomy): domain Eukaryota; kingdom Metazoa; phylum Chordata; class Actinopteri; order Perciformes; family Bathydraconidae; genus Gymnodraco; species Gymnodraco acuticeps. Next base: position 171,279 of record NW_022991985.1, on the reverse strand, counting down.
TTTTGTTGAACGGTCTGTTTAAAATGAATCGAAGCATCAAACTAAAAAAGCTTTTGAAAATAACCGAACATTTCGATTAAGGTCAAAATATAATATTTGTAAATCTGACTCTGAAAGAGTCAGTGCCTCACCAGCCATGAACCTCACCGCACGTCACTGATATAGAGTTGCTGAGGGGAGGGGGGGGGGGTTTAGATGCACAGGCTGCAGTGGAGATGCTGCGCACAGCTGATCGACAGCTGGGACACAAACCACCAAATACAAAAACATAATTCAGATCCAGTCGTCATGACTCCACTCCGGAGGGATTCTCCGATCATTTCTTACAGTCTCTCATCAAGGGAGGGTCTCCTGTCCTCGGTACAAACACACTGCCTGAGGAAGGTATTTATTTTGTCATTAACCTTTTTCGGACCACTTATTTATTTTTTTGGTGACGATCCGACCTCCATGCTGCTACTCTGGTTCAAACGGCATCCACCAAACAATATGATTTATCTCCACCTCCCCAAAATAACCAAAATCTGACACGGTGTGAGATGTCTTTTTTAGCTGTTCTGTCGTCATTTCCTGCGATCTTCTTCATAAAGTCAGTCAGAATGAATGAATGGGCGTTTCTTTGACTATTTATAGGCAAATATGGGCGTTACGTGAAGCCCGCAAAAGCTGCACCGCATTTCGAGTCGATTGTGATTTATAAAGGGAAACCGGCGTAGGAAGTGCCGTACGCACTTTCCTCGCCGGTTCGCAATGTTTGGTGAATCGGAAAATGTCGGAAAATTTCTGTACCTATTTTTTGGATTTCTACTACATAAGCAACCTTCCCACGTGAATCCTACGCACGGCGTTATAAATGAGGCCCCTGGGAACAAATGAAAGTAAAATATAAGAACATCATTCAATCTGGTAAGTTTCCCTCTTTTGAGATCTTAAAAATACAACTACAAGTTTTGTATTGCTTCAATTAGTCTGTGTTTCATAACTGTAAGGAAAGCGATCACATTTTTTCCCAATTCTTGCAGCCAACAGGGGGAAAAAATGAAAAGAGGAAGACAGGAGGGGGCCCTCATCCGCCAGATTTCACCCCTGCCGAGGAGCTGGCCCTCAGTAACAATGAGGGTTGGCCCTTGATGGTAGGGGTGGAAGGGGGGGTCTCTACAGACCCTGGTGGCAGCAGCTCCCACTACAATTTTATACAGGGTAAGAGTCAGGGAGCTTTAAACAGCTGGGATGCTATAAAACACAATTATATATCTATTTTTGTGGGAGTAAGTAACATGTTGGCCTATTTTATTGTTCTGCAGATGATGGGGAGAACGTGGTGTTGCTGCCCCCCCCTAATCACCAACTACCTCATACAGAGGTAACTTAACCTTTGGTATGTCACCTATATGGTCACTGAATATGGATAAAAAAAATTCTTCTTTTTTTCAGGAGGGCCTAGAATGATGATGAGACGCTGTCGGTCAGCTCGGAGAGTGCTCTGGCGGTACACTTTAGTATTTTGTTACCAATGATATGAAGTTTCCAATGTGCCCTAACACAGACAGAGAGGGTGTGGACATGTTGCTTTAATTGATTATCTCTGATTACTTTCACACGGTCAAAGGTTTGTAAGGGCACAACTCCGATGTGTGGCATTAGCAATATATGGCTCGAGGAGCTGACACAGATAAGTCAGCCCTTCTGACGAGAACCTGTATCTTTCACACAAATACTCTTCAGAGAAAGCCAAAGGTTTTAGTCTGTCCCTAAAGATCATCTCCCGCCTGAGAGCGCCTCTCAAAATTATCACTCCGAGCTCCACAGTGTCATCGACAAATGGCGACGCCATTTTCACAGAGATTTCAATGGTCGATAGCTAACCTGGTCCCGACCAGGCAAGCCGCTCAGCATAAGTTACCATGGAGATCTAGCCCGGTAAAAAGAGAACCAGCGTCGTAGGACCGGAAACCCAGAGTTTTCCCTGAAGTTAGCTCGCTAAGCGAAAATCCAGCTTCGTAGTACAGGCCTGTGGTCAGAACACCAGCATCCACTCACATGACTGCCCTAATGAGGATAGCCGCTATATTTTATTCCTTAGTATCTGAAGTATCAAATGAACTTCTGCTTAACCTTGGAAAATGCACTTTTGTAAAGAACAAATAATGTGGATTTTTCAAGTCTAGTTGTTCACATCAGTTTTCAGCCACTAGGTTTAATGATTTCATTGACTAATAACCTTTACAATTGGGTATTTTGGTAAGACTAAGAGTTTACTGCCAGTTAACCCTTAGATGCATAAGTGGGTATTTTTGGACCCGTTGAGGTGGTTTTCTTGAAGTATCTTTGTAATTACATTTTTTTATCATTTCATATTCCAGCTATTCCTCAAAAAACATGTTTTGGATATTGATTAATTGATTTGATTGATACATTTATTTTGAACAAGTAAAATAAATAATTACAAAACAAAACAAATGTTGCAGTGCATAGTCATGTAAGATAAATAAAAACAAAAAAATGACATTTACAACAACAACAACAACAACAACAACAGCAGCATTAGCAACATAAACAGTCCCACATCTAGTGTTCGAAAAGTAGTGAGAAGAAGTATAATTTATTTAATCTCACCCCCTTGTCCCTAAATGATTTATTTATAATCTATAATCTGCAATAATTATCATTATTATTCATTATTATTGTTATTATTATTAATCTGCTTTGCCTGTTGATTGACATATATACATATACACACATACATACACTGATATACATATATGCACACATACATACTCACACATATACACATACACATAGTCAAACACCTTCCCCATCCCTGTACCTCGAGAAAATAATTTCTCTGTATTTCCTCTTGAACTGGTTAATGTCTGGACATCGCTTTTGCTCCACATTCACACTGTTCCATAGTCTCACTCCACAGGCTGAGATACAAAAAGTTCTTCTGGTTGTACGGACCCTATGAATTTCAAATTGAAATTGTCTCCTTGAACTATATCCCCCCACTTGTTGAGTGAATACTTTTTGGATGTTTCCTGGTAAAACGTTATTATTTGCCTTAAACATGATTTGTGCAGTTTGGAATTCTACCAGGTCTGTGAATTTTAACAATTTTGACTGCAGGAAATATACAGGATATCATTCCATTCAAATTTAAAATGTACATGTTAAGAAATTGTAGTTTTTGTATTACTACCCCAAGCTTCCATAAGTGGGTATTTTTGGACCCGTTGAGGTGGTTTTCTTGAAGTATCTTTGTAATTACATTTTTTTATCATTTCATATTCCAGCTATTCCTCAAAAAACAAGTTTTGGTTATCATGCCTTTTAAATTTTAAGAAATTGTAGTTTTTTTTATTACTACCCCAAGCTTCCATAAGTGGGTCAAAAATGACCCGCATGCATTTCCTATGGGATCCTCTGGGAACCTTTGATTCTTATCACCTGTGTCTGTCAGGAATACATTCACTGTAGACCACACATACTACATCACAAGTGACACCTCTCAGGAAGATTATTTTACACAGCAAGATCTGATACCTGTCAGTATAATCATAATAATAATAATACATTATATTTTTATAGGGCTTTTCAAGGACTCAAAATCACTTTACAATATAAGGGAAGGTTAGGGTGGGGGGTATAGGACTATCAAACTTGATCAACCGGCATGGATTGATGGGGGAGGGGGGGGCTATGAGTAGACAAGAGGAGAAGAGATGAGTTTTGAAAAGGGACTGGAATACTGTGAGGGTCTCAGAATAGCGGAGATGTTTGGGACAATATGATGAAGACGTTTTTTTTCAAAATGTAAATAAAACGTCTAAAATTATAAATTGTGATAAATTAAATGTAAAATATTTCTAATGTGAACCAAAATATAATACTAAATATTATACAAGTGATTTTTCTTAACCAAAATGACAAACATGGCATAAAAACACATATTATTCTAATACGGGTCCTTTTACACCCACTTATGGAAGAGTGTATTGTCCAGTCACTCGTGCATCTAAGGGTTAAGAGCTCTATGAAACTATACAATTAGCATATTTCAGCTGCATAGTAACAATCAAATTGGGCAATATTACAATTATGTTTCATTGTTATGTTGACGATACAGTTGTACCTATCTTTCAAGCCAGATGAACAATATCAATTATCAAAACTACAAGAATGTGTGTCATATAAAAGCATGGATGACCTGCAACTATTCATTATGAAACACTGACAAAACCAAAGTCATTTCACTTGGCCCAAAACAAATCCGGAATGAAGCATCAATTAACACAACTACTCTTGATGGTATTACCTTGACCTCCAGCTCCACAGTAAAACATCTTGGAATTATCTTCGACGAGGATTTGTCCTCCATATCACACATGAATCACGTTTCACCTGCCTTCTTTCATCTCCGTGATAATTAAAATCACACACAATCTGACACACGTTGCAGGAAAACTAATTGCTTTTATAACATCTAGGCTGGATTACTGCAACCCTATTATCAGGCTGTCCCATCACATCCATTAAAAATCTTCAACTGGTACAAAATGCTGCAGCCCCTCTACTCACAGGAAAGGACCATCACTCCAATTTGAGCAGCTCAACACTGGCTCCCAGTAAAGTCCAAAATCAAATTGACAACTCTTCTTCTAACCTACACAGCACTAAATAGAAAGGCACCATCGTACCTAAAATATATTTGAATGTAGGTCAGTTAGTGATTCCCAGAGTTTAGCTACCATGCTCCCTTTCTCTGGAACCAACTTGTTTTATTAGGGAGGCCGACAGCGTCCAAAATGTTAACAGTGTGTTGAAGACTTTCCTGTTTAATAAAGCCTATAGTTAGAGCTGGTTTTAGATGCCCCTATGTTTGTCCTCCTTTTATTTTATTGTTTTTACTGTATTTTTGTTGTATTTTATCACATTTGATCTTTTTTATTGGTATTTCATGTTCTATCATCCATCCATCCATCCATCTTCTCCCGCATATCCGTGGTCGGGTCGCGGGGGTAGTGTTAGAGTTTATTGAAGGATAAAAGTGTTTTCATAACTGTGTTTTCATAATGTGTTCTCATAAAATGTGTTAATGGAGGAACAGAGAATAGTCTGTTCAAATGGCACACATACACACACACACAGATTCACATGACTGAGAGTCACAAGATTCACACTAACAAATAAGGCGTTGGTCAACACCACATGATTGTCATGTTACTGTATTGTTGAAATAAAAAGAATGCAATGGGAGAAGGCGAGCGGAGTTGATTAAGGAGTTGACATTGCATGTCACTCGCCGATTCTCCTTGCAGCAAGTAAACTTGAAACTCGAGTACTGTTATCTCTGTTCACTGGATCTGGTATAATTGAACCGAGCTGGGGGTTTACCCTTACAAAGTAATATAGATACCTCACATTAATTGGTCCTTCGGAGCCGGATTCCAATACATCGTGACGGGAAGGAGGAGGGAAAAGACACGCCGCAGTCTGTCGACAGCCGGGATCATCAGCCGACCCCGAGAAAGACCCGGGACGCAGAATTCGTGGCCGGGCCGGTGCTTATATGTCCAACCTCCCTCATCCTAGGCACGATTGACGGAATCCAACCGGACCAGTGACCACAGATAACGGGTAAGATAAAACGTTGATATACACGGTTACTCCGCCATTAAGGAGGTTGATATAACGTTGATATACACGGTTACTCCGCCATTAAGGAGGTTGATAAAACGTTGATATACACGGTTACTCCGCCCTTAAGGAGGTTGATAAAACGTTGATATACACGGTTACTCTGCCATTAAGGAGGTTGATAAAACGTTGATAGAGAAAGGCTACTCCGCCATTAAGGAGGTTGATAAAACGTTGATAGAGAAAGGCTACTCCGCCTTGGAGGAGGATCGACGTGCCTTTGGGTACACTTATGAGTGATTGAGTGAAAGCGGTGTGTAAAAGTGTCACCAGTGGAATCAGCGCACAGAGTGGAAACCTAACGGTGATAACACAAACTCTGTGGTCTGTTGAAGTACACGTAGTGGTGAATTAGGAATTATGTTCTGACCGGCACGTTGTCCAGTAGGAACACCAAGCTAGAATCATGGGGTCCAATGGGAGTAAGCCTGCCGCTACAGGGGACATGAGATATATGGAAATATATAGTCATGGCAGCACCAGTTATTGTAGCAAATGGTATAAACTGTACGGCTTCCGAGGAAAGTTGGAGAAAACAGCAGTAAGAGAATTAAGCGACAAATTGAGAGCAGCAACAGCTGGAACAACACAAGGCAAGAAAAGAAAGAAGTTAGAAGCTCAACTGCGGGTTGCAGCTTTATGGGCTGAACAAGCCCATAAAAGGACAGGTGGAGCAGAAGAAGGTATGATAGCAGCGGCTGTTTCAGTGAAAGCAGACGAGGAGACAGGGCGTTCAGGGTCAGTTGACGCTGTACGCCGCGAGAAAGAGAGAGCGATAGTGGAAGAACACAAAGCGCAGGAACAAAGAATAAAAAGGAAGCAAGAGAAAGAGAGAAAAGACAGGGAAAGAGAGACACAAAAACGCATCGACAAAGAAATGGCAGATGCATTAAGCCCACTGCACACCAGAAAAAATAAGGGGGTAACCAAGTTATATCCTGTTGAAGAATTAAGAGAAGCAGAACAATCCTTCGACGGAACAGCATATTAGGGTGACGCTTATCCATTAGTACAAGTGGCCAACCCGCACTATGGAGTTGACGAGGACCGAGAAAGAATGTTAAGAGTGTTCCGCCCATGGACAATGGATGAGTGTAAAAAGGCTTGTGAGGGACTGACTCCATACAAACAGGACCCGGCGCAGTTTGTCCTTGACCATACTGCATTAATAGCGTCATATGGTTTAAATGGACATGAAGTTTTAAGAACCCTTATGACAATCTTTGGCCACGAATGGGCCAGGGTAAAGGGAGATTTCACCGGGTCCTGGCCCAATGGAAACCCGCTGGAACCAGGTCAGCAGGACCTCATAAATGCACTCGCTCCCGTAAATATCTCAATCGAGAGGGTTTTTGCACTGACACGAGACTTTACTAAAGTCTCAGGGTGTAGACAGGGAGAAAAATAGTCAGTACAAGATTTCAGAATCAGAATGGAAGATTGTTTCCGTATCCATAGCGGAATTCCACCCAACAATGCTGTTGACTCTCCATATGTGCAGCAGCTGAAACAAAGCCTGATGAATGGGTTCCACCCAGGTATTGCTGACTTTATCCGCAAGCATAATGTTAACCATAGGACATGCGACTTACAAGAGTGCCTAAATTATGCAGAACATGCAGCAACCCAGATCAAAGAAAAAAGACATAAGAAAGCGTCAGCATCAGCTTTCTTCATAGGAGAAGATGGGGAAGAAAATCAGATTTTCTTTGTGGGACCAGGACAGGGGAGAGGCGGGTTTAACAGAGGACGAGGGAATGGTAGAGGAACAGGCAGAGGCAGAGGAGGTGGCAGAAACGCAGAAGGCAAATTCCTCTGCTACAGGTGCGGAAAGGAGGGGCACATGGCGAGAGACTGTGAGGAACAGAGACCACAGAACAAAGAAGGGGGACAAAAGGGACAGTACAAAGACGAAAGACATGCCCCCCCCCCCCTTCACATAACCTACATAGTTATGACAACTGACTAGACGTAGAAAAGGAAGAAGAGGACGTCCACACACATCACATTGACCTTTCTGAAGTATTACTGAATCTGTCAGACAACAGTATTAAACCTACCAGGACAATCGAAATCAATGGGGAAAAATTTGAATTATTATGTGACAGCGGTGCAGACTCATCAGTAGTGAAAAAAGAGGTCCAAAGAATGTGGCCACCAACTGGCACTATGTTTGTAAAATCAGCAAATGGACACATAAATCAGAAGTCGATTTCAAAGCCACTTTTTATGGAAGATAGAAGTTCAGGCCTCCAGGCATCCCTCAAATTTGTGTTCATCTCAAACTGCCCTGTCAATTTGCTAGGGAGAGACGGCATGGAAATGTGAAAAATCAGTGTAGTACCAGTCAAAGGGGGAATGCGAGCAGTAGGGCCCGGAGAAAAGGTGGAAGACCAGGTCTTCCTTCAAAAATCCATAAACACCCCCAACTAATACTGGTCACTAGACATGCCACAACCTGACGTGACAAACACAGGTGAACACCTGTTAACACTATTCACCCCACAACATGGCCAAGAAGTAATGAAACCTGACGCATTGCACGTTACACTAAAGTACAAGAACACCCCTGGCCCAGACAAGGACTATGATGTGCTCGTGCATCGACTGACACCACAGAGGGTAGTGTTCCACTCGATGTATGCAAACCAACACGGGGATATTGTAATTGACGCTAGGGTCCCATCAACCACTGCCTTGATAATGGAACCAGGTTCCACGCCACACATATCAGTAGCTAGGGGCCCAGAGACTTCATGGAGAGACTTAGGTTTATTAGTGGCTAGAGGTAACAGGATAACAAAATGGACAGATGACAAAAACGGTTGGCAAACTGGAGGCGGGTTAAAGCGCAAAACTCTAGGGTTTACCCTAGTGATGACACCACGCGCCCACCTAGACGACCCTGAACAACAATGATGTATGCTAAGTGAAGAGGCCTTAGAGGTCCTGAAAACGGTGCCGCCATGCGTATGGTCACAAGGAAAATGTGATGTAGGTCGCATGGTGAACGCAAAACCTATACATGTTAGACCAAAAACTAACCACAGACCCTGAGGGAACATTCAGAATATACAACAAGATAGTACTCCCTGTTAGTCTCTACAAAACAGCAGCTCATTTGAGTCATGGGCCGTGCCATGTCTCAACAGGAGGGATGGTGACAATAATAAATGAACACTTCCATACATACAACTACATTACATTTTCTAAAAACTTTTGTAGAGCCTGTGTAGTATGTTGCAGACACAATGCTCAAGGCAATGAGCGACCACAGAGAGGAAAGTTCCCTCCACCAACATACCCGTTTCAACACATGCAGATGGACTTCATCGAACTAAACACCATGCCAAGGGTACACATACTGTTTGGTAATGATATGTCCGTTTTCAAAGTGGGTTGAAATATTCCCAGCAAAACATGCAGACGCTATTACCGTAGCAAAAGCCATATGCAAGACAATAATACCAAACAGAGGTATTCCAGAGAAACTGTACAGTGATAATGATTCCCATTTTGTAAATCAGGTTATTACCAAACTGTCCGAACATATGGGGATAACATTAAAAAACCATTGTGCATATCATCCACAGAGTGCAGGCTTAGTGGAAAGAACAAACGGAACAGTAAAGTTAAGACTAAGGAAAACAATGGAGGAAACAGGAAGACCATGGGTGGAATGTGTGTCTCTAGTAGAAACATGCATGAGAATCACGCCCACGGCAAAAGGGTTGTCTCCCTTTGAGATCATAACAGGAAGGCAATTCAGACTACCAATCACAGACGAGGTGAGGGAGGAGGATGATGCTGAGGCAGAGACTACATTAGCTGAATGGATGAGCAGACTCTTCAGAAGCAATGAGATAGCTCGAACAAATAACTTGCCAGACATTTCTACTCCCTTACAGGATACTCGAGTGCAGACTGGTGACCAGGTCCTTGTGAAGGTGATTAAGAGGAAGCATTGGCACTGTCCACGGTGGGACGGTCCCTACACGGTACTGCTGACAACACCGACTGCACTAAAAATCGCCGAAAGAACTACGTGGATACATCAGAACCACTGCAAAAAGATAATACCTCTCCAACTTAACGACGGATAAGTGGTGGAAGTCCGGCTACAAAGGGCGGTGTTTCATTAGGAAATACTGGTCTCAACCCTGGTGAAGAAAACAACAGAACCACTATCACAAATAGACTATGTTGGGAAAGGTGTTGTTTGTAGTGACCCTGCTGGGTCTGACGCTAATGACTATAAGACAATTAAGTGAGGAATCCTCAACAAAAGAAGAAGTCCATCGAGAGAAAAAATGGTCACTACTCAACGATGTTGCAACAGACAGATAACGGTGACTATACTGACACAGACCCCTCTCAGAAGGACGAATATACTCACCTAACCTCCAATGTGTAAGACTTAAAGCTAGGTTACTGTCTGTCATATGACGAATGGTTCGAAAATGTCAAAAACAAGTGAATTAATTCTGAAAGTAATAAAGACACTGTAACCAGCTAGTAATTATGAAAAACAGGAGGGAATGTTAGATTTTATTGAAGGATAAAAGTGTTTTCATAACTGTGTTTTCATAATGTGTTCTCATAAAATGTGTTAATGGAGGAACAGAGAATAGTCTGTTCAAATGGCACACATACACACACACACAGATTCACATGACTGAGAGTCACAAGATTCACACTAACAAATAAGGCGTTGGTCAACACCACATGATTGTCATGTTACTGTATTGTTGAAATAAAAAGAATGCAATGGGAGAAGGCGAGCGGAGTTGGTTAAGGAGTTGACATTGCATGTCACTCGCCGATTCTCCTTGCAGCAAGTAAACTTGAAACTCGAGTACTGTTATCTCTGTTCACTGGATCTGGTATAATTGAACCGAGCTGGGGTTTTACCCTTACAAAGTAATATAGATACCTCACAGGTAGCAGTTCCAGCAGAGAGCCCCAAAATGTATTTTCCCTGGCGATATCAACCAGCTCTGACTGGGGGATCCCAAGGCGCTCCCAGGCCAGCGAAGAGATATAATCCCTCCACCTGGTCCTAGGTGTACCCCTCGGTCTCTTCCCAGCTGGACGTGCCTGGAACACCTCCCTAGGGAGGCGCCCAGGTGGCATCCTAACTAGGTGCCCGAACCACCTCAACTGGCTCCTTTCGACGCAAAGCAGGAGCGGTTCAACTCCGAGTCCCTCCCGGATGACCGAACTTCTCACCTTATCCCTAAGGGAGACACCAGCCACCCTGCGGAGAAAACCCATCTCGGCCGCTTGTATCCGCGATCTCGTTCTTTCGGTCATGACCCATCCTCATGACCATAGGTGAGGGTAGGAACGAAAATGGCCCGGAAGACAGAGAGCTTTGCCTTCTGGCTCAGCTCCCTTTTCGTCACAACGGTGCGGTAAAGCGACTGCAGTACCGCTCCCGCTGCTCCGATTCTCCGGCCCATCTCACGCTCCATTGTTCCCTCACTCGAGAACAAAACCCCGAGATACTTGAACTCCTTCACTTGGGGTAAGGACTCATTCCCTACTTGGAGTGGACAGTCCATCGGTTTCCTGCTGAGAACCATGGCCTCAGATTTGGAGGTGCTGATCCTCATCCCAGCCGCTTCACACTCGATTGCGAACCGATCCAGTGAGTGCTGAAGGTCGCAGACCGATGAAGCCATTAGAACCACATCATCTGCAAAAAGCAGTGGTGCAATCCTTAGTCCACCGAACTGCAGACCCCCTCCCCCATGACTACGCCTCGAAATCCGATCCATGTATATTACAAACAGGATTGGTGACAAAGCGCAGCCCTGGCGGAGGCCAACCCTCACCGGAAATGGGTCCGACTTACTGCCGAGGACCCGGACACAGCTCTCGCTTTGGGAGTACAGACTTTGGATGGCCCTGAGTAGAGACCCCCTCACCCCATACTCCCGCAGCACCTCCCACAGTAACTCCCTGGGAACTCGGTCATACGCCTTCTCCAAGTATACAAAACACATGTAGACCGGATAAGCGTACTCCCAGGCCCCCTCCAGGATCCTTGCAAGAGTAAAAAGCTGATCCGTCGTTCCACGACCAGGACGGAATCCGCATTGTTCCTCCTCAATCTGAGGTTCGACAATCGGCCTGACCCTCCTTTCGAGTACCTTAGAGTAAACTTCCCCGGGGAGGATGAGTAGTGTGATGCCTCTGTAATTGGCACACACCCTCTGATCCCCACTCTGATCGGGGAACCACCACCCCGGTCTGCCACTCCTTCGGTACTGTTTCCGACTTCCGCGCAATGTTGATGAGACAACATTGTCCCATCAACGTCAATCCATTCATGACATGTTCTATCATGTTTTTTATAATTGTTCTTGTAATTTTAACTATATTTTACAATTTCATCTATGTTTGTTATTCTGTAAAGCCCACTGAGACAAACGTGTTTTGTGATATTGGGCTATAAAAATGCACTTTGATTTGATTTGAAAGGCTGTTGTCCTTCAGATAGGCCGACTGCTGAGCGTCCTGCACTGGGCCATGCCCCTCTCTGCATCAGACAGCCCATATCACACAGCTGTGTTTTGGTGGCCTTTTGGTTACATTATCTGATGGTACCTTTCCGTAACCTGCTGAACCTCACCGAGCGCAGACTAATGGTGCATTAACATAGCACCCCTCCATTTGTAAAATAGAAAATTTACCAAAGGCAAACTGACAAATTCCATAACCCCCCAGTTTAATGTATGTATGCTCATATTTTACATCAACATATACAAGTTTCAGTTAGTGTACCTAAGTAATAGTTCTGTAAGAATATTAACCGGGTATTCCTTCAATGCTCCTAATCCCCCTTTGAACCTTACTGGTCTGAATAACTGCTCAAGATTGATCTTTAGCTCACCAGTAGAAAGACTGACCAATTAGAACCTGCAAATAAAAAATATAGACTTCCAAACAAGTTACAATTGGTCACTGAATGGTAAGGATTATTATTATTATGACTTAATGAATCAAATGAACACATTTTGAGAACTACTTGATGGATTGACATTCATTTGAAAGCAGAGTTTATGGCAGTGGTGGTTATACCCTGTTAAATCCTGAGGGTCTACCTGAGATCAGCTGTTCTTTACAAGGGGCCAATTAAAATCTGAAACTCAAAACAAAATCTGACATTTCTAGATTCATTTTTGAAAAGTCTAACAGGTCATCTAAAGATATTAGGTATGAAGCTTTATACGGTTCCTTGATATGATTTATACTGATATGTAATAAAATGACACAGGATAATGATTTTGTGAACAATCCATTCATACGGTGTTTATTTTTTATTATCTGATGTCAGTAGTTTGCAGCCAATCTAATACTCTCAATATTGAGAGGAGAAACCAGCCCTCCCAATCTGGAATGATTCTAGTTTTTGTCATTTTCACAGGGACTGCATTGTATTTTTACTTTTATTACTTTGCATATCAGAGGGTCTCTGTGTATGTGTGAGCATGTGTAACTATGTTAGCACTCTGATGACTATCTGCACACGTTTTGCTATAAGTGAGCAGTGGTATTCTCAGATTTAGTGTTCTTGCCTGGCGGGTCTTAGCAAGACATCCTGAAGTGGTTTGAAGGTCTTTAGTATAATTATAATACATTCTCTTTATATCTCAAAAACTGTTTAAATGTTAATATAACTGCCAAAACATATTTGGCCTTTCAATATCCAAGCCCCGGGATGAATTGCAGTCCCAGTGCTTCCATCAACACTCTGCTCACAGCCCAAACACTTTATTGGAATTACAATGAGTCTTAATAGGACCTCAGCCATCTATATCAACAGGTCTCTTCTGAGAGTATATTGACAGTGTGAAAAAACACTATTACTCTTGGAAATCAAGTGGTGGTGAAGTCCATAGGGACTTGGCTTGGCAACTGGAAGGTCACCAGTTCAAGTCCCGGAAAGACCAAGTCCTACCGAGGTGTCCCTGAGCAAGGCACCGTTCCCTACACTGCTCCCCGGGCGCCGTACATAATAGCAGCCCACTGCTCCTAACACTAGGATCGGTCAAACGCAGAGAAACCGTTTTGTTACATTGGGATTGGGCTATATAAATAAATATTGATTGATTGATTACATAGTACCTGTACTACGTAATGACAATAAGTTAAATATTCTTCAATCTTCTTCCAGTTCATTATTCAAAATGTTAAGAGTTCCTTATTTTTAAACTGAAACTTGCACTACTGTTCAAAATAAATAAAAAACAAACCTGGAATTATGCATTTGGGACTTTTCTTTTCTTTTTCTTGTTGTACCGAACCCGTACCGAACCGTAACCCCAAAACCGTGAATTCTGTGAACGGTTACACCCCTATAGGCCATTATTCCTTTTATTTTAGCATAAACAACACAGACAACAGACAATGCTTTAAAAACCACCAAAACAAACATGACCACTCAAATAATTGAATAGGGGATGCTTCGACAGCATCTCTGCAGCATTGCTACCACTTGTTCATCTGAGCAATGACTGCTGGAACAAAGCGGTTTTTAGACCGCTTTGTTCTATGTCTTGGGACCATTAACCTCCAAACTCTAGGAAGAGGCTCAAATACACCATTTTATACATGGAGCTAGATAACCGCTGTAACTATCTGATGTACAGGGACTCTAGAAAAAGCTCTGACTCACCGATCATTCTGCAAGACCCCTGTAAAGCTACGGACCGAAAAAGTGAGCTGGAACTCACCATAAAGCTGTGTTAAGTCGCGCAGAGCTGCAGATTCGGCTGATAATTCTCTGCAGATTCATCACTTGATACTAAGTATGCGGCTTCTGTGGGATTAATGCGTTGATCTGCTAATCAGTGGTGAGTGGTTCAATCCCAGTTCCTGCAGTCAACATGCCAAAGTATACTTGATCCAGATACTGAACCCTACAAAGATCCGGTGGTCTTGTCTATTGACGTCTATGTAAGAGGCTTTGGATTAAAGTGGGGGCTAAATAACATGTAATGTATTATTACAGTATACTGTGCAATATAATAAATATAAGACTTTTTCTGGATATACCTGCAACAACCATGGACATCTTTTAAAGGCAGCAGCAGAAACACAACAGGAACATACTAAGTTAAATACAATTAGTATAACATCAATATACAGTACAGTGGTGCTGAAAAAAGTTCCAAAACCCAGATGTGTCAACATTTAACCATTTACCAGTGGTTGTGGTTAGAAGCCTGAAATAAGGTCTGAAGGTGAAACAAGCTGTAGAAATGTTCAAGTCTCGTAATTCTCCGAAGTTTCTTTGTGTCATAAAAATGGCAGTTGATAACAAGTAGGGTTGGGAACCGAAACTCGGTTCCAAATGAGAACAGATAAGAAAATGCTGGGTACCGGGTACCCATACAAAATACACAATTTCGGTTCTGCTTAACGGTTCCTAAACGCGGTAGACTCTGTATTCCACCGGGTCCGTCTACGCCGCGGTGACCCGGTGGAATACAGGGTAAGGGCGGACTGGCCATCTGTGTGTTCTGGGGAATCACAGAACGGCCGGTCGTCAGCGGGCCGTTGACGACCGGCTCGGTTCGCTGGCGGCCGGCACTGCCCTTCATTTTTTTAAACGGCATCATGTAAGTTGCACTGACAGGCGACAGAGGTCCACAGTTGCCCCGCAGCAAGGCTCCCCCCACCCTCCCGTAGACAGTTCACGAGCTTAGTCATGTTACGGTTGAGTGAAGGAAGCAGGACCCAAATGCAGATAACTCTGATTAACCTTTATTTCATGGAATATGAAAATAACGTGGACAAAACAGAACACTCACCGGTGAACTCAGTCACAAACAAAAGACGAACCAACACTGAACACAGGAAGAGACAAGACTAAATACAGGGAGGGGTAATCACAGGACGAGACACAGCCGGGCAGGGGAGGAGAAACACAAGGGCCACAGGTGAACACAATCAGACAATTAGACACCAGGGAAACTGACGACAGGGAGGAAAAACACAGGGAGAGGGACCAGACATTACACAAGGAGGAAAACAAGACAGGGAGAACCGAACAGCAAAATAAACCCAAACATACAAAACTACAAACGTGACATAACATGAGAATCGTGACAGAACACCCCCCTCAAGGGACAGATTCCAGACGTCCCTAAAAAAAAAAGAGGGGGTCCGGAGGAGGGGACACAAAACTAGGGCCACCAGGGTGGGTGGAGGGGGTCTGGAGGACGGGTTTTGGGCTGACAGCCCAGGAGCATAGCGGAGGGCCCGAAAGGGATCTCGGGCCGACGGCCCGAGGTGCAGAAGCCGAGAAGGGGGACTCGGGCAGACGGCCCGGGGGCAAGGCAGAGTCCAAGGTGGGGGTCTCGGGCGGACGGCCCGGGGGCAAGGCAGAGTCCATGGTGGGGGTCTCGGGCGGACGGCCCGGGGGCAAGGCAGAGTCCATGGTGGGGGTCTCGGGCGGACGGCCCGGGAGCAGAGACCATGTAGGGGCGAAGACCACAGCGGGCGAACTCAGGGGGCCGAGCATGAGGGCGAAGGCAGCGGCAGGAAGAGTCAGGGGGCCGGGCCCGAGGGTGAGGACCGTGGCTCTCAGGGGGCCGGGCTCGAGGGTGAAGACCGCGGCTCTCAGGGGGCCGGGCTCGAGGGCGAAGACCGCTGTACTCAGGGGGCCGGGCTTGAAGGCGAAGACCGCGGCTCTCAGGGGGCCGGGCTCGAGGGTGAAGCTGACGGGACAGCTCCAGAGGCCGGGCAGGAACTGGAGGCGGTGGGACAGGCTTCGGCAGGATCCCCCACGGAAGAGGACCAGGAGTTGGCAGAACCCCCGGCGAGACAGGTGGCGGCGGGACCTCCAACGGAACAGGACAAGGGGTTGGCAGGACCCCTGGCAGAAGAGTAGTCGGCAGGACCCCCGGCAGAAGAGTAGTCGGCGGGACCTCCAACGGCGCAGGACATAAGATTGGCAGGGCCCCCGGCAGAGGAGTAGTCGACAGGACCTCCAACGGGACAGGACATAGGGTTGGCAGGACCCCCGGCAGGAGTGTAGTCGGCGGGACCTCCAACGGGACAGGACACGGAGTTGGCAGGACCCCGGCAGGAGAGCAGTCGGCGGGACCTCCAACGGCACAGGACACAGGGTTGGCAGGACCCCCGGCAGAAGAGTAGTCGGCGGGACCCCCAACGGGACAGGACATGGAGTTGGCAGAAACCCCGGCAGGAGAGCAGTCGGCGGGATCCCCAACGGGACAGGACATGGAGTTGGCAGAACCCCCGGTAGGAGAGCAGTTGACGGGACGCCCAACGGGACAGGACATGGAGTTGGCAGGACCCCCAGAGGAACCTCCAACGGCACTTGAGTAGGGAGAGAGAGGGCTTGAGAGGGAACTCGAGAGGAAACTTGAGAGTTGACTTGAGAGGTGACTTGAGAGAGATCTCGAGAGGGAACTCGAGAGGTGACTTGATAGGGAACTCGAGAGGAGACTCGAGAGAAGGCTTGAGAGGGAACTCGAGAGGTGGCTTGAGAGGGAAATCGAGAGGAGGCTTGAGAGGGGACTTGAGAGGGAACTTGAGAGGGGACTCGAGAAGGAACCTGAGCGGGAACTCGAGAGGAGACTTGAGAGGTGACTTGAGAGGGGACTCGAGAGGGGACTCGAGAGGAGACTAGAGAGGAAACTTGAGAGAGGACTTTTGTCGGTCGGTACACCCACAGGACACGGGGAGCTGGGGTCGGCCGGAACGCCGACAGGACACGAGGGGCTGGAGTGGGCCGAACCACAGACATGACACAGGGAGCTGACGTCGGCCGGAGAGCCAACAGGAGACGAGGAGCTGGAGTTGGCCGGTACGCCGACAGGACATGGGGAGCTGGCGTCGGCCGGAGAGCCAGTACTGGAGCCGAAACCATGGCTGCTGGGGCCAGAACTGGGGCTGGAACCATGGCTGTGTGGGCCGGTTCTGGAGCCGGAACCATGGCTGCTGGGGCCAGAACTGGGGCTGGAACCATGGCGGCTGGGGCCGGTGCTGGAGCCAGAAACATGGCTGCAGGGGCCGCTGCTGGAGCCGGAAACATGGCTGCAGGGGCTTGGGCTGGTAGCCTGGACCTGTGTCTCCTTCTCTTGGGAGCCTTTTGGAGGCTCCGTGGACCTCCAACAGCCAGACGAGACCCATCAAAAGCGTTCTCGAAATAAGCTATGTTGGGAACTGTGGCAGGCAGGGGGTTAGCATGCCTGGGGCTAGCAGGCCGGGAAACGCATGTCTGGAGGAAGTCCATAATCCAGCCAATTAAGAACTTCACTAACCCTGGTTTCTCTGTTGCCCTCTGGTACGCCTCTGCCAGGGAAGCCCTCTTTTGCTCCGCACTGGTTGCTCCTCTCCATTCACCATAGCTGCAAGCCAGCAAGTAGGTAAATGAATATAACTCCACCTCAAATGGATCATCTGCTGGGTCCATATGTGGTTGGTTCGTACTGTTACGGTTGAGTGAAGGAAGCAGGACCCAAATGCAGATAACTCTGATTAACCTTTATTTCAAGGAATATGAAAATAACTTGGACAAAACAGAACACTCACCGGTGAACTCAGTCACAAACAAAAGACGAACCAACACTGAACACAAGAAGAGACTAAATACAGGGAGGGGTAATCACAGGACGAGAAACAGCCGGGCAGGGGAGGAGAAACACAAGGGCCACAGGTGAACACAATCAGACAATTAGACACCAGGGAAACTAACGACAGGAGGAAAAACACAGGGAGAGGGACCAGACATTTTTTATTTGTAAAAATGTCAGATAAAGCTTAAAAGAATAAAGATATTTTTGTTATCTAAACATTTGACCTCTTTCTTTTAAAATGTTGGAATCGAAACGGGGAATCGATAAGAAACGGAATCGATAAGCAGAACCGGAATCGGAATCGATACATTTCAAACGATACCCATCCCTACTGACAAGTGACTACAAACGCAACACGCTAAACATCAGCAGCCTTGAGCTCAGTGGAAGTGATAGGCAATGCGACCGTGATGTAGTTTGTTTATAGCCTAGTGTTAGCTTTTTACTTCTGGCGATTGCATTTTACTCTTCAAAAATAGTGGCTTATTTGAAGATGATCCTACTGAACGAAACGTGTTGAGGTTCATAAACGTGTGTTTGCCACAGAACTTATTTTTCTGCACCATTCCAAAATCCAATGGGGAAATTCCATTGCTTAAAACTACGTCATCACTACACTAACCTATAGATAAGGCAATGTTGACAAATCGTTATCTGAAGAATATTTTATGCCAGCTTTTTATTGTACCCTATAGATCAAGAAAATATTTGATGTTCGTTTCTGTTTTGCTTTACTTGTTGTAATTACTTCATTATACATTCAAACACCATGCACGCAAAGGAAACATAATAGTCTGAAAAGAAACCGTCTCTAAGACTTAAGGGGTTTGTTTATGTTTCATAATTAATAATATGACTTATTTTAAACAACGGGAGATAAGTAGCTCTATTACTGCAAAGATAACAATTGAACTCATTTATTCTCTCAGAAACTCTGTCAAAGAGAAGCTTTGGTCGACTGCAGGCTCAGAACGTGTGGAGTATCCTTTCCATACCGAATCAGCTTTGTTTTCAGCCAAGCACATCTTTAACTGAAAATGCAGCACAATGAAATGCCTATGATGCTCAACTGAAGCAGCCTAAAGACAAACATTTCTTTCTCATGGTAGATTATGAAATGCTGCATGGTAAATCCATCCATCCATCCATCCATCTTCTCCCGCTTATCCGTGGTCGGGTCGCGGGGGTAGCAGTTCCAGCAGTTCCAGCAGAGAGCCCCAAACTTTATTTTCCCTGGCGACATCAACCAGCTCTGACTGGGGGATCCCAAGGCGCTCCCAGGCCAGCGAAGAGATATAATCCCTCCACCTGGTCCTAGGTCTACCCCTTGGTCTCTTCCCAGCTGGACGTGCCTGGAACACCTCCCTAGGGAGGCGCCCAGGTGGCATCCTAACTAGGTGCCCGAACCACCTCAACTGGCTCCTTTCGACGCGAAGGAGGAGCGGCTCAACTCCGAGTCCCTCCCTGATGACCGAACTTCTCACCTTATCCCTAAGGGAGACACCAGCCACCCTGCGGAGAAAACCCATCTCGGCCGCTTGTATCCGCGATCTCGTTCTTTCGGTCATGACCCATCCTTCATGACCATAGGTGAGGGTAGGAACGAAAATGGCCCGGAAGACAGAGAGCTTTGCCTTCTGGCTCAGCTCCCTTTTCGTCACAACGGTGCGGTAAAGCGACTGCAGTACCGCTCCCGCTGCTCCGATTCTCCGGCCCATCTCACGCTCCATTGTTCCCTCACTCGAGAACAAGACCCCGAGATACTTGAACTCCTTCACTTGGGGTAAGGACTCATTCCCTACTTGGAGTGGACAGTCCATCGGTTTCCTGCTGAGAACCATGGCCTCAGATTTGGAGGTGCTGATCCTCATCCCAGCCGCTTCACACTCGGTTGCGAACCGATCCAGTGAGTGCTGAAGGTCGCAGACCGATGAAGCCATTAGAACCACATCATCTGCAAAAAGCAGTGGTGCAATCCTTAGTCCACCGAACTGCAGACCCCCTCCCCCATGACTACGCCTCGAAATCCGATCCATGTATATTACAAACAGGATTAGTGACAAAGCGCAGCCCTGGCAGAGGCCAACCCTCACCGGAAATGGGTCCGACTTACTGCCGAGGACCCGGACACAGCTCTCGCTTTGGGAGTACAGACTTTGGATGGCCCTGAGTAGAGACCCCCTCACCCCATACTCCCGCAGCACCTCCCACAGTAACTCCCTGGGAACTCGGTCATACGCCTTCTCCAAGTCTACAAAACACATGTAGACCGGATAAGCGTACTCCCAGGCCCCCTCCAGGATCCTTGCGAGAGTAAAAAGCTGATCCGTCGTTCCACGACCAGGACGGAATCCGCATTGTTCCTCCTCAATCTGAGGTTCGACAATCGGCCTGACCCTCCTTTCGAGTACCTTAGAGTAAACTTTCCCGGGGAGGCTGAGTAGTGTGATGCCTCTGTAATTGGCACACACCCTCTGATCCCCCTTTTTAAAAAGGGGAACCACCACCCCGGTCTGCCACTCCTTCGGTACTGTTTCCGACTTCCACGCAACGTTGATGAGACGTGTCAACCATGACAGTCCCTCAACACCCAGAGCCTTCAGCATTTCCGGGCGGATCTCATCCACCCCCGGGGCTTTGCCACTGTGGAGTTGTTTGACGACCTCAGTGACCTCCCCCCGGGAGATTGGTGTTGATCCCCCGTCATACTCCAGCTCTGCCTCTAACATAGAGGCAGAGCATGCATGGTAAATCACTATGGCAACTAAATATTGTCTCAGCCAGAGGTAATATTGTTGCATATCTTAATTCCTTGATCCCATATTTATTTTTGTCTTATCTGCTTTTCTCTTCTCTCTACAGTACAGACAACTTTTGTTATAAATCAAAACTAAAATGAATTGATGAGCATATTATCAGCTGTTATTTACTAGGACTCAACTTCCTTTTGAGTAACAAATCACATTTTACCATATAGATTTGAAGCTAGTTTCAAGTAACAATAAACGCAATATGAACAAAAAAAATGACAAACACAAGGCTTAATGTAAAGCATATGTATTATAGTCTCTTGGTCATGTTTCCAGTAGCTATACTTTAGTTGATCCACTCCTAACAACCTCATTTAATCTCACAACCTTGATTTATTTTAACTGAGACATGGCTTAAACCTGGGAACAGCTGCTCCTTAGTGAACGCTGTCCTTACAAATACAAGACATTAATCTCCAAAGGCTTACAGGTTTTGCGGAGGGCAGTGCAGCTGTTTGAAAGAATAATTTAACTGTAATGAGATCGCATGGGATACCTTTGATAGCTTTGAAGTTGAAAAGGAATCTAACTTTGATACAACCAATGTTAATACCTAGGCCGTCTCCGATACCGAACTCCGGTGCTGATAAGGCTCCGGTGAACGGCCGTCCAATCTTTTTAGGACTTCAAAACCCCCCAGAATCTACACGCAAGATCAACGTAATCTATTTAGGGGGGCGTTTACAACGTGGCCTCTAACACCACGCTGCCCGTCGTATCACTTATTTCAGGCACTAAAGCGTCGGTCTCCGACCGCCTGGATAACTGGGTCAAAGTTATGGGCCTTGGAAAATATTCCACAACAGTTTTTTCTTTTTATCAATTTTGATAATCTAAAGTTTCTTTCTTTTTATCAATTTTGATAATCTAAAAACCTTAGTCTAATAATATTTTGTTCAATACTTAAATCAATGGGAATCTTCAGATTTGAGTGTGGATTTACACAACATCAATTACATCAATAACAATCACATTAAGATTGAAACATTCAATCACAATGATTGATACAGCCAATCATAATAGAAAAATCATCTCTCATCAGTGTTTGATCATCCTTTGTCAAAAGCATAATAATGAACACACATAAAACACAGGTGCACAATAGAAAAAATATTTGTTTTAAACTAATATCTTTTATCATTTACCATTAGTCAATTTCACTTATCAAACTATAAAATCAAAACCAGCTTGCCGCTTTAAAGATTTACTTCAAGGCAATCACCAGTCAAAAGCATTTTAAAATTTAGGATCCTAAGAGATCCAGCTAAGGTATACAATTCACACTGGTGATTTGATCAATCTGTAATCTGCAAAAGTGCAGTGTCCTCAATTTTAGGATTACTTTTACGTTTACTTAAATACGCTTTATTCAAGAGTAAGGCACTTAGTCAAATCAATACATTCATTTTAGTCAAGTACATTGTTCAAAATCTGAAAAGGAAAAGTTAGGCAAATATTCAAAGACTTTTGTAAAAACCTGGAAAGGAAGGATTAAACATTCTTAAAACTTGAATTATTACATTTGTGAATGCTACCACTGATCTGTACCAAATTAAGTCTATCAATTATTCCTATTAGCCATACTTACCTGAGCTACTTATGGTACTTGGAAAGGATTCTTCTGTGTTTATCTAATGTTGAATGTATAATATCAATTTCTTTAAATTATACTTCTCTAATTTGAGGATCAAATATGCTACATAATTGTTATATGAAATATTATAAATATTTGTTTTGGGACAAAACTGAAATGAATCCAGTACTTGAAACATCATTGTAGGTCTTTCTGTGCATGGATAATACATTAAAGAGTAGTGTTGTTAAGCCTGATTGCTGGACGATTAAGGATATTAACATTATCTGTGATAATAGTAGAAATATCTTATTATTCAATACTTTATAATCTGAATTAATTTTGTTTAGTGCGAAAGTGTAATCTGATCCGGCAAAAATATATTAATCACCACTATTCAACACATGTCTGGTCATTGGAAATATAAATACAGTCATTAATTGTACATATGTAAACATCCAAGATATAAAATCAATTCAAAGTTCATCTTTGTACGAGAGCTGGAAGAACGTGTCCTTCAGTCTTTCTGACTCGTTCTCCTCCTCTCTTTATGACAACGAGTGTCTGGTGTGTAAAGGCATCCTGATACTGTAGGTTAGCACTGAGGTGCTGATTGGCTCAAACTCTTCTTCATCAGAGCGCCATATTTAAACCCCCCAATTGCTCTGCTTTTGTGTGGCTCATTCGTGAGCACTGTAGTTGATCCCCCAGTGAAACGGAGGCTCATCCGCCTGCATTCCTTCTGCTATCTGCTTGAGAGCAGTGCCAGACAAAACTGCGTATTCCAAGTGGCGCATCCAGGTCTCCCCCGTGATGGGAGAGGTTAGGAAGATATATGCTCCCCCAAGAAACAAGGAACCTTGTATGAAGCCTCTGAAGTCCTCGCTCGTCCCGCAGGGTTGTCTGCCTGAGCCCACCGAGCAGAAAGGTGAAGAAGCATCCCATCTCCTCAGATAGTTGAAGATTAGAATCCTCTCATCTCGAAACCACCTCGTGCCTCCTTGCCCGTAGATGGGGTGCCCTCTGCAGCCGGAGAGTGACACCCTCTCTCTCTGACCCTTGGCCTTCAGAGCTGTCCTAGTTATTGGGTTAACATTTGATAGGGATGTTTTCCTGAGTGCAGACAACTCAAAGTAATGGATTAGCACATTATCATTTAATTACAAAAATAGGATAGGCCCCTCAGAATTATTTGGGAGCCTTCCTGACACATGCACATGCATAAATGTAAGTTTTGTGTTAGTCATTTTAACATGCAAGAATCATACAGTATACTCATCAGTCCAAAGCAGAGAAATGTTATTTTAAGTTAAAGGTGAGCTAGTCCCTGCGGATATCACCCCTTCTCAATGATTCTAAATGTTATATTAATTCACCATTTACCATTTGATAACATATTAGTTTATCAGAAATATTTTCCTCTTCCATAAAACAGGTTTGTGAAATAAATGTTCCAATATAAAATCAATTACTCAATATAATTGACTCTTCCCTCCCTTTTCTTATATGTCACATATGAAATAATAACTTAGGAGTCTATTTAAGCATGGTGTAATCTATTACTCGAGAAGACTCAGTATCACCTGTGTGCAGCTTACAAAAAAACAATTGTGAGAAACATATATTATGCAGGAACTGTATACCTTTGTTGAAAAACAAAGCATATCTGATTTGGGAGGAAAAGCTTCATCCCCCTTAACATCTGAGTTACCACTGAAGGCATAGCATGAATGATAGTGGGTGTCTGAGGGTGTTATTATTGAGAAATGTCAAACACATTCAAAACCTTACATTTGAAAACAGGTTTGCATTCCTCCACTTAAAATGACATTATCATTGGAAACAATAAAAGCTAATTGTTTTGATGTAGAATCTATCAATTGAATTGTTAGAGCAGAACAGAATGGTCGTATTGTAGCCTGAGTACCGTGCAGCCTTTAGTTTCACCAGGTGGAAACATTGTCCATATAATGTGAATACATGTAGAACTAGACATTCAGAGGCCCCTGACATTTAGGCCTATTTTAAAAATAGTAGGGGCTTTTAACAGCTTGTCAACCTACAGGCATCCTCTGCTTAGCAGTATGAATAGCCTTAAAAAAACAACCCACTCTGCGGTAACGAGAGTCATATTTCTGAACCAAATGCCCTAAGTTAAGCCGTTAGTCCCATCTGACTGACCCAAGGGTTGTTGCTGGTGTGACCGGGAGGCTTCCAGGTTTTCAAAGCAGATGTCAAGCTTTCAGTTCATGGCTTGGTGGGGGGAGTGGCCCACGTGAGACAGTATTGTTCAGTTTGAGGAGCGTCATTGTGGGTGTGTGTATGTGCTTGTCTGCCCAAGGTTTAAAACATTTGGGACAGCAGTGAAAATGTTATGAGAAACAATTTGTTGCTTAGATTAAACTCGAAGGAAGCTAGACTGGAACATTTTAAATAAATCAAAGCACTTGCACATTAATTAAATACATTTGACATTTAGCTCGAACTGGGTTCAATA
Organism: Gymnodraco acuticeps; assembly: GCF_902827175.1. Classification (NCBI taxonomy): domain Eukaryota; kingdom Metazoa; phylum Chordata; class Actinopteri; order Perciformes; family Bathydraconidae; genus Gymnodraco; species Gymnodraco acuticeps. Next base: position 146,085 of record NW_022991985.1, on the reverse strand, counting down.
CTTATTTAAAATTGGGCTCGAGTAGAACCCCTGGATTTGGCTTGCAACACAAAAGTGATACTGATCTAAAGAGATTGCCCAAGGTTTAAAACATTTATTATGCACACAATAAAAACTTCAACAAATATATATTGATCCTGGCTTAACCAGCGATCTTTACTCTATTGTCCATAAGCTCGGTTTCAGAAAACTTTTCAGTAGTTTAACAACTACTTTAATTTTAGTAATGTCTAAGGAGACCAATTGGTTGATACGAGAAATAATTTGAAGCAGTTTAATAAAGAATGTTAAACTATTTTTAAAACTGTAATTGAACTTCAACTTATATTAATTATCTGATTCCAGTGGCCAGTTGGAACAGACAATCAACAAAGTTTCCATTTTGCAGCAACAGCGCAAAAGGTTTCAACAACAATTAGTATTATGTCTGAGTCTAGTTCTGTCTTATCTGCTTTGTTTCGGAATGTGTTCAATACATTAAGTTTTTATTCATTATTACTATACAATACATAGATTAAGAATAAATGAAACAAATAATACAACATTGACCTACAAAAACAGATTTTGCAACCCTGATCTCCTCAGGCAGGTCTCTGAGGGTCTCGGGACGCAGGACGGGGCATAGGGTTTATACAAGGTCACAAAGATATCTTAACATACCAGCAATACCATTTAAGAATGGATTCTTAAAGCAATATAATCTTATTTTCTTCTTACACCTACAGCGCACACCCTGAACAATGGGCTTCTTGTTTACATTTTCCCCTGCACACTCAGATGCAGGACATAAAAACACTCTTTTGCTATTTATTTTCATTTTGCAGCACATTTATACTACCAGAATTTTGCTTTACATCTTTATATTATTTATTTTTCTCAAGTCATTTACTTTTGGTGAGATAACTAAAGTTTAGTTCATTTTACCCTGTCTATGGACTGATTCATTATTAGTTGTTACAAAACATACACAAGACGGCGGGACAAACCAATATAGACCCCCCATACAAACAATCAGACAAACAAAACATGAACTCGTAATAAACACCAGCGCGACAGCAAAGCTCATCCAGTTCAATTTAGTCCGAATTAGGAGGTTTCAGAGGGGGTAGGGAATTATAGAAATGGAGCACCTACTTGCGCATCCACCCTTGTACAAGTGCTAAGATCGTGCCTGAAGACCGTCCAAAAGCAATAACTAGCTTATCCTCTTGCGACAACCACTACTCCATCAGTGGCGCTATGAACCCCCGACCAGGAGAACATAGACTTTTTTTCTCTACCCTTTCTCTCCAAAAACAGCCCAGTTAACTGTAGTCCTACACGACCAGCCTATATACCCGCCATCGAGTTCATCACAACGGTGAAACAGAGCTTCTGTTTCACACTTGCTTGCCACTGCCCACCTGTGATCAATTAGCCTATAATGTTTATGTATGCACCCCGGACCGCCACCAGCTGGTCCAGCAACGTAGGCAACACTTCCAAGCAACGTAGGAAATGTTCCTCCAGCAGAGTAGAGAGCTGTGGCACATCAGGTGATGCACGCACCTCGTGCTGCCCCAGCCTTACCAGCAATGCAGAAGACGGTCACAAACAACGAGTGCTTTTAGACCATCCCGTTTTTAATAGGGATGGCGGTGGTGTGAATTAAAGATATTGACAGGAATTGTGACTTTCTTCCTCTCAGCTGCACGGCTGCAGCCACCCAGACACGGTGTTACGGTTATCTAAGAGAACCCAAACGCAGGACACGGCAGTGTGTTACAAAGGTTTTATTTGGAGGAGATAATCCGGCTGGAGAGTATCCACTGGAGCGTAATCCACTGAAGAGTATCCTCCGGAGTTTTAATCCACTGGAACGTAATCCACTGAAGCGTAATCCTGGAGCACAAGAAGAACAGGTAAGAATATATTCAGGTGTAGTGAAAATAGTCACTATACTTTAAGAAGGCTGAGAAGGCTAAGAGTTTTACCACTGGGGTTTAACAACGATCTGGCGCTGACAGGTTGTGGAGCCTCCGCTGATATACCATCTGTAGAGGAAACTTCTGTGTAGCTATGCAGTGGGAGTCACCGACTCAGGAAGGAGACACGGTAGGAGCAGGAGCTTTGATGTCAAACACTGATGGTTTATTTGGAGTTACGGCCGGAGGATTCACATCACAAGTCCAAGAGCCAGAGGTTCTGACTTCACGGTAGAGTTGCTACGTCAATTCTGGAGAGCCTCTCTCTTGCCAGCCCATTTAACTGGTTCCACAGAGAGTCATCAACATGTTTTGATAAGATAGCTTTAGATAGTTTGGGCACACTAAGTTACCAGCTTCCGCCACTTATGGCCTTGCATATGTCATGCCCTGGAGTCCTCAGACAACAGAGAAGGAAGTGTCCCAGTGTACCCACAATACAGACCATCTGTGACCCAGTATTGACTGGACACAGAATGGGAACAATAACATTATTGGCTGAAACAGCCTGTGTCCTTAAAGGAGGTAAACAGACATCAAGGTTTGTCCTGTATGTCACATCTTGGCGTCTATGATAATTATTTCCTTAACACCATCCGTAATGGCTGATGGGAATCAGGTGTGTCGCAGAGGAGAGTGCCCAACTGTTTGAATCTGGTGGAGATTTGAGCCGGGAGCCAGGAGTGACAGGCACCACGCCCACACAGACAGGGAAAGGGAAAACACACACACAAGGAAGGTGGCTGGAGAATGCAACCACCACAGTACCCCCCCCTTAAGGGACGCCTCCAGGCGGTCTACCAGGTCTACCAGGTCTTCCAGGGTTATCCCGGTGGAAGTCCCGTATCAGAGATGCGCCCACGATGTCTCGCCGGGGAACCCAACACCTCTCCTCTAAACCATAGCCCTCCCAATCCACCAGATATTGGAATCCCCTTCCACGGCGACAAACGTCCAACAATCGCCTGACGGTGTAGGTTGGATGATTATTGATGATGCGGGGGGGGTGGGGGAACACTCACTGGAGGAGACAAAGGACTGCTGGCAACAGGTTTCAACAGAGATACATGAAATGTTGGATGAACCTTCATGTGTGAGGGAAGTTTGAGTTTGACTGCAGATGGATTAATAATGGAGTCGATGATGAAGGGGCCGACATACCGTGGGGTAAGTTTCTTTGACTCTGTCTTGAGTGGGAGATCTTTGGACGAAAGCCAAACACTCTGACCTGGTAAGTAGTTGGGGGCCTGGGTCCTGTGGCGGTCTGCGATGAGGCGGTTGCGGGCAGCGGAGCGGAGCAGGGCTGCTTGGGTGTCCCTCCACACCTTACGACAGCGACGAAGGTGGGCCTGAACGGAGGGAACAGCAACTTCCTCTTCCTGGGCTGGAAACGGAGGTGGTTGGAAACCCATGGCACAATGAAAAGGTGAAATACCTGTGGCTGCACTTGGCAGGGAGTTGTGGGCATACTCAATCCATGGCAGATGTGGGACCCATGACGAAGGGTTCTTGAAAGCCACACAACGAAGGGCCGACCCCAGATCCTGATTGGCCCGTTCTGTTTGCCCGTTCGTCTGAGGATGATAGCCAGATGACAGGCTCACCGATGCTCCCAGAGCCTGACAGAAGGCCTTCCAAACGTAGGAAATGAACTGGGGGCCCCGGTCAGAGACGATGTTGGTGGGGATCCCATGAAATCGAACTACATGGTTGACCAGAAGATCTGCAGTCTCTCGGGCAGTGGGAAGTTTGGAAAGAGCCACAAAGTGTACCATCTTTGAGAATCTGTCCACAATAGTTAGGATGATGGTATTTCCTTGTGAAAGTGGAAGTCCAGTAACAAAATCCAATGCCACATGCAACCAAGGGCGACTAGGTACTGGCAGTGGGCGAAGCAGGCCAGCGGGAGGCTGGTGGGAGGACTTGGCGCGGGCACACACTGTACAGGCAGCAACAAAGGCCCTGGTGTCTTGAGCCATGGAAGGCCACCAGAAGCGTTGTTTGAGAATGAACAGTGTGCGAAGGACACCAGGATGACATGAGAAACGAGAGGTGTGTGCCCACTGCAGGACCTTGGAGCGAACAGGGGTAGGCACAAAAAGACAATTAGCTGGGCAGTTACCTGGGCTAGGCTGCGCTCGCTGGGCCTCCCTGACCAATGACTCAATCTCCAAGGTAACAGTCCCCACCACGCAGGAGGCAGGCAGGATAGTGTCTGGACTGGCAGCTGGTCCATCGGATGCGAACTGGCGAGAGAGGGCGTCAGGCTTGAGGTTCCGTGACCCTGGACGGTAGGTGAGGGTGAATGAGAAGCGGCCGAAATACAGGGCCCATCGAACCTGACGGGAGTTAAGGCGCTTGGCAGATTGGATGTACGCCAGGTTCTTGTGGTCCGTCCATACAATAAAAGGGAGTTCAGCTCCCTCCAGCCAGTGCCTCCACTCCTCTAGGGCAAGTTTGACAGCCAGCAGCTCTCTGTTACCCACGTCATAGTTCTTCTCAGCTGGGGTGAGGCGGCGAGAGAAAAATGCACAAGGATGCAATTTTTGGTCTCGTTCCGAGCGCTGGGAAATAACTGCTCCTACCCCGGTGTTGGAGGCATCGACCTCCACAACGAACTGGCGAGAGGAATCAGGGTGGATGAGCACAGGGGCAGTGGTGAAGAGTCTCTTTAGCTCTGAAAAGTTTGCATCGCACTCTGGGGTCCAGGAAAAGCCAGTTGTGGGGGAAGTGAGTCTGGTTAAAGGACCCGCCACTCTGCTGTAGTCCCTGATGAAGCGCCGATAGAAATTGGCGAAACCAAGAAACTGTTGAAGCAGTTTGACTGAGGTTGGTTTGGGCCACCCCACCACCGCTTGGATCTTCTCAGGGTCGGACCTAAGCTTTCCTTCCTCAACGATGTAGCCCAGGAATGAGACTGTGTTGACATGGAATTCGCATTTCTCCGCCTTTACAAAGAGTCTGTTCTCCAGGAGTCTCTGCAGCACCTGCCTGACATGGATAATGTGCTCCTCCTTGTTACGAGAGAATATGAGGATGTCATCCAGGTAGACAAAGACTGACCGGTTGAGGAGGTCACGGAGCACATCGTTCACCATTGACTGAAAGACTGCAGGGGCATTCGTCAGTCCAAAAGGCATCACCAGATACTCGAAGTGACCGAGTGGTGTGTTAAAGGCCGTCTTCCACTCGTCCCCTTCTCGGATTCTGACGAGGTGGTAGGCATTGCGGAGGTCCAGTTTGGAAAAAATGGTGGCTTCCTGGAGGAGTTCAAAGGCGGAGTTAATGAGGGGTAGTGGGTATTTGTTTTTTACAGTAATGGCATTGAGACCCCTGTAATCAATGCAGGGCCGCAGTGAGCGGTCCTTCTTGGAGACGAAGAAAAACCCAGCACCGACCGGGGAGGAGGATGGCCGAATGACACCAGCAGCCAGGGAGTCATGGATGTAATTTTCCATGGATTTTCTCTCAGGGCGAGATAGGTTGAACAGACGTGAGGAAGGCAGAGGGGCCCCGGGAAGGAGGTCAATGGGACAGTCGTAGGGTCGATGAGGAGGAAGAGAAAGAGCTCGCTGTTTACTGAACACCTCTCCTAGGTTATGATATTCAGTGGGAACAGATGACAGGTCAGGCGGCTCGATCTTGAGTGGTGGAGAGGCGGCCTCTGCTGGCGGTAGGGCAGACTGCAGGCATGAGGATAAGCAAAAAGAACTCCAACTAATGATTTTGCCAGTTACCCAATCAATCTGGGGGTTGTGAGTTCTTAACCAGGGATGGCCCAACACTATGGGGGCCTGAGGTGAGGAAATTAGGTGAAACTGAATAAACTCACGATGGTTTCCAGACAGAATGAGGTTTACTGGCTTGGTGTGGTGAGTGACTTGGGCCAGGAATTTTCCATTTAGAGCATTAGCACTAAGAGGTGAATCTAACACTTCGCAGGAAATTCCTGCCTGAGCTGCAATGTCAATGTCCAAAAAATTCTCATCCGCCCCCGAGTCCACTAAGGCGAGCAGGGGTAGGGACTGTTGGTTGCAGCAAAGCATGGCTTCTAGCTGTGTTCTGGGTCGGGGGTTGAGAGAGGAGGAAGGGCTCGCCAGAATCCCCACAGCTACTGACGAGCCTGACCTTTTGGCAGACTAGGACAGGAGGAAACGAGATGACTGGTTTGGCTGCAATAAACACATTCCCCAGCATGGATCCTTCTAGCACGCTCAGATGGTGAGAGGAGGGCCCTTCCCACTTGCATGGGCTCCTCTCCATGGGATGAGGCTGAGTAAGGAGTCGGGAAAGATCGGGGAATAGGGGTAGTGGCAGTTCCAATTTGGGGATCAAGTGAGAAGTCGCTGGGATTGGAGTGACGGCTAGTCCTATCCCTACGTCTCTCTCTGAGGCGATTATCAATCTTAATGGCTGTGGCAATTAAATTATCCAAGCTAACTGGATCATCCCTAGCAGCTAGCTCGTCTTTAATTGCTTCGTTCAGCCCCTGAAGAAAAGCATCCTGTAGTGACTCGTTATTCCAGCGTGAGTCGGAAGCCACTGTTCTAAACTCCACTGAAAATTCGGCTACACTAGGGGAGCCCTGCCAGAGAGAAAGAAGGCGCCTAGCAGCATCCCTCCCCCGTACCGGGTGATCAAAAACTTTTTTCATTTCGGAAATGAAAGTATCATATGACCAGCAAATGTGTGGCTGGCTCTCCCTAACAGCTGTAGCCCAATCTAAAGCCCTCCCCCTCAACAGGCTCATTACATATGCTACCCTAGCCCCATCTGTGTGATAAGTACTAGGCTGCTGCTCAAAAACTAACGTACACTGGAACAAAAAGGTTCTACAATTACCCAAATCTCCAGCGTATCGTTCAGGTGTGGGAATGACAGCCTCTCGTAGCTGATGGAGGAGTGCGGCAGGAGGGGGGGAGGGGCTGTCGGCTGTGCAGCGTGCTGCGGAGGAAAAGCCTGTGAAGTGAGCAGTTCTACCTGCGTGCCGATCCTTTGCACATTAACGGAGAGGTTCCGGAGAGTCTCCAATGCCTCACGGAGAACTGTATCATGATGCCCCACGAGAGCGCCTTGACTGGCCAGGGCTTGGCAGAGTTCGTCCGTAGTTTTGGCCTGGTAGCCGGTGTCCGCTGGGTCCATACTGGCCAGATCGTTCTGTTACGGTTATCTGAGAGAACCCAAACGCAGGACACGGCAGTTACAAAGGTTTTATTTGGAGGAGATAATCCGGCTGGAGAGTATCCACTGGAGCGTAATCCACTGAAGAGTATCCTCCGGAGTTTTAATCCACTGGAACGTAATCCACTGAAGCGTAATCCTGGAGCACAAGAAGAACAGGTAAGAATATATTCAGGTGTAGCGAAAATAGTCACTATACTTTAAGAAGGCTGAGAAGGCTAAGAGTTTTACCACTGGGGTTTAACAACGATCTGGCGCTGACAGGTTGTGGAGCCTCCGCTGATATACCATCCGTAATGGCTGATGGGAATCAGGTGTGTCGCAGAGGAGAGTGCTCAACTGTTTGCAGCTGGTGGAGATTTGAGCCGGGAGCCAGGAGTGACAGGCACCACGCCCACACAGACAGGGAAAGGGAAAACACACACACAAGGAAGGTGGCTGGAGAATGCAACCACCACACACGGGGGATGTTTACACACACACCCGTGGCTGCTGCTGGAGCCGTGCTCACAGAGGCGATGGGGGGAATATCTCTGGCTGCTTATTTTTAACTGCTGTTTTGGCCGCTGAAAACCTCAGAATCCGGCGATTTGTCCAATACAAATCTTTGACATTGCTTTCAATTCACACAGAAGCTCCACTTCACTGATGCCTTTCTTTAAGGTCTCTCTAAACATGAGCTGTGTATGCTTGTATGGCACTTCCGTCCCGAGCAGCACACACAGAGTAAATCAGCCAGGACTGAGTCCCCAGACCCTGATTTCCTGGGTTTTTTATCCCCAAATGTTCATTAACCAAAAACGAAACGCAGCCGCTCAGTTTCACAGGTCATTTTTTAGGATACCGTCAATCACAGATTCTGGTAAGGCAATGTCCAAATGTGGATTTGAAATTACACTTACCAGTTCTGAAGATGTATTGGTATCCTGCCGACAACGCCAAATTGTAAGGGAAACTTCTGTGTAGCAATGCAGTGGGAGTCACCGACTCAGGAAGGAGACACGGTAGGAGCAGTAGCTTTGATGTCAAAACACTGGAGGTTTATTTGGAGTTACGGCCGGAGAATTCACATCACAAGTCCAAGAGCCAGAGGTTCTGACTTCACGGTAGAGTTGCCACGTCAATTCTAAAGAACTCTACCTCAGACCCATGTATTTAACTAGTTCTGAGAGCATCATCAAACTGCTGCATAACAAGATAAAATCATAACACCTCTATCAACTGACGCCAACAGGCAGGAACATAGAATCATAACACCTCTATCAGCTGACGCCAACAGGCAGGAACAGGGAGACAGAACACTGAGAGCACAGCAGCCAAGGTTACGAGGTGCGTGTGCTCAGTCAGGACAGTTTGAACTTAAAGTTCAAAGTTATGGGCCTTGGAACCAACTCCCAGAAACGTGCAGGTCCGCTGCAACTCTGACTACTTTTAAATCCAGGCTGAAGACTTTTCTTTTTGTCGCTGCTTTTAATTGAACTATTCATATCTTAGACTGCACTGTAACTTTTATTCATGTATTTTTTCTTTTAATGTTTATTTTATTAGGTTTATTTTTAATGACTAATTTTAAATGCCATTTTCTTAATGTCTTTCATTTTTTGTAAAGCACTTTGAATTGCCTTGTGTTGAAAAGTGCTATATAAATAAACTTGCCTTGCCTTACCTTGCCTGGAGGAGAAACCCTGTGTCGTTGGGAGACTCCCTGGTAATTAGGGCAGCTTCAGAACCCACAGTCCCTAACCCCACCCTCTCTTGATCCCCAAATATATCAATCAAAAACAATGCAAATGTAATATCAAACACAGCCAGAGTCAAACATTAATATCACAGCAGTGACATCACCAGCCAGAGTCAAATATTAACAGCAGTGACATTACCACATCAGCAGAGCATATGTCATATTTCAACATTCATCAAAACCACCTCTACCACAGTGACCAATGTGAAACTATAGTTTAACCTTAGCAGAGTTTCTATTCCCCTTAAACAATTTAAATCCAAATGATCAACTAATGTCAGTCTTTTCTAAGGAAGGGTGTTCTTACCTCACTCTAAGACCAAGCAGATACCTTCAGAGACCACGAGAGAGAGACCAGGAGTTTGGGTCGAAGTGTACAAAGTACAAACCGGATTTATTAAGGTTTCAACAAAAATTGAGGATTAAAAGAATCCTTAAAAAATAATAAAGACACCAAGTCAAAATACAATAGCAACAAGTAAAATCTCCTCATGCTGTTCCTTCTTCTCCATCCTTCTTTATAGTCTTCTTCCTCCTCCCTCTCTTCATCATGGGTCATCCCCCTTTCTCTCTTTCAGTCAGAAGGAGGCCACAACTGTTCAATTATTGAACATTACAAAATGTAAGGTTTAAAAATTAAACAAATACAAACTTATACTGTAGTAATGATATGTAATTTTAAAGAGAGGGAATATGAACATTTTTCATGAAAGCAGAACACATTGTCAATGTCATGACTTCAGAATCAAATTATTTTCTTTAAACATTTCAATTTCAAATATGCAAACTTTAAACTTTAATTCATTAACAGATATTTTATTTATTAACAGAGACAAATATGGGCAGCTTGTCTCTACGATTCGCTGTCCCAGGAAGTTGATTCAAATCTGTGCGTAGGTCGCCTGCATCCTGTGCCTCAATGTCTTCATACCCGCTGTAACCGCTCTCAAGGTGTCAAAAACCACAAGCGCCTTCTCTGAATGCTAGCTGGAACTTTTACGCTTTTATTGCACCATCTAAAATGTTTAGTGTGTATAGTTCAAAGGTTCAGAATGTTCTATCTAGTTTCACATGCCTGGTTTCATATGCCTGAAACAACAAGAAGGAAACATACATCCTTTCCATTCACAGCCAATTTAGCATCTTGTATCAATGGTAAGCGTAATAGAGGTAGGTGAGGTAAAGGTCAGGTATGACCGGCCACTTACACAGCAGAACTGTCAACAAAGTCATTTCTTTTTAAATCGATTGCGAAAGCAACTAACAGAGAATGGATGTCGTACTAACCAATCTAATTCCCGTAATGTTTTCTGTTAATATTCCCAAATATAATTTATTGTTTGCAATCCTTTTAGTGTGAAACTGTTAACACTCATCTTATTTTAGAAAACGGACAATGCAATGGACATGTGATGGGGTCGGGAATGTGGAGGAATAAGAGAAAACACTGTTGTTGTCACCATGTTTTCTTCTCTGCAAAAGTAGTGTGTCAGCGTGTTGTGCATCTCAGTGGCCTGACAGCTCGGTGTATTATTATTCAGGCATCTATTGTATTTCTGCAGTTAGCACTTATGCCTCCAAGCTCTTTTTTTAAAGCTCCAACTTGTGTCTGACATGCTTTTGATTTATTAAGATGTTATTGTTGAAAGTGCTTAATCTGTTTCCCTGTATTGTATTTGTGCGCTATAATGTGTAACACTCTGGCTTTAAATGTACAATACACACATGAAGGGAGCTAAATATAATATATGAGCCATATGCAATAAAGGCAAAGCAGATCATTCTGGCTTGGTCTCGCTCATTCCATGTAAGCGTTTGAATGCAGTAGGTAAGCACAGCAGCTGTTCATCCATTCTGTCTGTGCCATTATGTTTTGTAGTTTGACCCTAATGTTCTTTATTACACCTATTTACATTACATATGTTGTCAAAAGGCCCTTTATACATTTGGCTTTGAACAACTCCAGCTGGAAAGATTTTGTTGTGTATGAGAATTACTTTTTCAACTCTATAAAAGTAAGACAAAACCTTACCCTAGTCACCCATCTGCGTCAAATGAGGTCCAAGCTAACGTTATAGTTTTCAAACTACAAAGTCAAATCTAAAGAAGTCGGATTTGCAATTACCATCACCATACACATGTACCAATGACTTAACTAAGTCACTGCTCTCATTATCTGGCGTTCAAAGCTTTCTTTGATCAGTTTTCCACCAATTCAGCAGAACAAAGTAAAAACAGAACATCATTCATTATTTTCTGAAACAAATATGGCAATACAGATGTCTAATAATGGATCCAGTACAAGGACAACATTATGAATGTATATTAATAATTGTTCATTTTGGAAAGGTCTCCACCAGCTACATTTTTTGTCAACGAATTTTTTTGAATGTTGCTCGCATAACGTTAGCCTTCTGGCTTCTAGCAGAGCCAAAGGGTTCTGTAATTGAGACGACTTGCCATGTCGTATATAGGATCGGTCCTATAATGGAATACTGAACAAAGTTTACTTTTTATAAGAACATTATGGGATGGTAATGATTGTATCAGCAAACCCTAAGGTGTAAGCAGTTAAAACATTACATTTTGATGGCAAATCACATGAAAATTAAACCCACTGAATTTTGCATCAAATTCTATTTTATATTTCATATCTGTCCATGGAAAAGAGCTGCAAATTAGCTTTGGTTTGAAGACCTATTTAAAGTGATTTGTATTCCCTTTTATTAATTGTAACAATGCCTACATGTACAAAAATATATATTTTGATAATAGACAAATACTTTGTCATTCATCAGTCTGGTGTACACCCTTATCATGGATTTGCTGGTTCTGCAGGGTTAGGGTTACTGGGGATCAATAATGGTTGGAACCAATCTTTTCTTTTATTCATTATTGATAGTGATTTATTGTTCTACACATTAATATTATCGTTAAGTTCTTTCATGAGCTTCTACCCAAGATGAGTCTTAAACCCTCCATTAGTGGTTGCTGTTCCAACATAACACACTCATGTATAATTACCATTGTTACTAACTCATCATTCTGAATGGAGTGTCATTCAGTATACACGTTATGGGCTGCCAAACAGATGATTACAATTCCAGTTAGTCATCATGAAAGCTTTCAGAATTGGATGAGTGCAGACTGCTGTGGATCGTATTGAATGCACTTGAGAACGAAAATGAATGATCTGGCAGCATTCTCCGCCAGGGAACACGGCGTTGCTGATGGATGGCAGCCTCCAATTTGAAAAAGGCTCAAAGTACTCATTACCTTGTCCAATATCTCTGATTCAAGGTCTGAAATTATCACTTTTCACATCTCATAATGTATCATACATTAAACATTATCTATCAATTATAGATTTTAAGGGAGATAGGTTGTTACGTTGCTGGAAGGCGGACTACAATTACAGAATCTTACGTAACGTCCACACGGTTCCGTCGCATGCTTCAACGGAGACGCTTCCCATTCACTTTGAATGGGGTGACGTCAAGCTTTGCCGAACTGCATTGTGGTTCCGTCGCTTTGCCTCTGTTGCTCGCTTCAAAAGTAGAGAAAAGTTCAACTTTTGAAGCGTTGACGGAAGCGCCAGCCAATCAAATCATATGCCAGTACAAGCGCTAGCCAATCAAACCGCATGCTTGTGTGTCCGGGGCGGGATATTAATGTGATTGGTTGTTGGTCGCGCGCCAGACACGCCCACCGGCAAGCTTCAACGCGACGGAACCGTGTGGACGTACCGTTATGGTCCTGATCCTGAGAAATAATCTGGCTGTTGGTATATTTCAAGTCAATACTTACATTATCAACAACAAACTCATCTTAATTTCTATTAAGCCCTTAGCAAAGGCTTACAATAACTTGGAATGATGTAGTTCCTATGGGAGCCTACAGGTGGTCGAAAATTGAGAGCAGTCTCATCTTACAGTACTTCTCTGTCATGTTCAACATTTTCTTCAAAATGTTCTATGCTCATAACATTTTAAAACGCCATATGCATTAACACTTCTGAGCCTTCATTTAATAGAATTAAACAACCAAAACAAAAATAAATAGGTTAATAACTGTCACAGTAAAAACTACAATAATTGCCTTTTTATATTAATAGATAAGGGCTTAAAATGAATTATATAAAGGTGATCTTTAGCTGTGATCGACCGTAAATAACTAATTGTAAGGGAATACGTGAAAGGCTACTCATGGATTTGAGCTGGAAACTTATAATGGTGAGTGACTGGAGATCAGTGGTCAGTGTGGAGGAAGGACTGAGGAGATCAGATTGAAAACTGGTTCGTACAGTACCTCAAAAGATCAGTCTAATGTGGAAAAAGCTACAAACATCTTTATTTGTTTGTCTAACTTTATGACAGCAGCAACATGTTTGGGCTGATGCTGGAGACCTGGTTTACTCTTGTTTAGCTGAAGACATTTATTGATCATTCAGCCCTTACCTGCTCAAGTCATCTGAAAGGAAGGCTGAGGATATTGTTTTTCACACAGTTTCATTTCGGCTGCCTGCTGTCAGGGTAGCAATGATGAATATTGTATTTATATACACAGAGCCCAGTGGAAGGACCATGAAATAATAAAAGGGAGCCTTGGGGGACACTACAGGAGACAATACCAGAAGAGGGAGAACACATTATCGATCACAACTGATACAGATCTATTTTGTAGACAAAACTTAGTTGTAAAGCCTTACCTTGAATTCCAACATGTTTTAGTTGACCCAAAGGTATATAGGGCTTCACATATCAAAAGCAGCAGAAACGACCACAACATTAAAATGGCATGAACTCCATGCTGTCGAAAGACAACAGTACTGTACACACTCGTTACTGGTGGCACAGCTGACTCCGTATGTGACTGAAGTTTCTCCAAAGAGTTGTGTAGAGGTACAAAAGTGATACATTGTGACAAGACAACTTTTAGTAAAGTAAAACAAATCTGCCAATAGAACAAGTAGAACATTTGCTTTGTAAGATTTCTTGAAATAAGAAGGGATATTTAGATCAATCAGATCTTTTAACTATATGAAGCACATCAGGAAATGTTGTTTCCACAAATGCTCTAAAGTTTTCTGTTTTCTGATGTTAGTTAGCGATTTTCCAATAATAATGTACACAAAAACGTTTCATCTGAGATACAACTCAAATGAAGATGTTTTCAAGAGTCTTTGACCTAACAAGATACTTGAGATTTATTGTATAGAAACAAGACCCTATATCTCACTGCACTGTTACTTCTTAAGTTATCATGTCTTATTTTAAATTAAAGACACATTCTGACATTAGACAAATATACTTGGAAAGATTGCAAGTTTTGTTAGCATAGAAATAAAAAACTGTTGCAAATCCTGTTGGAAATGAATAATTTATCAATGTGAATAGTTACATTTGCAGTTCCCCCTCTACAGAGCTGTTGTTCTGCTCCAAATGATCCCACTGACAAAAACTATAAACAACACGACGAAGGCTGAGGGAAGCACTGCTGATAAATTAACCAGAAGGGCTCATTCCTTTTTCATATTGCAGTTCCAGACCATAGTTTTTGAATAATTCACTTCGCCATTGGCTAGCCTCCAGATCATGTTGTGGCTGACTGTGGGGGCAATTGGCAGGAAAATGCAGGATAATCTGCACAGTGGGAGCCGGTGGAGATGGTGATGGAGGGAATGGGATGTAGAGTCAGGGGTTGTTAGGGAAGTTATTTAGAGGGCCGCCCCTCCCTACAGATCACGCAGAGTGCGTGGGGCCTCATCTTGCGGAGGGGGCCTCATCTTATGTGCAAATGCGGCGCAATTATGCGCTCCAGAGTTTCCCCGCTGCGAGGCTCAGGCGATAAACAGGTCACGAGCTAGCACAATTAATCCGTCCTGCCCAGAAGCCATTTTGTCCCCCCCACCACTAATGGAACTCTGAACCATTTCTGGCACTGTTCTGTTAGACCTGGTGACAGCTGACTGATTGTGAGATGGTATTCTGTTTAAACACTGACTACAAACCCCTGCATTTTACACACTGATACTAACTTTCACACCACCTTGGACTTATTTCAACAACTTTTATTGCAAGTGTGGGTCTCCGTTGATTGTTGTAGCCCACAAGCCGGTGATGACACAGACTGGAACTTGCTTTAAGAGCATAAGCTGTAATATCTGTTTCATTCAAACTATAAGTTTGATGTTATTCTATTCTTATATACTTTTCTCAACAAATGCCATCTCTCAATATTGACCTGTCATTGGCTGTCAAGCCAAATCCCAGGTCTTTCTCTTGACAGGAAGTCCCTGCTCTACGCCGATGATGTAGTTCTACTGTCCCCAACAGAAGAGTTTTTACAACAGAACCTGTTCTTTTCAGTACTGGCTGCATCACGGCCTGGTACGGCAGCTGCACCGCCCTCAATCGTAAGGCTTTACAGAGGGTGGTGAAAACTGCACAGAACATCACCAGGACGGAGCTGCCATCCATGGAGGACCTTTATTCCCAGCGGCTCAGGAAGAAAGCCCTCAGGATTATAAAAGACCCCCATCACCCCAGCCACACACTGTTCAGTCTGCTGCCGTCTGGCAGGCGTTACCGCAGCATCCGGACTAAAACCACCAGAATCAGGGACAGTTTCATCCCATAGGCAGTAAGACTGTTAAACAACTGAACTGCTGAAACAATTTCATAACATTCATCTGCTTCTTAGTAATTATTCATCTATTATCTAATATAGCATTCCAATAACTTGTATATAGACTCGTATTGCACTATTCCACTTTTTTTTTCTCACTTTTAAAAAAAACATTTTTCTTTTTTCCATCCATCCATCCATCCATCCATCTTCTCCCGCTTATCCGTGGTCGGGTCGCGGGGGTAGCAGTTCCAGCAGAGAGCCTCAAACTTTATTTTCCCTGGTGACATCAACCAGCTCTGACTGGGGGATCCCAAGGCACTCCCAGGCCAGCAAAGAGATATAATCCCTCCACCTGGTCCTAGGTCTACCCCTTGGTCTCTTCCCAGCTGGACGTGCCTGGAACACCTCACTAGGGAGGCGCCCAGGTGGCATCCTAACTAGGTGCCCGAACCACCTCAACTGGCTCCTTTCGACGCGAAGGAGGAGCGGCTCAACTCCGAGTCCCTCCCTGATGACCGAACTTCTCACCTTATCCCTAAGGGAGACACCAGCCACCCTGCGGAGAAAACCCATCTCGGCCGCTTGGATCGCGAACTCGTTCTTTCGGTCATGACCCATCCTTCATGACCATAGGTGAGGGTAGGAACGAAAATGGCCCGGTAGACAGAGAGCTTTGCCTTCTGGCTCAGCTCCCTTTTCGTCACAACGATGCGGTAAAGCGACTGCAGTACCGCTCCCGCTGCTCCGATTCTCCGGCCCATCTCACGCTCCATTGTTCCCTCACTCGAGAACAAGACCCCGAGATACTTGAACTCCTTCACTTGGGGTAAGGACTCATTCCCTACTTGGAGTGGACAGTCCATCGGTTTCCTGCTGAGAACCATGGCCTCAGATTTGGAGGTGCTGATCCTCATCCCAGCCGCTTCACACTCGGTTGCGAACCGATCCAGTGAGTGCTGAAGGTCGCAGACCGATGAAGCCATTAGAACCACATCATCTGCAAAAAGCAGTGGTGCAATCCTTAGTCCACCGAACTGCAGACCCCCTCCCCCATGACTACGCCTCGAAATCCAGCCATGTATATTACAAACAGGATTGGTGACAAAGCCCAGCCCTGGCGGAGGCCAACCCTCACCGGAAATGGGTCCGACTTACTGACTTTCTTTTTTGTATTACTTTTAATATAATATACTTTAATATTGTTTTAATATTGTCTGCTTATCTGTATTATTGTGTTGCATTGTTGGAGAAGCCTGTGACCTAAGATTGTCAACGACATAATTACTCTGTAGCTATGTTAGTTTGACAATAAAGAACCTTGAACAATTGAACCCTTACCGTCAGAAATGAGCATTGACAGTCATTACATTACATTACATGTCACTTATTAGACACTTTTATCCAAAGCGACCTACATACTCAATACTGTGGGCGACATGCTGACTGCAGTGGGGTTTGAACCTGTGACCCCCTGATCCCAAAACCAACGCACAACCTACTACACCACACGTCTCCCCAGTCAGTCTGGAACAGCCAAGATGTTCTTGAGAGCCAGGTCTCAGGGAAACACGCAGCCTGAGGTGGACGACTGATCAGCTTTCAGATCACGTAGCACCCAATTTACCAAGTAAGGGTTACTTGGGAAATTTGGCAAATACCGACAATGAAACATTATACAGACTTTGCTTTACTTTAGCACTTTGTATTTAATTCCCTCTGATAGATCTAGCCTAGTGATGATTTTCATTCAGCAAGAAGTGGTACCACTTGGCATGTAAACTGGAGACTCATATTCTTTTTTAGAATTGAAAACTTCTTCTGACACTAACCTCTCAGAACCATTGTCAAGTGCCGATCGTCTGGGTTTTGGACCTCATAACCAGAATATGAATCAGAAACGGGTTTATTGCCAGGTAGGTTCACACATACGAGGCATTTGACTTGATGTTATGCTGCATACATACAATATAAAACAAAGAATCTTTAAGGACACTGCAATAACATATAGTTAAATAGCAATAAAATAAAGCAGTAATTTACAGCGAAATGGAATGCAATGAGTTATAGAATATAAAATATGAAATATAAAATAAGAATATGTGCAGTAAGCAGTATTTGAACATTGTGTGCATTAATGTAATGCGTATAGAGTCTGCGTTGTGTCAGTGGGGGGCCGGGCCTTGTTTAAGAGGCCGGTAGCGGAGGGGAAGAAACTGTTCAGGTGGCAAGAGGTTTTGGTTCTGATGGAGCGCAGCCTTCTGCCAGAGGGGAGGGGGATGGGAGGGGTCGGCCACTATCTTCCCTTTCCGCCTCAGGGTCCTGGAGGCGTGCAGGTCGTGGAGGGATGGCAGATTGCAGCCGATTACCTTCTCTGCAGAGCGGATGACACGCTGCAGCCTGCCCTTATCCTTGGCTGTGGCTGCAGCGTACCAGATGGTGATGGAGGAGGTGAGGATGGACTCCATGATGGAGGTGTAGAAGTTCACCATCATCGTCTTTGGCAGGTTGAATTTCTTCAGCTGCCTCAGGAAGAACATCCTCTGCTGGGCTTTTTTGACGAGGGAGCAGATGTTCTGCTCCCGTTTGAGGTCTTGGGCGATGATGGTGCCCAGGAAAGACTCCACAGCAGTTACTGGGGAGTCACACAGAGTGATGGGGGCGGGTGGGGCTTCATTCTTCCTAAAGTCCACAACCATCTCCACTATCTTGAGAGTGTTGAGCTCCAGGTGGTTGTCCCTACACCAGGTCACCAGATGGTCCATCTCCCACCTGACCCCACCAGAGATGAGTCCGATGAGGGTGGTGTCGTCTGCGAACTTCAGGAGCTTGACATACTGGTGACTGGAGGTGCAGCTGTTGGTGTACAGGGAGAACAGCAGAGGGGAAAGAACGCAGCCTTGAGGGGAACAGGTGCTGATGGTCCGGGGGTCAGAGACGTGTTTCCTCAGCCTCACGTGTTGCTTCCTGTCAGACAGGAAGTCTGTGATCCACCTGCAGGTGGAGTCGGGCACGTGCAGCTGGGAGAGCTTGTCTTGCAGCAGAGCCGGGATGATGGTGTTGAAGGCGGAGCTGAAGTCCACAAACAGGATCCTGGCGTAGGTTCCTGCTGTGTCCAGGTGCTGGAGGAGGAAGTGAAGGACCATGTTGACAGCGTCATCCACAGACCTGTTGGCTCTGTAGGCGAACTGCAGGGGGTCCAGGAGGGGGTCTGTGATGGATTTTAGTTGGGACAGGACAAGGCGCTCAAAGGACTTCATAACCACAGAGGTCAGGGCGACGGGTCTGTAGTCATTTAATCCTGTGATCCTTGTTTCCTTGGGAACCGGGATGATGGTGGAGGTTTTGAAGCATGTAGGGACGTGGCATGTCTCCAGTGAGGTGTTGAAGATGTCTGTAAACACCGGAGACAGCTGATCAGCACAGAGCTTCAGGGTGGAGGGGGAGACATTGTCAGGGCCAGCTGCTTTTCTGCTATTGAGTTTTTTTTAAATTCTGTTTACATTCCTTTCATATATTAGGTGCTTTCACACCGCAGTACTTTTCCCACAAAGGTTCATCAGAACTTAGTTCACGAGAACTCTTTAGTTCTCATGAACTAAGTACAGATCGCGTTCACACCGGAATAAGTTCCCTGAGGGAGGATTAGGCAAATGAAGCCGCTGACGTCACTTCTTCTTCTTCTGCTTTGGGTTTACTGGCAGGCCGCAAACAACTTCACGGCGTATACTGCCACCCGAAGTCCCCGGCCGGAAGTCCCCGGATTGGGGACTGGCTGCAGTAGAAGCTGCTGGGACTCCCAGCAGCTTCTACTGAAGCCTTCCGAGTAAATCGCCAGAACGCCGACACCTCCTCATCTCCTCCGCTCCCATGTTTTCTTTTGTGTTGCCATAAGTTAGTCTCTCTGCGTTTGTGCGCTGGGCTAATGCTAATTATACTAAAGCGAGGATAATTAAATGGCGGCTTCACAAAACTTTTTGGGAGTTTTACGGGGCGTGGTTTGCAGTCTGCCCAGCCAATCAGAAATAGGAATATTTTTCTCCCACGATGACAGTTCTCTAACCAACCACTACCGTCGGTGTGTAGCTCGCCAGTGCGAATGCAAGGGTCTCCTCTTGCCACAAGCATCTCTTCCCAGGAATCTCTGGTGAACCTAATCCAGCCAGTGGGCCGACACAAACAGGGTAAGGTTTACAGTGGTCATAATAGTAATACTGTTCCCTGTTGCCATGTACATGTATCATGGCATAGTCATTGTAGTAGTTGTTCAAGTTATGCAACTGTAGCCATAATAACAATAAAACATTTCATTACACAGTTTATAATATACATCTCATAAAATGTCATTTTTCCCTTTGTAGTTAAAAGGAAGCGGGATTCGTCATCTGACCTTCTCTTGTATATGGAGAAAAGTGACGAGAAGGACGAAAGGCTATCTGGAGCAGGGCAAGGCGATACTTCAGGAGGTGCATGGGGCCAATACTGAGTTCCTACAGGTTTTCAGCAGAATCGAGCTGAACAGCCACTCAATGTTTGGCTTGGTAGACAGGATAGTGAAGGGGAGACCAAAAACAAAAGCTGACCTTATTTTTGTATATAAATTGTTCATACCTTTATTATTCATATCTTTTTGTTTACACATTATTATAATATATAAAGTATATTCTCCACACACTTTTTTGTGAATACTTTCTTGTTTATACGAATATTGTCCATACTTGTCTGTACATTCTTTGATTTGTATATAAAATAAACAAAATTCAAAAGTCATATGTCTGATCCATTGATTGTATTGAAAAAGAGGATAGGCATGATACAATTAGATCAAGTTTAACTGCAGAAATATTAGTAGTCCCCAAAGAATATAGTCTAAACTGTTTGGGGATGCACTTTTTTTAAAAGAATATAGTAAAAACCTTTTGGGTATGCACTTTTAAAAAAAGAATATAGTCCAAACCGTTTGGGTATGCGATTTAAAAAAAAAATTGTTTTACAAATATTTGTATTGCAAACAAGTCATAATCCAGCAAATGACAAGAAGTAAGAACAGTAATAATCAATACAAAACAGTACAGGTGTTACAAATAACAAATGAAGACAATGGGGATCATTACAAAGGAAAAATAAAATAAAGTGATGTATTGCTCCATATTGACTTCAGGGTTTGTAGAGAGTCCTTGTTTACAGGTTTTATTTATTTATTTTAACCCCCCCCACCCCCCACCCACAGGTATGGTTGGCCCCAAATAGTAAAATAACTGAATAAGTCAGATAAAATCATAAGTAAAACATAAATAATAATAATAATAATAATATGGACTGTCCACTCCAAGTAGGGAATGAGTCCTTACCCCAAGTGAAGGAGTTCAAGTATCTCGGGGTCTTGTTCTCGAGTGAGGGAACAATGGAGCGTGAGATGGGCCGGAGAATCGGAGCAGCGGGAGCGGTACTGCAGTCGCTTTACCGCACCGTTGTGACGAAAAGGGAGCTGAGCCAGAAGGCAAAGCTCTCGGTCTTCCGGGCCATTTTCGTTCCTACCCTCACCTATGGTCATGAAGGATGGATCATGACCGAAAGAACGAGATCGCGGATACAAGCGGCCGAGATGGGTTTTCTCTGCAGGGTGGCTGGTGTCTCCCTTAGGGATAAGGTGAGAAGTTCGGTTATCAGGGAGGGACTCGGAGTTAAGCCGCTCCTCCTTCGCGTCGAAAGGAGCCAGTTGAGGTGGTTCGGGCACCTAGTTAGGATGCCACCTGGGCGCCTCCCTAGGGAGGTGTTCCAGGCACGTCCAGCTGGGAAGAGACCAAGGGGTAGACCTAGGACCAGGTGGAGGGATTATATCTCTTCGCTGGCCTGGGAGCGCCTTGGGATCCCCCAGTCAGAGCTGGTTGATGTCGCCAGGGAAAAGAAAGTTTGGGGCTCTCTGCTGGAACTGCTACCCCCGCGACCCGACCACGGATAAGCGGGAGAAGATGGATGGATGGATAATAATACAAAGAAAAAAGAAAAAGAAAGTCGAGAGCGAAAACAGTCTGTAAGAATCCGGTATAAAGGAACAAAATAATATTAAACATTGTCGTCTTGGTGAGGAAAAAGGGTTTCATTAAGAGGGAAAAGGAAATATAGATGAGTAGTCAAGGGCAAAAGACAAAGGGTCATGGCGGAAGAGCAGTAATATAAATGGTCACTTTTATTTTATTTATTCCCTTTCAGAAAGCTACCTGCGACTCAGCGTCAGAAGTGATAGGGAGTTCTTTGATAAGGCCTAATAGTGGGTCCCAGATAGTACGGAAGGATTTCAGAGATCCTTTTAACGAGAATCTTAACTTCTCCATCTGAAGGCATTGTAAGACATCACGTATCCACTGATCATGTGTTGGTGGGGAAGCATGTATCCATTTTAGGAGAATAGAGCGCCTAACTAATAGAGTGGTGAAGGCAATGACACAGCGTATAGTAATGGGCATATTGTCAGAAGGAGGAAGGCCGAACAGTGCAGTCCAGAGGTCGCGTTAACCGAATATTTTCCGTCTATGACAATGACGGAAAAATCTGAAAAGCAGTCCGTCATTTTGACGGATTAGAACAAACTCAGAACAGCGCCAAAGTTTCCCCGCAGCAAGGCTCCGGTGTTATGCATGCCTGCCAAAAAGGAAATGATACCGTTTCTAAACCCAACTTTGCCGTACAAATCATTGAAATGTCTGTGAGTTTTGGCTTTACGCCGTGCGCACTCCCGCGAGGTGCAGTGGGCATCCATAACACGGCGCTAACAATTCACGAGCGTGCGCCCCGCCCCCCGTTGACAGTTCACGGCCGTGCTCTCTCCCCCCCCCCCCCTGGTTGACAGTTCTCTCTCTCTTCCCCCCCCCCCCCCCCCGGTTGACAGTTCTCTCTCTGTTCCCCCCCCCCAGAGTGTAAAGGCCGACGGGTAATACTGAATTTTGACGGAAATGTTATGATCATGTCCGTCAAAATGACGGGCAGCGAAAAAATCTAGCGCATCCTCTGGTGCAGTCATAGGATTAGGGTCTATCTTTGTGTTAAAGGCCTGCTCAATGGTTCCAAATATTTTAGACCAAAATGTGTCCAGCCTCGGGCAAGTCCAGAACATGTGCAGATGGTCAGCTGGGGATTGATTGCATCTGTTACAGGCATCACTCCGATCTGGGAACATTTTAGCCAGCTTAGCATTAGTAAAGTGAGCTCTGTGGAGCACCTTGCACTGGAGTAGGCCATGTCTAGCACAGATAGATGATGTATGGACTAGGTTGAGAACCTCACTCCATTGATCCTCGGAAATGTTGCTATCTAGATCCTGCTCCCAGAGCTCCCTAAGAGGCACCATAGGGTCCGGACTCAAGGAACCAATCTGACCATAGAGAACTGAAACCAAGCGCTTTTGATCAGGGTTGAGTGTGAGAAATGTAGCAATTGGCGATTCGGGGGGGCGGTTAGGAAAATGGGGAAATTGCTTTTGGACGAAGTGCCTGATTTGGAAAAACTGGAAGAGATGACTGTTGGGCAGGTTGAATTTGACTGAAAGGGACTCTGAAATACTCCATCCTCGTAAAGGTCATTAAGCGTTGCGAGACCATTGTTCGACCAAACGCGGAAGGCCGGGTCAGTACACAATGGGGAGAATAGGTGATTGTTTGAAATTGGGGCGTGAACCGAAGCTCTATGTAACCTGTGCTGTTTCCTGAATTGGAGCCAAATGCTTAAGGTGCTAGTAACAATTGGGTTACTCAAATGTAACAGAAGATGACAGCTCGATATGTACCCAAGGTGGGCAGGGGTCTGAAAGTTTATAGTTAGCCCAATAGAGGAGTTTGTTAATATTAGAGGCCCAGTAATAGTGGCGAAAGTTGGGGAGCGCCAGGCCCCCTTCTGATTTAGGGAGTTGGAGACACAACCCTCTAATACGCGCAGGCTTGTTGTTCCAGATGAACGCATTCAACTGCTTATCAAGATCAGTGAAAAAATATGTATTGATGCGCACTGGGATGTGTTGGAAAAGGTAAAGAAACTTTGGCAGGATGACCATCTTTATTAGGTTGATGCGACCCGCAAGAGACAGGGGAAGGGAGGCCCACCTAGACATATCGGCTTTGCATTTGTCTAGTAGAGGCTGAACGTTTTTAGGGAACAGGTCTTTAAAAGAGTTTGCAACAAACACCCCTAAGTATTTGAACCCCTCCACAGCCCTTGTAAAGGGGAATAGGGATTGGGGAAGTGCCTCTACCATTTTATTTACAAAAAATACTTCGCTCTTTTGAATGCTTAGTTTGTAACCTGATACACGGCCAAATTGATCTAAAATCGACAGTATGGGGGGGAGAGAGGATAAGGGGTTCGAGATCATAAGAAGAAGGTCATCAGCATATAGAGACAGTTTATGAACCATGCCATGATGCGTAATGCCCTCAAACCTATCATGGCTTCTGAGCCAGATAGCGAGAGGTTCAATGGCTATATTGAACAACAGCGGCGAAAGAGGACACCCCTGGCGAGTACCACGTTGTTATGTACACTACCTGGCTCGCCAACACACACATCCCAGAACATCACCCTGCCATCAACAACAGCCTGTAGAACAACAGAATGCCATCCTTTTCTGTTATAATAGTCCTTGTGATAATTTGGTGGTGCTAAAATAGGGATGTGGCTTCCATCTATGGCACCAACACACTGTGGTGCTCTCCAACGGTTGTTGAAAAAAGTGGCCATTTCCACCAACTTCTCCACATCAGGAAATTTGATATGTAGAGGAAGCAGCACTTCCATGGTTGCCCTGCAGAAATCCTGAACACAGATGCAAGCGGTGCTTAGCCTATTAATTAAGCCCGAGGGTCCCCCCAGTGGACCCCTCCCACCGTTTTTTTACGAGACTATGTCTCAGGGCTTCTTAACATTTATGAAACTATTAATGTTCCATACCCTTTTAACGGTAAGAAACTCAGCTAACTGACAATGTGAACCATTTTTAGCTAAAAGAAACACAAGAGTTGAACAAGTTAACCCATCCTATACAGTTAACCATTGTTGTTCTCTACCGTCCACCAGGCACCTTGGGGGACTTCTTGGAGGAATTAGATAATCTCCTCTCACACATCCCTGAAACTGGCCCTCCCGCTATACTTCTCGGAGACTTCAACCTCCAGAAGGGGAAGATAGACGAACTAACATCTCTGTTAACCGCCTTTGCTTTCTCACTGTCTCCGTCCCCACCGACTCATAAAGCTGGCAATGTCCTTGATCTCATATTCTCAAGGAACTGCGCTACTTCTAACCTCTCTGTAAACCCGCTCCACACATCAAATCACTTCTTCATTTCATTCTCTCTACCCCTTTCCAAACATAACAAACTAATCTCTTCTCATCCTGCACTTGTCCGCCGTAACCTTCGCTCCCTCTCCCCCTCTACCTTTGCCTCGTCGGTGCTCTCAGCCCTCCCTTCCTCTGACTCGTTCCAACTCCTGCCACCAAACTCTGCTGCAGAAACTCTCCTCTCTACTCTCTCATCCTCTCTGGACTCTCTCTGTCCTCTCACATCTTGGCAGGCTCGTCAGTCCCCTCCTGCTCCCTGGCTAAATGATGCACTGCGTGCTAATAGAACCGTCCTTAGGGCAGCAGAGCGGAAATGGTGGAAATCCAAACACCGTGACGACCTCCTAACCTATCAGGCTCTCCTCTCCTCTTTCTCTGCTTCGATCTCTCAGGCAAAAAGCACTTTCTTTCAAGATAAGATCCAATCTTCCTATTCCAATCCTAAAAAACTATTTTCCATGTTCTCCACCCTCTTGGACCCTCCAAAAGCCCCTCCCCCCTCCTCACTTCTGTCAAGCGACTTTGTTACCCACTTTGAAAAAAAGGTTGATGATATTCGCTCTTCTTTTTCTGACTCACCTATACTCACCGCTGGGTCACCAGACCCTCCTTCCACCAACACACTAACCTCCTTTTCCCCTCTCTCTCCAAGTGAGGTTATTACCCTCATTACTTCTGCCCGCCCTACCACCTGTCCTCTGGACCCTATCCCTTCAAACCTCCTTCAGACTATCGCTCCTGATATTCTACCGTTTCTCACCCATTTCATCAACACTTCTCTAACTTCTGGTCACTTTCCAAACAGTCTCAAGGAGGCAAGAGTAAACCCTCTCCTAAAGAAACCCACTCTCAACCCGTCTGATGTTATAAACTACAGGCCTGTCTCTCTCCTCCCGTTCCTGTCTAAATCACTTGAACGCGCTGTCTTTAAACAACTCTCCTGTTATCTCAATCAGAACAACCTTCTGGATCCGCACCAGTCTGGTTTCAAGGCAGGTCACTCCACAGAAACTGCTCTCATTGCTGTCACGGAGGAACTGCACACTACCAAAACTGCATCCCTCTCCTCTGTCATCATCCTGTTGGACCTGTCTGCTGCATTCGACACGGTGAATCATCAGATCCTCCTTCGTACTCTCCAAAAACATGGAGTTTCAGGCTCTGCTCTTTCCCTCCTCACCTCATACCTGAAAGACCGTACCTACAGGGTGACTTGGAGAGGGTCTGAGTCCGACCCTTGTCAATTAACTACAGGGGTCCCTCAGGGCTCTGTTCTTGGTCCCCTCCTCTTCTCCCTGTACACAAACTCGCTCGGATCAGTCATTAGCCCGCATGGTTTTTCTTACCACTGCTACGCTGATGACACCCAATTAATTCTGTCCTTTCCCCGCTCAGAGACCCAGGTCGTTGCACGCATCTCTGCTTGTCTAGCTGACATCTCTCAGTGGATGTCTGCTCACCACCTCAAGCTCAACCTTGACAAGACTGAGCTGCTCTACCTCCCGGGAAAAGATTGTCCCACTCTTGACCTAACAATCAACATCGGCACCTCAGTTGTTTCCCCGACTCAGACTGCAAGGAATCTGGGTGTGACCCTAGATAACAACCTGTCCTTCACTGCAAACATCGCTGCTACAACCCGTTGCTGCAGATACACGCTTTACAACATGAGGAAGATACGTCCCCAGCTGACACAGAAAGCGACTCAGGTTCTGGTCCAGGCTCTCGTCATCTCACGCCTAGACTACTGCAACTCCCTCCTGGCTGGTCTACCTGCATGTGCCATCCGACCTCTGCAGCTCATCCAGAATGCAGCGGCTCGTCTGGTCTTCAACCTTCCTAAATGTTCCCACACCACTCCGCTCCTCTGCTCCCTTCACTGGCTTCCGGTAACTGCTAGAATCCACTTCAAGACACTGGTACTTGCTTACCATGCTGCGAATGGATCTGGCCCTTCCTACATCCAGGACATGGTTAAACCGTACACCCCAGCGCGTGCACTACGCTCTGCATCAGCCAAACGACTCGCTGCGCCCTCGCTGCGAGGGGGACCCAAGTTCCCATCGGCAAAAACACGTGGGTTTGCTGTCCTGGCTCCAAGATGGTGGAATGAGCTCCCCATTGACATCAGGACGGCAGATAGCTTGCACATCTTCCGGCGCAAACTGAAAACTCATCTCTTTCGACTCCACTTCGAGCGTTAGAACTATTAACGAAGCACTTTTATACTAATAAAGGACTGGCTTACCTAAAGCCAGTTGAGTAGCACTTGAAATGTTTGGCTCTATGAAACCTGATATACTTATATGATTCTGTTTTCTTCAAGGTTGTGTCTTCCTGGTCGAATGTACTTATTGTAAGTCGCTTTGGACAAAAGCGTCAGCTAAATGCAATGTAATGTAATGTAATGTAAAAGAGTAATACCAAGCCTTTGAATTAGCATGGAGCGAAAAAATGCTAACTAATGCTAACGGACTTTTGCACAGCACTCACGGTAGAAATGCCCTTATTACTTATCATAACTGCACAAACAAGATATCCGATTAAAGCTGAGACTCCACAGATTCCACACATGTAATGTCATCACTGTACGACCCCGAGTTCCTGGAGCTATCAGCCAGAAAAGAGAAAGTAAACAACATCCGGTTTCAAAAATATTACAATAATTACGTTTTACCTTTTTTGATTTGTGATCAAAAGTTGTGTTCAACGGAATAAAAACGCCGCTCAAGGTTAATCCAATGTCTTTGTGTCACATAGAATTTTTTACTGATAATCCATCATCATATTTATGGCAATATACTGGGTATAAAGTTTTGCCGTCCAGGCTTGTACTTTCAGATATGCTTAATTTGCTTCTCTATTACGTCCGCAATGGTAATGTTTACGTGGATTTGGGAACTGCCCATCGATTCTATTGGATGTAATGGTTAAGAAAAAGGTGTAAATCACCCAAATCGACCAATGGGTTCCAGAGATATGGTCCTGCGTAAAGTATAAAGAGTGCCAGCCAGCGTAAGCACATTACGCAGCAGACTTTACTTATTGTTTACTACGTAAGGAAGCAGGAATTGCAGGACCCAGAGCGCACGGAGCACAGAGCAGACAGCAGATAACGGAATTGCAGTTTTATTGCTTATAGATTATCAGAACATTTCAAAGGGGACACAGCTACATTGAATATTAACCTATGGATTAACTACATCATCGTTTTTATCGTTTTAATGCCATTGAAGACCAGTTTAGACCAGACAAAGAGGAAGGTAAGCCATGTTAGCCTAGCGCATGTTAGTACCTAGCGCCACTTGTTTTGATGTACGTTTTTGTTGATAACCTTGCGAGTTTGTATCTTTCAGTGTTGAGGTGGGCACCGTTAGATTCTGTGTGTTTACGATCATAAACGATGTGTTGGATGTGCAGCTAGGATAATTAATTAGGGAGCTAGGAGTGATTTTCGGTGCAGTAATAGGTTAGCATTTTTCGCTCGGGGCTAATTCAGAGGCTCACTGTTAGCATTGTGTGTTTTTTTTGAAAAAATAAATGAAAAAGATCAGTTAAATGAGTTTTTTCCCATTATATGGATATAAAATATTCATAGTTTATTCAATATTAAGGTTCCTTACGGCCCGTCTACAATACAGGCGTCGAAAAAGCTTGAAGCTGGGCGTGTCTGAGGCTTGGCGATTTTTTGCGAGCAACGCGACCAACAACCAATCACATGAATCTCCCGCCCCCGACATACAAAGCAATAGCAATGTTAAAACGAAGTAAACTGGATATAAAATCCCCAAACAGGCGAAAACCTACCAGTTTCATCCACTGTCTCTGCCACCTCCCTCCATGCCTGGTTCCTCCGGTTTGTATCCCGGTAGATCAACAGAAACTGATCATACAGCACCGGGTGATTCACTACCGCTATAATGAATTTTACCTCCATTTTTTTGAATATGAGGAAATGACCTGCGTAGTCTCTCCCAGCATACACGCGGTTTGATTGGCTAGCGCTTGTACTGGCAGATTTGCATAAACGGGATTTGATTGGCTGACGCCAGCTTCGAGCAAGCATCGAGCCTCAAAAGTTGAACATTGTTCAACTTTTGACGCCGATAGACGCTCGCGATGCTTACAACGCCTTGCCATGCTACCCACAATGCAGTTCGGCGAAGTTTGAAAATATTCTACGTCACCCCATTCAAATGAATGGGCGAAGCGTTGAAAGCATTTTTTGACGCCTGTAGTGTAGACGGGCCGTTAGACGTTGTTTCCTGCAAATGACGCGTTTTCGGATCCGTGGGGCCTAAGAGGATAACAGAGTATGTTTTTTATTTTATTTTTTTCACAACAGTTGTATTTGGATGGAATGAATACCTATAGTGATAATTCAAAGTAATACAATTATTTTTACAGTGAAAAAGTTCAAATGGAACTGATGGTTCCCAAATTATCCAGAGGTGAGTCCGCCTGGACTTTATTTTTCTAAACCTCTCTAAAACGGTCAAATTTCACTTGTTTTGCATCAATCTTGATACAGGGTACTTATTATATGTTATAGTTTGGATTCCTAAAGCTTTTAGTCTACTAACCCATCATTCGAGGGTGGTTTTCACTATAAGTAATGTTTTTCTTTTAGGCGGACATTAGAATTGACATGTTTTT
The DNA here is from genome assembly GCF_902827175.1 of Gymnodraco acuticeps. Lineage (NCBI taxonomy): Eukaryota > Metazoa > Chordata > Actinopteri > Perciformes > Bathydraconidae > Gymnodraco > Gymnodraco acuticeps. The sequence continues at coordinate 116,586 of NW_022991985.1, read as the reverse complement.
ACTATGTTCCATTTGCTCTAACGCCATCGAATAGGACGTATATTTACCTTCTTTCTCCTACGGAATCATCGTTGAAGTTAATGATGATGATGATGATGATTGTAAAGAACGTTTATATGTTGCAGGTGACAAATGTAAAGTTCGTAGTAAAGTCGTCCCATGTCTTCCATTTTGTTTCGACAGATCAAAACCAAAACGAGTAGCGCTCCAATACAATCGGCTATTGTTGTTGTTGTCGATGTGAGGGGTTTCCGCGCGGTTTGGCTTTATGAAGCAGGCACGTAAACGGTTACGTCATGACGCAAACGATGACACAATGACGCAGAACCACTCGGGCTCTGGGCGGTGTGAACAAAGCGGGGGCTGAAAAGAAAAACCAGTTCCGAACCAGAAAAGCTCTAGCACGGAGCTAGAATGGGAATCGCATTGTTTTGAAAGTGTTATTTGTCTTCAAATCTACAGTAGAACTGATTCAGATCGTTTGCAAGGCGTCGGTCGTTCATGGAGAGTGAGGCTTTTGGCTTGTACTTTGTGATCTGTCTCAAGGCCCGGACACACCGGGCCGATTTTCGGCGTCGATAGATGTCTGGCCGTCGATGAGCGTCCTGTCGCCCTACTCAGATTGGTGTGTCCTGCACCGTCGTGTCTTTTCGGCTGCGCCGACATCTTCCGCCGTTTGAGTTTCTGCCTGTATGCAGGAATCAGGTGGACCATGGTGTGGTCAGAGTGGCCCAGTGCGGCGCGGTGGATGGCGTGATCGGATCCCTTGATGGTGGTGTATAAGTGATCCAAAATATTCCCCTCTGGTGGGGCATTTAATAAAAGTTTGTATTTTGGGAGTTCGTGGCTGGGTTGCCTTTGTTAAAGTCACCAAGAACAATAACTAGGCAGTCCGGATAAGTCCTCTCCACACACAGTATCTGGTCGGCAAGTGTGCGCTGCGCCTCCTGCACGTTCGCATGCGGTGGGATGTAAACACTGACCAGTATGAATGAGGAAAACTCGCGGGGGGAATAGAAGGGTTTGCAGTTGATGATAAAAGTTTCCAGAGTGGGAGAACAGTGCTGCAGAATCACTGTGACATCATTGCACCAGCCACTGTTAGTGTAAAAACCAACACATCCTCACTCCCAGGTCGGCCTATGTTGACGTTATGTCAAGTCCCCTGTCGGCTTTTTCCAACGCAAGGGGGGGGCCTTAGCGTCCATTTTCAACGCAAGGGGGGGGCCCTTAGCGTCCATTTTCAGCTTTCCGGGATGTCCATATGCTTCTATAGACGCTCATGGAAGCACGGCATTCGTTTGTGTCGGCTGCCCTTAAAGGCAATGTGAGCGTCCATTCTCATTGGATAACGGAGAATTGTACACCCGGAAGTAAGTATTCCCCTTACTGTCGATTGATTTTACAGTGATATCTGCACTACTCATCGACTAAAAAACACCAGATTATCCTTGTTAATGACACAACATTGATTGGTTTAAATTGTGTGCAATGCTTTTGTATTTTTCCCCTTCGATTCGGAGAAACAAATATGTTTTCGGAGTAAAGGATGGCAGAAGACACTACACTACCCAGAATCCCCAGCTATCGTTTGGACTACACCATGTGCTCTGTTTGACGTCACGTGATCTTCAAATTTCTCCCTGAAGAAAAAAAAAACATGGCCGAACTTCGTTTTATTCTCGATGGAAAATGCCTATTTTTAAAGTTAGTTTGGCCATTAAAATGCGTTTTGATGTCATTTGATGCGAGAAATATGAGTTGTTATTTCAGATTATGTGTGCAGTGGATGTACATGATCTTTAGTTTGCTAGTTATTACGAAGATTACTTCAGGAAATTGCGTCCATAACGTTTTCATTGTTACCAAGGTGGTTGCTAGGGACGCTGCTATCGATATTATTTCTGTTATGTTGTGTAACTGTTTAATGGTGTTATCTTTATTGCTACCCCCTTCCCCGTCAATGTATAGTGTTGGTCCACAGCGAAAACATATTAGTTTAACAAAATCCGCATCTAAAGATAGCCTACGTTATTTTCCCCTGTGCAATTCCAGTCTCACATCTCACAGCACATCGTCATTAACAAATAACGGAAACAGACCGAAAACATTGAAAAAAAATACAATAATACTTTATTCCGAGTGTGCTTGCTTTTCTCTTTGGAAGTCATCACATAACGGCATTGTAATACACGGTTCAGCTGCATTAAATATTACATATCTGCCGTAGTTCTGTATTTATAGAGCCCTGATGAGAAGACTTCTAGACAAACATGAGGAACTGAAAACGTGACGTGGATCATAAATATATCAGCCATTAAACAACATCTTACATTTCTTTTCACACAATACGTCTCCTTGCAGTATCAACACTAATTCGGCTGACTTTTATATTTGATCCAATTGGTAGATAGGCTGTATTTACACCATAAAGGTGCACACCTGATATAAAGGGACACCTAGTGGTTAAAGCATGTTATTGAATTTCATTATTTTTATCATTAGATATTAATAGGATCCCTATAAATTATATTAATTACTCGTTATTCTCTACTAATAGTTCATTAAAGACTGTATATAATGACTATTTTGCACATCCCTTTCAAGATTTCAAGATTTTCTAAGGTTTATTGACATATCATATAGGCCTACACAACTATGGTGTAGTTATGCATTGAATGAAAAACTTGGGTCGCAGGTTCCTCAATAGTGCATTACAAGACATCTATCAATATTTGTGCGTACCTCCAGCAATGTTAACTATGTTGAAGCACTTATTTTAACTGATATTATACATAATGTATTATACTCTTATAAGATGTATGTAGATATTTCATCTCCGACCTTGTCAGGTATTGAACAATCAATACATAAAGAACACAGAATTGTTTAATATAAAACACAGAATTTGTGTGATTATACTAAATGATTTACAAATAAACACCACTGCATATGTAACTGTTACACATGCTGATGTAACGCAAATGTTCCAACTTGAGATCAATAAAGTATATCTTATCTTAAGCTGATCGATGGCTATACTGCCATATTTGCAAAATGTGCCTCTGAACCTTAACAAGTGCATGTTTCAGGCTTATCAATTAATGTAATGTAATGTAATGTTATCAATTAACAACAGGGGTCACAAACATAAGACCAGCTGTTAAATAAAGCTCTTCTGACCTTAGCTGGCATGTGTGTATATATATATATATTAATGCTGCCCATTATGGGCACAAGCAATTTTCACCCATTTATTAATTATATGTTTTAAATGTGAGTGTTTCCTATCCCCTAAACCTCCAGGGATGTACACAGTTTAATACTGGCAACTTCTTATTATGGGAAATACGAAAACGTCTTTTAAAACTACAACTCCCAGTAGAGACGTGCCATAGATACAGAACATGTTGCGAAACAGAATAGCCAGCATTTGTAGTTCTGGGGACAGGGTGGGGGAGGGGGGGACGCGGTGGACCCGTTCAAATCCAGTTTTGGACAGTCTGACGTGGTTCCATCCCATTTCAAGTGCTGTTCGAGGCTCGGCGTAACCCTCGGAGCACACTCTCCAATCACAGAGCTTGAGGACTATCACGGGGTTTGTCAAACAGAGCACATGGTGTAGTCCAAACGATAGCTGGGGATTCTGGGTAGTGTAGTGTCTTCTGCCATCCTTTACTCCGAAAAAACATTTGTTTCTCCGAATCGAAGGGGAAAAATACAAAAGCATTGCACACAATTTAAACCAATCAATGTTGTGTAATTAACAAGGATAATCTGGTGTTTTTTAGTCGATGAGTAGTGCAGATATCACTGTAAAATCAATCGACAGTAAGGGGAATACTTACTTCCGGGTGTACAATTATCCGTTATCCAATGAGAATGGACGCTCACATTGCCTTTAAGGGCAGTCGACATAAACGAACGCCGTGCTTCCATGAGCGTCCATAGAAGCATATGGACATCCCGGAAAGCTGAAAATGGACGCTAAGGGCCCCCCCCTTGCGTTGAAAATGGACGCTAATGGCCCCCCCTTGCGTTGAAAATGGATGCTAAGGCCCCCCCCTTGCGTTGGAAAAAGCCGACAGGGGACTTGACATAACGTCAACATAGGCCGACCTGGGAGTGAGGATGTGTTGTAAAAACATATTCCTCCACACCAGAGTCCTGCACGGGTCTGATATTCAAGACCCGCTCCCGCCCTGCGACGTGCAATACCGAACCCGCCCCGCTACCCGCACATATTGCCTATTAGTTCCGCAACCCGACCCGACCCGTCGGCACAAGATCCTTAACCCGACCCGAACCCGCATATATATGAGCAGTGAAAGAATTTACAGAATTCACAGAGCACGATTAAAGCAGCGAACCCAGCGACCTGATTTTGTTCTCCATCTAGGATGAGTCCAAAAGCCTCCCAGACAATGGATTTCGCTCTTGATGAAGAGTTTTCGGCAATACTGTATTCTCCGCTAGAGAGCTTCGGCTTCACCGGCTCAGTCATTTTGAATGTGTCGTGCTCAGCAGCAGATTGGCGGTGCAGATGTTATGATTATGCGCGGGCCCGCGGGGGAGAGTGGTCAGAGGATATGCACCGGCCCGCAGGGGAGATGTCATAGGATTTAAACATTACATTAAATTATTATCGTTTTTATATATTTATTATGCAACACCCGTGATCCGACCCGCATCTTCTTTGTTCCCGAATTTATTTTATTTTTTTAAATACCACCCGCGAATCACTGTTTTCGGTTATCATGCAGGACTCTGATCCACACAGCCAGGTCTCAGTGAAGCACAAAACACAAGATGAAGAAAAGTCTTTGTTTCTACTAACCAGTAGCTGAAGCTCGTCCAGTTTATTGCTTATGGAATGCACATTGGAGAGAAATATTCCGGGGTAGCGGCGTGCGAAGTCCACGGCTCCGGAGGCGCACGAGTGTCCCGGCCCGTTTCCCTCTCCTGTGGCGTTTCAGTGCTCGGATGCACGTGAGGGTACCTTTTACAAGAATGTCCAATAATTCCACGGAAGAACAGAGAAAAGTGGGAAAGTAATCCGCTGAAGTTGTTTCTCTAATGTTTAGGAGCCCTTACCTGTTGAAAGAGTTTGGTGTACTGTATGTAAACACTGAATTAATGCACAAAACAAGACAAAACAGAGCGCAAAAAAAAACACCGAAGCAGCCATCTGCGGCGCCATCTTAGTTTTGAATATTCCACTAATTCTGCTACTACACTTAAATAACTAACCCTACTAAGTGTTTAGAGTGGTGCAAGGAAATGTAAGGGCAATATTACAGGGCAATTAATATACACAAGCTGGAGAGACTTTTTTGGAGATATTTATGTGAGTGTTATATCATTTGTTTTTTATCGAGCTTATTTTCTATAATGTTTCAAAACCCAATGGAAATGGCTTTTGATGGAGGGAGCCCTTGTGATGATTACTTCTGTGACTACAAAATGACATAATCACTGTGCCACACTATCAGTGAGTACATTTTAAAGATTTAAATCTTCAGTAGGCACCAATTAAAATATAAAATTCACCAGCCTTAGCATAATCATTGAAAGTATAAGAAAATGTTCAAATTATGTTGACAGCTGCTATTCAAATGATGTGTGTTGACTGCATCATGAGAGCGGTGTGTGTAAAGCCAAACATCCCCCACAGATATTTATTCAGAGACGGGGGCGGAGCTTAGCTGCCATGTAGGGATTATGATTACACTTCAGTGCCTTGCTCAAGGACACTGGCATACTGTCAAACCAAACCCATCATAAAAAATCACATGGGAACTGAGCCAGAAATGGAGGGGGGCTTGTGCCCGGGGCCTCAAAAGCTCTGGCCCCGGCCCTGTATTGGGTGGAGCGGGGGTTGTGTTTAAACTGCTCCACCATGTAGCTGAGTGGAGTAAAACATGATTCCTATGATGAGGTTTTTATTTACAAGAGGGAGGAATAATCTGCCTCTCTTGTTGTGTCATGCCAGGCTGCAAATAATCCCTGTGTGTGTGTGTGTGTGTGTGTGTGTGTGTGTGTGTGTGTGTGTGTGTGTGTGTGTGTCTGTGTGTGTGTGTGTGTGTGTGTGTGTGTGTGTGTGTGTGCGTGTATATATGTGTGTTTCCCCCCCAGAGTTTGTAGGCTACAGATGTTCAGCCCCTCTCTTTCTCTCTCTCTCGTGAGGATGAGTGTGTGTAGCCTCCCTCACACACACTCCTCTCCTCCTCATGCAGCAGAGTCTGATGCCATGACCGAGGACACATCCTCCCTGTGAGCACCATGCGCTGCCGGCTGCTTCCTGCTGGAATTATCCGAGAGAGAGGGGCTTTCAAGGTACCCACCTGTGGATGTGCACTGTCAAGATGCCTCATCTGATCAAAGCCCTCGTTTTCCTGCTGTGTCTGCTCGTTACCGGGGAATGCCGTAAACTAAGGGTGCGCAGATGGACCGGCACCGTGGAGACCCAGAAGCATGGCGCGTAAGTGGAGATAAATAATAAATACAGAATGAACACTCTGAAAAACGTAAACGTTGACTTCAATTAAATGTATTATGTCGATGAATTACACGTAATTGTATTAGGTTAGTTGAAAGCAATTATATTAAAGGTGGGGTATGTAAGTTTCAGAAACCGGCTCGAGATACACTTTTTGTTATATTCCATGGAATGCTCTTAACATCCCGATAGCAATGAATATCTTAAGTGCTTTGACAAAAAATCCATAAAAAATGTCATCTGTGGAAGCCGTGATACTGTAAAAAGTACAACCAATCCGTTTAGCCGGCGGATTGAATTGCCGCCCTGTCTGTCAGCCTTCCATCTCGTGCACGCACAAATGTATCTCGTGCCCTCATTGGGCGTGCCGTGCATTGCACGTTCATGTGTGTTGGAGGAGGTGCTCTGTAAGGAAGTCTGAAGGAAGGGGCGGATTCTTTTCGGCTGTGTACTTTCACATTTTAGTGCACTCGAGCCGGTTTCTTACCTACCCCACCTTTAAGTTCAACCTAATATATTTAAACTTAATATTATTGCTTTCAACTAAGATAAAATGAAAATTAAATGAAGGTCAAGATTTCAGATTTGTTCAGTGTGTGCAGACATCCAGAAGTAAAAATAATATTTAAACAGAAATGTAATGAGAAAGTGTGTGTTTAAATCAGGGGTGGGGAACCTTTTTCCTCTCAAGGGCCATTTCAATTTTTCCAACATCCTCTGAGGGCAAATTATTGACCTCTGCTTAAAAATACTAAAATCAAAGCCCATTCATTTGGCCTTTCTTTCATGCTGTGCAAAGAAAAAGCAACCTCTTAATCCAGATATTTTACCATGACTCGTGCATGCATGCACGTGCACGGTGTGGCATGACCACCAAAACAGAAAGATATGGACACAAGATGTGTTCAATTTAGTTTCCTATCCATGTGAACATGATTTAAGTGGTGGGGGGACCTAATCTCCTCTAGGGGGGTCCGGGGGGCATGCTCCCCCGGGAAGATTTTGAAGTTAAAAGCATCAATCTGGTGCATTTTGAGAGCAACATCAGGAGATCTATGGATACATCTCTCAACACCCATATGGAACAGAACTGTAAGCAGATTTATTTTTCTTTATGGATATTTTACAAATCACTCCCCTTTCAAACTGTATTCTTGTTTATTAATAACAACTTTTTTTACCGTCATATATTATTTTATACCCGTTTACTTTATTCTCTTATTTTTTTATAACTATAACGATCATATAAAGATGTGCCTTTACCTCATTGGTTGGAGAAAAAGCTTCTTATATTCGTTAGCATAACTAGCTAACCAGATGCTAATAACAACACAGTTATTGACCGTATGACAGATGAACAGATTGCCACTAGGCTTTCAACTAAAGACACAGACACGCACAAACTGCGGCATGTGTACGGCTCCTTATCGGTACTGCAATTTCTGAAGTGCTGGAGCGGCGTTCTGGTGCTCTCCGTCAGAACTGCACACCTGTCGGACGAGGCATATACCACGTGATGACGGGTTAGGCTCGTGTTGTGTTCAAGGACCCTGACCTTGGCCAGGAAAAACAGGCACTCGCTTGTTTAATTATTTTGCGGTCTAGATTTCTTAATATTTTTGCGTGTGTTACCTCGAGGGCCGTATCAAATTATCTCCCGGGCTGTAAACGGCCCGGGGGCCGGAGGTTCCCCATCCCGGGTTTAAATGGACATTCTATCCAATCATTAATTAAGATGCTTGAGAGTGGTGGAGCTTATTGATCACTTGTTCATCATTTGGAATGACTTACATTCCTCATATTAAGCAGAATCACCAAAAGAATGTGGAGGAATATTGAGCCAAATTACCTGCAGGTAGTGAAAGATACATTAAAGAGAATATTTAAGGTGGAATGTTTCATCAACATGGCACAAAGACACGTTTGAAACTTTCATGACACCCTTTTCTTAAATTCTCTTGTATCTCTCTACTGGTTTGGTATGGAGAAAATCGGCAGTGTGAACTTTGTACACTGCATCGATAAAGTGTGTCAGAAGAGGCTTTATTGCAGAATGATGACAGCTTGTTACAAGGCACGCAGCTGTTAGTGAATGCAATCAGAGGAACATAATTAACAAATGCATTGATCATTGAAACAAAATCCTTTAAACAAGGTTCAAATGAGGCAAATTAATAAAGTATTGAATGTAATTTAAATGGTCAATGGATTGTAGTGTTATCAGGGGGAGTAAAGGCTTCTATGGCTCAGGAGTTGGATGGTCGTCCCTGCAGTCACCTTGTCCATGTGTCCTTGGCAGATACTCAACCAAACATAACTAACCCTCATCCCAAGTTCCACTTTGAAGGGTTGTCATGGTCGGTTCTGGGGGGGGGGGGGGGGGGGCAATGGCCAGTGCCCCTCTAACACTGAGCTTGAGTGTTAGATCTTGATCTCTTCCGAACCAAATACCAATCATAAAGATTTCATGTTTTCTTCCCGTGCGCAATACTATATATACTAAAAGTTGAATGTTGAAGTCTTGAACATTTATTTTTATCAACCCTGTCAAATTGTGGGGGAAAAAAAGAAGTGGAAAAGCTCTATTTAAAATGCAGTTCACTGACCATCTGTGGTCTGCCAGACCTTCACCCAAACTCATTCTTACACTGATGGTGTTGAAGCTGCCCGAAGGACCCTGAGCTGCTCATCAGGAGGACTTCAGGGTTCACAGGCATCCGTCATTCGTTTAAAGTCTAGAACAGGAAGTATTTATGATGTGTTTCCAGACAAAGACCTCTCGTGAATTATGACATTGATGTCAATAGCCTCCAAACCTTGTAGAGTGGAAGTCAGGGTCCAAAAAGAGACCTCTCTTTAATGTTGGGAACACTGAAAGCTCCTCCAATCAGTCAGCTTTGGTGTGTTAGCTGTGACCATGATCTCTCTCTTGAGACCCTAACTAGTAAGGGTTTTATTTCATAAAGAGCAAAGGTAATGAGACACATACAGTCCTGCTGTCTGAAGCCTGTTTGTTGCTCAGTCTGCTGGATTTTAAGTATTATTTGGAGTATTAGAGAGGTTGCTCTCCCAATCTGTTTAGAGAACAAGAAAAAAGGTTGCTTAATATAAGTGTTCTGTCGCAAAATCTGACGTTTAAATCAATGTATCTAGATGGGTATTGATAGAAAGGATACAATCCCTGTGCAAGCTACTTAAAAAAAGTAACATCTTGAACAAAAGTTACAATTACAAAGAACAGGAAGTATTTATGATGTGTTTCCATACAAAGACCTCTCGTGAATTATGACATTGATGTCAATAGCCTTCAATCAATCAATTAATTATTATACCTTTATCCAAATAAAGTAATGCAAAGCACAAACCCCATGTGTTGGAGATTGAAAAAATGACTTGAGTTTAGAAAAAAATGGAATTTCCGAGTCTGGTGCACATCATCCCAAAATACTGCCTATAGAACCCAAAATGGAGGGCAGGCAGGGCCCCACACTTATCTGGTCTCTCTGCTCACTGGAGGAAACGTATATCTGTCTGTTGCTGCTCTGCATGGAGACGCATGTCACACCCATCCGTCCTCAGAGGGGATTTAACCCAGCATGAGGTCCAAACAGCTCCACCACCATCACTGTTAGACTCACTCTACCACCCACTATTATCACAGCATGACAGACCATTCAAGCAGGACACAAATACACTCTGGAGGTGCCTTTCTGCAGTCAGGGTGACTGCTCAGGCTTGATCTCTACATTTCTGAAGCACATTGCATTTTCTCAACCATGATATAAGGATAAGCTTCAGTTATGTGAAGTCAAATGAAAATGTGGAATAAAGAGGTTGAAAGAAAGGAGAAGAATGTTTTACCTTGCTCCGTAATGCTCTAAAAAGGTGAGGCGAAGAAACAGGGTGCAAAAAATGATTTGTTTATGCAGTTCTTCTTCAATCGGGTTTCTCTGGTGTTGGTGCATTGCTTTCATCTCTTATCTTAAATCAAACATTATCATCCTCTGATGGTGATTTTCATCTTCCTCTAGCTCCTTGGCAAAGAAGCCTCCGGATGTGACCAAGGCTCGCAAGACAAAGACGGAGCAACTGCTCAAAGTGGACGACCATGACTTCACCATGAGGCCGGCGTTTGGAGGTAGGTTTGGAATGCTCCCCGCTCGTTTTCATAGACATTATTATTATTTTCCAGACATTTGGTAATGGTCACAAACAAACATTCAAGATCCACTAATCAGCTTTTTGTCGAACTCTTTACCACACCTCATCCTCCTTAATTAGTTTGATTGTAAACTCCATTCACTGATGAAGACCATCATTAGGACGGTTTAAGGTTCTTGGAATAGCTGCGATTTAAAGTAGGCTTTTCTTTTTTTAAATAGTATCAAAATGAATGTGAGATGCTGTGAGGTAGTTAGACTCAATAAGAATTCTTGAAATAAGATTTTTCATTAGAACGTCATTATCAAAACAAGTTCAGTTATGTATGGATAGACATAGGACCTTAAGTGTATGCAAGACTATTCGTTTTTGCTGATGTACATCTCCATCTGCCTCTTTGAACAAAAATCTGTCTGTGAAACAGTTAGGCCCTGATGCCATGTGGGTGTTCAGTTTTACGCATTATATTACGCTTTATTACATGTTTCTTTATTTTGTTCAACTATACAAGAACATTTCCCTTCATAAAGTAGATATCACTGAAACAAATCGTATAGACAATATGCCATTTTCATTTAATTTCCACATTTTGGCATACCAGTGGGCACCTTTCTTTAGATGTATTTTATATCAGTTGAATTTTACTAATTGCAAATATTCTGTTGGCGAAAAAGTTATAATTGTCAGCTCAGAACTGCAAAAGATATATTTTAGGTAATTAAAAAACATTTCTCCAGCACATAGTTTGTTATCACTGACACTAATGTCTGCGGGGGTAAATGTTCCTCTCACTAAGCATGTTGGTCACAATTTATTAATAACCAAATATCAGTAATACACATCAAACATCTTTGATTATGATTCGGGTTTTATTCTGAACTAAAGGGGAACATCAGCCAATTCATTACAAATATGTTGTATTCAATAGATTTGTAAACAATTTTATCAGTTTTTCATAACAGGGCATATGGTTGAGCTTTCTTGAAATAAGTTGTAAAGCCCCACCCCTACACCCCCCTCCAGGTGGCATGCCCCAATCAATATACATACAAACATAAGGTGGAGTTTTTATTGGGTAAATGTATACACATATATACAGACGTACATGTTTACAGATTGGTCCTCTTATCAATAATAATATTGAAAAGATTGTTGTAGCTCTCAAATATCAGTATTAGTATTTGCCTAAACCTGTTATTGGTTGGGCTTTATTAATAATACTGCTTGTCTGCGAAGCAGAGATTTAATAATGTGTTTCAAAGAAGTTGGATATAGCCGCGGACTTCGCACGCCGCTACCCGGAATATTTCTCTCCAACGTGCGTTCCATAAGCAAGTTGGATATTATGGCGCGCCCCCCACTTTGAGAACCACTGGATTATACTCACTATAGACATATTTAAGTATAAATGTAATCCAGAAATGACCCACACATTCTGGATCCTACATTTCCTATAATGCATTTCAATGTCTTGTAGCCCAAGTGTATGACACTGATACCTTTACCCCCTGATCCCACCGGAAGCGTCTGCGGCTGCGCCGCGCTGCGACTGCGCCGCGCTGCGACCTCCTCCTGCGTCATAACCCACCAGGCGCGTTTCAAAACGTTGCGGAAGCGGAGCGTCGTGTGTGCAGCCTCGCAGTTGTTGGATGAACGTTCCACTTCCTGCCTGCGCTGCGCTGCGCGCGTCAAAAATAGGATTCATCCTATATTTTAGAAATTCCTTGCGGCGAGGAGCTTCTGGGACGCTTCGAGCCGCGGCGCAGAGCGGCGCAGCAGGTCTGGTGGAATAGCACCCATTGACTAGAGTGGCTGCGATCGCTAAAAACGCCGCAGCGCAGCGCAGACGCTCCTGGTGGGATTAGGGGGTTAATATAACATCATTAGGGTAGTACTCTGCATGCCAAGAAAGCTGACCTTTATGTGTAGAAGGGTGGGGTTGGAGCCTTTGGTAACAAAATGGTAGCAGCACAAGCCTCATAACCGCAATGTTGACAGTTCTTCTCCGGTCACCGACCTCTGTCACATGTCATACTGTACTTCTCTCCCCACATTTACTCTTCAATGTCAAATGCCAAATAGAGGCAAAAACTGGCGTAGTGCTCTTTAAATCTTGTCGGATGTAAAGCCTGGAACTTTAATTGACCTGAAGGTAGGGTCGGAGGAAGAGGGTGTAGATATTCTGTTGACCTGAGAGCGCCACCTGTCCTCCCTCAAGCTTGAAAAACCAATTGCATGTCTGCCCTCATGTCTCGTAACTGATAAGTATTCGGTGTGCAGAACCTCTGATATGTAGGGCTCTTTGATGTTATACCAATTTAAAGAATCCATCCCTCTCCTGGAATCTTCAAAGCAGGAGCCATCTTCAGCCAATATCTGTTTTGACTGCAATTAACGGTTACATCTTTTAATTCAGCTGAATCCCAAGTAAAAACTACATCTAAAGTTTTTTGCAAGGTGAGCAATGTCAATGTCTCTTCAAAATTAATTCAAGTCACCCAGGGGTGCCACTCCTAACTGCATAACTCGTAATTTTGTAAGGAATGATAACTAATTATAGTGGTATTTTACCATTGGAATACTCATTTGAAATGCGTCTATCTCTTTCGAGCAATCAAAAATGCTCCTAACACATTCCTCCTCCAATAACTGACAGAGCAGAGAGCATGAATAAGATGTTCTTTTCAAAAGTGGAGATTATACAGTATGTTTTCAAGTTAAGATAAGGACATACATATTGTATACTTCACCTTGGGTTATACTTTTGTAGCTGCAGTTCTCTGAAGTTATTACAGATAATGTTTAACATAGCTTCATTGCTAAATGTGTCAGATAAGACATTGAAACGAGACAGCTTTCAAACGAGCCAACAGTTTACCCAGATTATAATAACCACTTTTTTTGGGCCTGGGTAAGGATCTTAATGTTTTCCTTTAATGTTAGTAAAAAGGTAACCTTGGGGTTTTTTCTACACCTGTTGTGTTTCCTATGCTTTGTGCCTCATCAGATTTATCTCCACCAATGAATCTGCGTTCCAAAATGTCAGTTATTACTTTAGCTGAGTAAAACTGTTACATAAGCAAAAGGACAGATGGCTCAAACTTAAATAGAGTTTATTAAAACCCTTCCTTCTTTTCCTTCCCTTTCCTTTCTTAGTGGTAGATCTGGTTAGTGTTAGTAACACAACTAACAGTAATTGTGCTTTTAAAAGTAAATGCTGTGTGTGTTTGATGAACATGAAGGTTATCACCGTTCAATTTTTTTATCTTTTCATATTTAATGCATAAAATGTTCATGGCATACAGTAAAGCTGCATTCATATGATTTGCTATTTGCTCACTGTGAGGTTGGGCACAGAGCCTTGCAGTGAAAACAGCTAGCTAACTTTCGTTTCTATGGTTACCTCCCCTGCTAGCTTGCTTTCTACTGTTATCTGCTGCAATGCCGAGGTTTCCTAGGAACTCAACAGCAACACAAGCGCAGAAAAATAAAAATGCATTCAAACAGGTTGCTAGGATGTTTGTGGCTACATGGAGAACAGTGTGCAATAACAGTGGAGAACAGGTGAGAGAGATACAAAGTGATCTAAAAAACAGATTGCTAGTCAGGGAGAATCTGTGACCCAATCATAATAATAATTGTGATTTATGGGGACCTTGAATCTCAATAAAAAATGTCATTACTGTCTAAGACATTTTGTCCATTAAGAATGAAATATCCCAACATACTCACTAGTAGTAGATACCTCCAACACTTGGTCCAACATTTCCTTTAAAGGTCTCCTATCATGCAAAATGCACTTTTCAATGTCTTTTATACATAAATATGTGTCCCCAGGAGACTCACGAAGTGTCAGAAAATACAACCCTCTCTCTCCCACATCTCTAGAAACGGGGGTACAACAGAGCTGATCCAGATTTGCTGCGGTCATGACGTCATTACTAAAATGTGGGCTGGCTTTACGCCCACGGTCCTATCAGAAACATCGCTGTATCAGAAACGTGCTTTGGAAGTATTATGGTCTTTGTTTACATTCAGTGATGCAAATTAGTCGCTTTTCGGGGCCTCCCGCTTTTTTAACGCTGATTTGGGTGACTTGTGTAATTCGTGGAGAACTGAAGAGTTTTCGTTTTTGAGGTGGCGGGGGTCCGACTCACGGACTGACGGACAACTTCTCACTTCAAAACATAGACTTTACTTGGGCTCCCACGTATAGCCTATACATTTTTGTATCCATCCGCGAGCACGACTAGTGGACAATGATCCCTCGTTCTACGCCTCCTGTAGGCTACCTGTTCGCTCTGCTATCGCGTGAAGGGTCTGCTAACAAGCGACCAACAGAAGACAAACAGAGGAGTCACATGTTGTTTCACATCAGTCATGCGCCAATGCGGCGCACTTCTGCGCTGTAACCACGCTGCGAGGCTCCGGCGAACTAATGCCCCTTGACACCAACGCGGTACCAGGGCTGGTTCGGAGCTAGAGCCTCATAAGCACCGGTGACGTCATGACGCATGATCTGAGTATATTATAAAGCAGGGGTGGCCAACCCGCGGCTCTCGAGCAGCATGCGGCTCTTTGTCTAGTTTCATGTGACTCTTCAGTTCATATCGAATTGTATATGTGTGAGTTTGGGGGAGAGACACTGACTCCTGACTAGTGTTGCACGGTGTACCGATACTTGAAAGATACCGCGATACCCTGCCGTTAAAAACGGTACGATTCCTTTATTTCATTAGTATCGGTACTTTAAGAATGACGGGGGAAAGTACTCCGGTGAGAAAGCGCCGTTTTAATAAGAGCCGTGTGTGTTCAGCGCTCTGCTTCCACTCCCTGCACTGCAGCCGTGCCTGCAGTCCCTCCCCTCTCAAGCACGCACTAAGTCCCTCCCATCTCTCATGCACGCGCTAGCTGCCAGAGCATGTGAGAAAACGAGAAGCATGGCTGCAAGTGGGAGTGCAACTGCCGCTGCGCCTCGGCTTGTTGACAAAAAAGACGCCAGAAGCGAAATTTGGAAGTATTTTAGCTATATCTCTGACAGTGAGGGCAAGCCTACGGACACCACGAGGCCTGTCTGTGAGAAATGTATTGATTTTATTTAATACGAATTATTGTCATTTATTTTATTTATCGTTCTCATTGTTTAAAAGTTTGTGTTATGGTTATGGTTCTGGTGTGACATAAAGCACAATAATTACATTTAAGACCGTTTCCCTTTTTTTAAGAAAAGTTCCGAAAAATAATCGGAATCGCAATTCTTGTCTTGGTATCGAAACCAAAATGTTGGTATCGTGACAACACTAGCTACTCCTGACAGTTACACCTGATATTTAGTAAGTCTGTTAAGTATTGAATGCTGATAATTCTGACGTAATTTGGCCGGTCAAAGTTGTTTGGGCTCGGATAAAATCGCTCCGTTACTTTCGTCCCGTGTTACTTTCGTCCCGGCTCCCGGTGTGTATGTGTGGTGTCAGGTGTCAGTATGAGAGGATGCCAGCGCGTCTAATTTTGATATGGCCCAAGAGCCAATCACAATAATACCTGCGATGCAGTGAACCAATCACCTTTGAGGGGGGGAAAACCTATCGTTGATTAAACATTATCCAGTGTTTCCCCTACCATTGTCTTGGAGGGGCGCTGCACCCCGCCAACGGAGCCCCGCGCCCCCCCTGAAATTCAAGGTGTTTAAAAAATATTAAAAATGTTTTAATTAGGGCCGGGACTTGATTAAAAAAATTAATCTAATTAATTAGAGGCTTTGTAATTAATTAATCGAAATTAATCGCATTTTTAATCGCATATAAATATTTGACCTGAGAACAGTGAGAAGCAATTTTTTTCACATGGATTTTAGTATACCATTAGGCGCATTCACACCGCAGTACTTTTCCCACAAAGGTTCATGAGAACTTAGTTCATGAGAACAAATGAAGCCGCTGACGTCACTTCTTCTTCTTCTGCTTTGGGTTTACTGGCAGGCCGCAAACCACTTCACGGCGTATACTGCCGCCCAAAGTCCCCGGCCGGAAGTCCCCGGAGTTGGGGACTGGCTTCAGTAGAAGCTGCTGGGAGTCCCAGCAGCTTCTACTGAAGCCTTCCGAGTAAATCGCCAGAATGCCGACACCTCCTCATCTCCACCGCTCCCATGTTTTATTTTGTGTTGCCATAAGTTAGTCTCTCTGCGTTTCTGCGCTGGGCTAATGCTAATGCTAATAATGCTAATGCGAGGATAATAAAATGGCGGCTTCACCAAACTTTTGGGAGTTTTACGGGGCGTGGTTTGCAATCCGCCCAGCCAATCAGAAATATAGCTCTTTTCTCACAAGAGAGCCGTACGAAAGTCCCTGCTCTCTAGCAGCTCTCTGCTCTCTAGCAGGGACTTTCGTGGGGGTAAAAAGGTTCTCATGAACTAATTTTAGTACCGGCTCTTTTTGGTGTGAACCATAGACTGTATGGTGTGAACGCGATAAAAGAGGCTAACGTCCACGCTAACTTCCACGCTAGCTGCTATATGTTTTGCATTGAGGTGATACTTGAGGCTTGATGTGCTGCGGTGATATGCGAATTCCTTTTTGCATAATTTGCACACAACCGTGCTCTTATCAACGCTTCCATCCGTCCGTTTTTTAAAACAACATTTCCCACTGTTGTTCACTGTGGTTTGTTGTTGTCTGAAGTCATGAACGTTAGTTGGTGCTCCAGTATAATCGGTACGCCTGAAACTCATCCAGTGAGAAACGTTCCGCGGTGCAAAAATAAGTGCGATTAAAATGCGTTAATTTTTTTAACGCGTTAATTTTTGTGCAATTAATTAATCTTAATTAACGCGTTAAAGTCCCGGCCCTAGTTTTTATATATATATATATATAGCACCAAATTGCAAATAATCTATAACTACTGTCACTTTTCACATTGAACATGTGCTCTTTTATTAAATAAACTAAACACTTTCATTTTAAGTTGTGAGTTTAGTGTTTTTGACCCTAAGAAACACTGATGCATTAATCAATAACAATAATCCACAGCCCCTCTCTCTGCTCCAGAGGATTTAAAAAATATATATCCCAATGCCACAAAAATGCATCAGTGACGTGGTTGAAATCTTGTCTCCAGAAAACAAAAAACTGAATCAAGCGGTATCAGTGACTGTGTGTTTGATGTGGCTCTTTGAAGTAACATAGAAAAAATGTGGCTCTTAACCTCTGACTGGTTGGCCACCCCTGTTATAAAGAATAGCCAGTTAGTTGAAGCAATAGCCAGTTAGTTGAAGCATTATACTGTTTTGTTTTATATGAGTGTTGAGAGCTGTATCCATAAATCTCTTAATGAAGTGCACCAGATTGAAAAAAATCTTCCCGGGGTAGCATGCCCCCGGACCCCCCTAGAGGAGGTGAGGTCCCCCCACAAATAAACAGGTTCATATGTATAGGATACTAGATACGTTTGCACACTCATTATATATAATGATAATATATATGTTTCATTACGGAGGACCCCCTGTTTTGTGTGTCCCCCACTTCTTAAACCAAAGTTACACCCTTTATAATATCTACCTGTAAATAATAATAAAACCCCTTGATTTATAACTTAACTTCTCTGTCTCCTATTGATCTGAGTATATTATAAAGAATAGCAGTTAATTGAAGCATTATAGCACAGGCCTTTGTCAGATGGTATATTACGCTGTTTTTTTTCTGCTTCGAATAGTTCTCTCTTTTTTCACCATACCTGTGTTTGCATCACTGTTACATTAGCAAGCATCGCTAACACTCAGAGCTAACCTGTACTGGAGAGAGCATGTGTAAGAAGCCAGATATAAAAAGGTACACACCTTGTGGTAAATCTGCGAGCGAAAAAGCATTTGAGCTCCATACTGTTTCAGAAATAATGCTTGCTTATTGGAATGCCGTTTCATCATGGCAGCATTTAGCTGAGTTTTTGCTTCTCTCTGCTGCATGCACGATCCAAAGGGGCGTGTCCAGCAGCAGCTCGGTTACATTTAAAGGGCCAGACCCAGAATCAGCCCTTTTGTAACAGGGCTGAAAAAGAGGGGTATGAGGCATGCTACAATGAGTGATCTGTTTGGTATGTTGAGCAAAACACTTCAGAGACATGTTTTGTATAGATATGGCCCTATAATATATTGATCAAATATAGCATAATAGGTGAGCTTTAATTCAACCAATAACATTTGTCATTGGTCCCATCATGCCTGGTAATGGCTTTTACATTTCAAACCCCCAGTTTGTAATGCAGGCCCTTTATTTCCTCATCAGCAGTTCTGATGAGTACATACCGAGCATGCACTGCAAAACTCTCACATATGTACATTGTTGTACAATCACATATTCAACATGTTCTGTATCAAAGTCAGCTGTCTCTCAGGGGTATAGTGTGGGGAGTGTGTCTAACGTGTGGGGTGTATTATTGCTCTTAATCCCGGGTAAAATAACACATTAAGCCTGTTGTTAATCCACGCTGAAAGGAACGAGAGAGAAAACCCAGCGGACAGATCATTGGATATATGGCTCCATGTAATTATCTGTTTACTGTGTGCTTTTCAGAAAATGTGGTGGCTTAGCAGTGTGGCAGATTTACTGGAGGTCACAAAGTTAGGTGGCGTTTCCTGCTGCCTATTGCTTTAATATATTCTCCACCCAACCCTAAAAAGCACGCAGCTGAATTAAATGACACAGAATGGATATAGCCCATACACCGTTTAAGAGAGTTCGAATGAATACATTTCATAATTTGACCTCAAAGCTAAAGCAATTTCATATGAGTGATTGACATGAGCCTTTTGTTTGCAATGCGGTAGGTATTGGGCTAGAAAATACTGTAGATCAAAGCATGTAGTGATTGAATACACTCTCAGAAAGTAATATCACTATTCTCAGAGCTCTGATACAACTCAGCAAATCCTAGTGACGCATGATGTCAACTACTCAACAAATGAGAGACAATCCCTGCGTGTACATGTCATGCCTAGAAAGGATAGTAGCTTTGTGAAGACTGTGAAGCGTAGATATACTCTGTGCATTAGCCGTTTCATCTGTATTAAATACAATTAAAATAACCTTTTATTTGAATTACCACAAAAGAAGGCAAGGTTGCATACAGTAGCTGTAAGAAGTTCCTCATACCATCCAAATGCTCCTCTTCAAGGCATGGCAATACATTTTGATTGGGTGGATAGAAAATAAGCCAGGGTTGAATTGGGCTCAGCCCCAACACATAGGAAAAGGCTCTGACGTCATCACTTTCACATTTTTAATCATGTATGCAGCCTAAAGTATATGTTTACAAAAAACAATGTTAAAATGTGAAATCCACTTTTTCATGTCTTTTATACATAAACATGTATAAACGTAAATAAACACTCCGTGTAAAGAGACTCTGAAAGTTTCAGGAACAAAGATTCTCTCTCTTTTTGTCCTGATCCATTTCTATAATGGGGAGGGGCGGAGGGGATTATGGGATGCTGCAATGATCTGTTTGGTATGTCAAGCCAAACACTTCAGAGGCATGTTTTGTATATATCTGAGACCTATAATATATTGATGAAAAACAGTATAATAAGGGACAATTAAGGGTCGTTATGTGTTGACTTCCTTTTTGAACAACAGATCTCTGCGACCGGCTATAGTTTGTCGGTTTATAGATCGTGTATCTCTGCTCCGATCGTTAGCTTTAAACTGCAGCCCACTGCGGGCTCCTACGTGCAAAGAGTCTGGGGCGGTGCGTCTGGTAACAGACTGGTCATTTGGCATGTTTCTTAAAACATGCAAATGTATGTGTGCATAAAGCTGAGTGATAATCAGTCATCATAACACTGAATTTGTTTAAATTGCTTACCCTGAGATTTGCAGCATACTTTTGGCCAAAATCGTGCAGCCCTACAAATGAACTGAGATTTCCACACACATATTTGAAGCTATTCTAGTACGCCGGACCAAAACAGAGCAGGGTTTTAAGGATAGTATAATGTCACTACTCATGTTGTTGCTTTAAACTGTTCTTTAGTAAGTGTGCAGAGCGATGTTGATTTAAAATGCCAATTTGAAGGTTGGATATTTGTGAAAATGTTTGTGTATATATTAATAATTTAAGATGTAAATTAATTCATGTTTAATGTTACTATTAAAAAGACGGTTCTATTTGTAATACTTTCCATTTGTATTGTCTCATTTGGTGGCATCAATATGTGCATTTGATACAGTAGGAGCCGTTGCTTTAGGATTGGGCCTCAGACATAGCTCTTAAGGTCAAAATAATGTGATCTTTGATCGTTTGCGTTTGATTCAGGGAGAGAGAAAGAGGCAGACAGCATCTTTTCACATGGATGTCATACTAACAGAGATAGGATGTGTAGACAGAACATTGCCATGCATGGGGGGGAGCAGACTGTGTGATGCAGCTGTGGGACCACTTGAAGGCAGTGTGGCATTGACAAGTGGGCTGTTTCAGAGATATTTTCAACTGAGACGTAATCGTGGCAAGAAAACACATATGTGTTGCCAATTTCAAAGACATCCCACTCCTTGAAGCCCACCGAGCTGCTCCATCTGCACAGCATGCTGATGTTGAGGCACATGACAGGGCCCAGTGTTTTGCTAGCAGTGCTGTTGGTGTTTCTCAATGATGAGATACTTCCCTTAGTAAGGCAAGGCAAGTTTATTTATATAGCTACTTTCAACTCAAGGCAATTCAAAGTGCTTTACAACAATGAAATACATTAAGAGCATTAAGAAACATATTATAAAATGGCATTTAAAAACACTTGTTTAAAAGCAAAGATACTAAAACATGAATAACAAAGGGGGGTCCTCAAGCCTGATAGAATACAGCCACTTGAATGTTAGGGAAACAAATAATCAGATCAATTAAAAGCAGCGACAGAAATAAAAGTCTTCAGTCTGGATTTAAAAGTAGTCAGAGTTGCAGCGGACCTGCAGGTTTCTGGGAGTTTGTTCCAGATATTTGGAGCATAATAACTGAACGCTGCTTTACCATGTTTAGTTCTGACTCTGGGGACAGAAAGCTGACCAGTCCCTGAAGACCTGAGAGATCTGGATGGTTCATAATTTAGCAGGAGGTCAGAAATGTATTTTGGGCCTAAACCATTCAGTGCTTTATAAACCAGCAGCAGTATTTTGAAATCTATTCTTTGACACACAGGAAGCCAGTGTAAAGACTTCAGAACAGGAGTGATGTGATCCACTTTCTTAGTGTTAGTGAGGACTCGAGCAGCAGCGTTCTGAATCAGCTGCAGCTTCCTAATAGATTTTTTAGTGAGACCTGTGAAGACACCATTACAGTAGTCGAGTCTACTGAAGATAAAAGCATGGACAAGTTTTTCCAAATCCTGCTGTGACATTAGTCTTTTAATCCTAGATATATTCTTTAGGTGATAGTAGGCTGATTTAGTAACAGTTTTAATGTGACTGTTGAAACTCAGGTCAGAGTCCATGACTACACCTAGATTTCTGGCTTCATCTGTTGTTTTGAACATTGCACACTGAAGCTCAGCGCTAACTTTTATACGTTCTGACTTGGCTCCAAAAACCATCACCTCAGTTTTATCTTTGTTTAATTGGAGAAAGTTCTGACACATCCAGTCATTGATTTGTTCAATGCACTTACTCTGTGTTTGAATTGGAGCATAGTCTCCTGGTGAAATGGTTATGTATAGGGATGGGTATCGTTAAGGTTTTAACGGTACTACTACTTTTATCGATACCGCTCATCGATCTGGTCCTTTAGCGGTACTCTTATTGGTTATTTTGGAAATAAAAGAGGTATATTAACGAAACAAATTGTAAACAGAATGTACATTGCTTTTTATTTTAAATAATGTGAACATACAGAACTGTAAAAACAAAACAAACCCTGAAAAAATACAGTGGCACTGGTACAGAGCAACACAGGTGGGGCATACAGGTATGCTGCAAAAGGCCTAACAGTTCTTCTGGAGGAAGATTAACATGTTTGCCTTCTCTGGCAGAAGTCGGGACCTATCCTGGCTAATAGTGTTCCCTGCAGTTGAGAATACCCTCTCACTAGGGGTGGAGGAGGCTCGGACCCAGAGATAGTTTGTTGCAAGGTGTGTAAGGAGGGGCAGAGTAGCTCTCTTTTCCCACCACCACATCACAGGATCTTCAGCCATGGGGATTGGAAGCAGGTGTTTGTAGAGCTCAACCTCTTGGTCAACATGCTCGTTAAGGGTGAGGGACAAGGTGTTCTTTTGGGTGGTCACCCTCAACTCCCTGTACTCCTCTGAGAACAGCTCCTCCAAGGCACACTTTGGTTTATACTAGGGGTTTTCAAAGTGTGGGAAGGTGAGCCTCCCCCCAGAGAACATAAGAACAGCCGCGCGCCCCCCTCCCAATTAATATTGTTATTATTATTATTATTATTGTTGTTGTTGTTGTTGCTATAATGCAGGGGTATTATTATCAAGTGGAATGCCCTTACCTACTGGCCTAGTTAAATCAAAGTGGTTACTTTATTTGGCTGGGCAGTGAAGTTTAAGTCTTATTTGACTTTCTCAGGACTTAAAACTGTTCTTTGGGGGCAGACCCCCACAAAGAAAAATATATATTTGCACACGTAAGGTCATCATCTTAACAGTTTATTATTTTCATCGAGTCATTTGTGAGCAGAGCATCAAGTTGGCATGCCTATAACAGCTGAATGTGGCGATGACCATCTTGTTCAGCAAAACGCCTCACAAAATGAAGATCTAAAGCTTTAGTGTGTTTTGATTCAATGCTGAGTATAGCCACACTTCACAGTCTCTTCTCTGTCATTGTAGACCGCAAATACCTCATTCCTTCCGTCTACTTGGGTCAGAATAAACCGTCCCGTTCAGATTAAATCGCGCCAATCACATTTCCTCGCTCGTGCCAGGGCCGGGGGAGGGGTTGGCTCGCGTCTTGTGCTGCATTCACTTGCACTCGGACATTAGGTATTTTCTCTCATAAATGTCCGATGAGCCACAACTTTTATTTCAAAACAAAGCTGCAAACTGGGGTGGCAGCTGGGAACCGCCCCTGCTTAACCGGTACTTGCTTTTGATCAAAGTCAATGTGGAAAACCCGCACTCACAAGGCGGAGGTGAAGGGAATGAGCACTTTTACAGCCTTTTTGGCGAGGTGGGGGAACTCGGTCTCCACAGACAGCCAAAAGTGTGCAAGTGACGTGTTCTGCCAGACGCTGTCTCTTCTTTCACTTTAGGTAACTTCACTAAAAATCGATCCAGTTAGCTGAAGTTAACTAGCTAGATTTCACTGTTTCTAGTTTTTTTTTTTTCTCACGCTGCACCTCCCCTGAAGCTCTCTGAAGCTCTCTCACACTTTGAAAACCGCTGGTTTATACAATGGAGGGACAGTCTCCTCCATTCCCTCTCCTTCAGACTGCTCCTCCTGCTCTGTGTCTGTCTGCCATGGTGTTGCTTCTGTCACATTGGCCTCAACAGTTGCCTTCCTCCTTAGCCTGTCCCAGGTGACTGTAAAAACTAAAAATAATGTGGTTATTTATATTTTATATTTTAAGAGTTTAGTCAACTTTTGCATTTTTTTTGTTGGTGAAACGTACTTTTTTTTAGTTTTCCTCTACACAAGAATGTATTACTTTGCTAAAACTTGAAAAAAATGTGTCAACAGTTTCCAAGCAATTTTAGGAGTTGGGAAAACTCACTAATGTGATTTGATCTGCATGTGAACAGATGAGTTGAGCCTACAATTAAAAGCCAAGATGTTAAGTGTAACCAATGCAAATTACAATCTGCTAAGAACCACATAAGACAAGAATAAATAAAGTAAATTATAAAACACAATTGAGTTGCCGGAACCTATACGACAAACTCTTCCTGATTTCAATCCAACCCTTTAAATATTTGATAGCATTGAAACATTGCAGATTAAACCAATAGATTTACATTTTATTAAAATTGGATTATTTCAAACAGTTTTCATAAAACAGTAACAAGTTAACCACAACACATTAACATACATGGAGACACATGGTTATTACTTGATGGTTATAACTGCATCTGGCTCGTGGACTTTGCAATCGTGGGTTTGCTGGAAATGTAGACCTGGGTATCATCGGCGTAACAGTGGAAATGGACATTATGATGACGGAGGATAGTGCCTAGGGGGAGTAGGTAGATAATAAACAGGAGTGGACCCAATACTGACCCCTGAGGAACACCATGTGAGACAGTGGAGCAGCTTGACCAGTGGGTGCTGAGACGAACATATTGTTTTCTGTCTGTGAGGTAGGATGAAAACCATGAGAGTGCAGTACCAGTGATCCCAATGTCTGCCAGACGTTTGATAAGCAGTGGGTGTGAGATGGTGTCAAAGGCTGCTATGAGGTCAAGGAGGATTAGGATGGTGAGCAGTCCAGAGTCAGCTGCACGGAGGAGGTCGATTTTTACCAGCCCTGTTTCGGTGCTGTGCTTTGAGCGGAAACCCGATTGGAAGGGTTCATAAAGGTTGTTTTTGTCCAGGTGTTGTTGAAGATGGTCAGCAACCACTCTTTCAAGGGTTTTTGAGATGAAGGAGAGGTTAGAGATGGGCCTGTAGTTATTCAGGTCATCTTGGTCAGCTCCGGGTTTTTTGAGTGTTGGTGTTATTGCAGCAGTTTTGAGGTTTGGCAGTACAGTTCCAGTTGCGAGGGACGAGTTCATGATTCTTGTGATCAAGGGGCAAGTAGAGGGAACACAGGCTTTAATGAGGGCAGTGGGGAGTGGGTCGAGCTGACAGGTAGTAGGTTTGGATTTACGGATGAGCTCAGTGATGGAGAACTCAGTAGCTGCTGAAGAATTGGACAGGGTGGGGATTAGCTGGTGACTGGTGGAGCTCAGCCACTGTGGGTCGTCTTTGGAGGTGCTGGATGCAGCCAGTTGCAGGTGGATGGTGTTGATTTTGCGATAGAAGAAATTCAGAAAGTCATTGCAGTCATCAGATGAGATGTCTGTGGGGAGGGTTGTGGGAGGTTGAAGTAGATGTCTGATGGTTGAGAAGAGGTTTCTCGTGTTACCTTTTCCAGAACTGATGAGGTTGGAGTAGTAGGAGGACTTAGCGGTGGTGAGGGCGTTCTTGTATAGTCAGAGATGTTCTTTGTAGAGCTGTATGTGGATTGAGAGTCCAGTCTTTTTGCACAGACGTTCAAGACGCCGGCCAGTGGTTTTTAGCTGGTGGAGGGCAGCAGTGTAAGGCAAGGCAAGGCAAGGCAAGTTTATTTATATAGCACTTTTCAACACAAGGCAATTCAAAGTGCTTTACAAAAAATGAAAGAGATTAAGAAAATGGCATTTAAAATCAGTCATTAAAAAGAAAAGCTAATAAAATCAACATTAAAAGAAAAAATACATGGATAAAAGTTACAGTGCTGTCAATTAAACATTAAAAGCAAAAGTACATGGATAAAAGTTACAGTGCAGTCTAAGATATGAATAGTTCAATTAAAAGCAGCGACAAAAAGAAAAGTCTTCAGCCTGGATTTAAAAGTAGTCAGAGTTGTAGCGGACCTGCAGGTTTCTGGGAGTTTGTTCCAGATATTTGGAGCATAATAACTGAACGCTGCTTTACCATGTTTATTTCTGACTCTGGGGACAGAAAGCTGACCAGTCCCTGAAGACCTGAGAGATCTGGATGGTTCATAATTTAGCAGGAGGTCAGAAATGTATTTTGGGCCTAAACCATTCAGTGCTTTATAAACCAGCAGCAGTATTTTGAAATCTATTCTTTGACACACAGGAAGCCAGTGTAAAGACTTCAGAACTGGAGTGATGTGATCCACTTTCTTAGTGTTAGTGAGGATTCGAGCAGCAGCGTTCTGAATTAGCTGCAGCTTCCTAATAGATTTTTTAGTGAGACCTGTGAAGACACCATTGCAGTAGTCGAGTCTACTGAAGATAAAAGCATGGACAAGTTTTTCCAAATCCTGCTGTGACATTAGTCTTTTAATCCTAGATATATTCTTTAGGTGATAGTAGGCTGATTTAGTAACAGTTTTAATGTGACTGTTGAAACTCAGGTCAGAGTCCATGACTACACCTAGATTTCTGGCTTTATCTGTTGTTTTGAACATTGCACACTGAAGCTCAGCGCTAACTTTTATACGTTCTGCCTTGGCTCCAAAAACCATTACCTCAGTTTTATCTTTGTTTAATTGGAGAAAGTTCTGACACATCCAGTCATTGATTTGTTCAATGCACTTACTCAGTGTTTGAATTGGAGCATAGTCTCCTGGTGAAATTGTTACGTAAATTTGTGTGTCATCTGCATAGCTATGGTAACTTATTTTGTTGTTCTTCATTATCTGAGCCAGTGGTAGCATGTAGATGTTAAAGAGAAGAGGCCCCAAGATGGAGCCTTGAGGAACCCCACATGTCATATTTGTCAACTCAGATGTGTATTTACCTATAGAAACAAAGTTGTTTCTGTCCTTTAAGTAGGATTCAAACCAATTTAGAACTGTTTCCGAAAGTCCCACCCAGTTTTCCAGTCGGTCTAGTAATATGCTGTGGTCAACAGTGTCAAACGCAGCACTGAGATCTAATAATACTAACACTGAAGTTCTGCCACTGTCTGTGTTTAAGTGGATGTCATTAAAGACCTTTACAAGAGCAGTCTCAGTGCTGTGGTTTGGACGAAAGCCTGACTGGAACACATCAAAACAGTTATTTAAATGCAAGAAATTACTCAACTGTTGAAAAACAACTTTTTCAATGATTTTACCTAGAAATGGCAGGTTTGATATGGGCCTGTAATTGTTCATTACTGAAGCATCTAGATTATTCTTTTTTAAGAGCGGTTTAATGACTGCAGTTTTCAGGGCCTGTGGAAAAATACCTGAGTGAAGAGATTTGTTTACTATATGAAGTAGATCTGAGGCCATGCAAGGCAAAACATCTTTGAAAAATCCTGTTGGAATAATATCAAGGCAGCAGGAGGAGGATTTCAGAAGTTGAATAATGTCCTCTAGGTTTTTATCATTAATCTGATGGAATTGTGTCATGATGTCTGAATTGATGTTAAGTGGAGATAGGGACAACACATTTGCTGTTCCTGATGCAGAGGCACTGACTGCTTGTCTGATTTTCTGAATTTTGTCAGTGAAAAAGGAGGCAAAATCATTGCACGCCCTGGTGGATAGAAATTCAGAGGCTACTGACACTGGGGGGTTAGTTAGTCTGTCGACGGTAGCAAACAAGGCACGTGCGTTGTTTTTGTTTTTGGTAATGATGTCAGAGAAGAACGATTGTCGTGCGTTTTTAAATTCCAAATTATAAAGGCCAAGTCTCTCTTTATAGATTTCAAAGTGAACCTGGAGATTTGTTTTTCGCCACCTGCGTTCAGCTTTTCGACATTCTCTTTTTTCTGTTTTCACGGTCATGGCCTTTCTCCATGGAGATATTTTCTTGCCAGACACTTCCTTTACCTTAGTTGGAGCAATGGCATCTATAACATTTTTAATTTTTGAATTACAATGATCTACTAGCTCATTTACTGAGATGTTGGCAGGGGCAAGTGTGGAAGAAAAATTCTGAGTAAACATTTCCCTAGTATTTTCAGTTAAATATCGCTTTGTGGTTACCTCTTTTTGAACATTTTTGTGAACAGAAATAGAGCTCTCAAAGAAAACACAGGAATGGTCAGAGAGTGCAACATCAGTCACCACAACCTTAGAGATATTCAGACCCTTTGAGATAATTAAGTCCAGAGTGTGCCCCTTATTGTGCGTGGGCTCCGTCGCATGCTGAGTCAGTCCATAGCTATCAAGAACACAACACAGTTCTTTAGCCCCTCTGTCCTGGGGGTTGTCAACATGGATGTTAAAATCACCAACAATGACTAGACGGTCAAAGTCAATACACACTATAGACAGCAGTTCAGTAAAGTCATCAAAAAAGCTTGCACAGTATTTGGGTGGTCTATAGATATTTAGGAACAGAGCTCGAGAGGAGCATTTCAGCCGAAGGGCCACATATTCAAAAGAATCAAAGTTTCCATACGATGTCTTCCTGCATTGAAGGGAATCATTGAACAGAATAGCAACTCCACCCCCTTTCTTATGCATTCTTTCCTGACTCATAAAACTAAAGTTGGGAGGGGTTGATTCGATAAGAACAGCTGCACTGTTATTTTGTTCAATCCAAGTTTCTGTTAAAAACATAAAATCGAGATTGTGCTCAGTGATTAAATCATTGATTAAAAATGTTTTTCCTGCCAAAGACCTGACATTTAATAAAGCTAGTTTAAGTTTGTTAAACACACTATCAGTCATGTTTTTTGTAACAAGCTGTGGCTGACATGGAATCACTGCTAAATTAGATACACTCACACAAACGTTTGAGCGCTTCCTGTTTCTATGATTCACCGCTCTTAATCTATTACCTATCAACACAGATATCGGCAAAGCTACTGGCAGGCAGGGCCCCGACATGTCCTGGAAAGAGTTGAGAGTGCCATACACCCTTGAGCCTGGACCCATCACATATCAGTAAGAGTTTGTTGTGTTTTGTACACACACATCCTTATCAGGCTTCGGAGACTGCAGATGCCCCCTCGAAGGGAGGGGAGGTGGTCGACGTAGGCACGGTGATGGAGACGGGCTAGATGGTGCGGGGGTAGAGGACATGCTGCCATGGGGGGGAGGTGGTTGACGTAGGCGTGGTGATGAGGACGGGGGAGATGGTGCGCGTCTCCGCGGTGATTTTGGTGGGCGTCGTTGAGGAGCGGGGGTAAAGGACATGGTGCCAGCCCTGCGTATCGCCTTCGTTTGGTCTTTGAACTCCAGGAAGGAATCGGTGCCAACCCTCTGTATCTCCTTTGTGTGTTCATCGATCTCCAGGAGGGTGGGCGAGGGTGAAAGGGTGAACGGAGTATCCTCAAAGGCGTTGACAGGGGGGGGGGGGCAGTGGAGACTCCTCCATGTGTCTCATATGTCTCCCATAATCAGAACATTCCTCAGGCGGGTGCAGTGATAATTCTTCAGGGTTTTCTGCGTGATGTGTTGTGTCTTTCTCGTGTTTTGATTCCTCTTGCCGCTTGTCCTTGGCAGAGGGAACAGATTGATGACGCAGGCAGTTGAATATGTTAGAGATAAACAATTTCACTCCTGACTTGTTCAGGCAAACTCTATTTGCCTTGAAAAGATGTCTGCGATCCCAGAAAAAGTTAAAATTGTCAATAAAATGAACAGAATGGTCAGTACAGGCCGTTGAAAGCCAGGTGTTCAGTGCAAACAATCTGCTGAATCTCTCCACTCCTCTTCTGACTGGCGGTAGAGGGCCACTGATGAACACCTCTGCATTTAGAGAGCTGGCAGTTTCCAACAAACATTTAAAGTCTTCTTTCAGCACTTCTGACTGTTGTTTCACAACATCATTTGTTCCAATGTGCAGTACCACATTCTTCACAGTCGGATGTTCAGCCCCAATATGCAGGATCTTCTCAGCCAAGTCAGAGACCACATCCTTGGGAAAACAGAGTACTTTGGTGTTGTTCTTATTACACAGACCTTTTACATCTCTTACAGCAGAGTCACCCACAATCAGAGTTTCAGGCCCAGTCGTTAGCTTTCCCTCTAGCCTTTTACTTTTAGAGTAGCTATTGGTCCTTACCCTGCTGCGTGAAGAGGACAGGTTATCCAGGTCATCAGATCTCCGGTTCTCGGTCAGCGGAGCGTATCTGTTCTGGATTGGCACACTTGGTGGTTTAGGAGGATTGTTTGTAATTCTCCCTTTAACAGCTGTCCACTGCTGTTTCCTAGTATGAATAGGGGTTGAAGAGGCGCTCTTCCTGGGTGATAACAATGCAGGCCAGCCGGTCGCATCACAGATTTCGGAGCTCTGGGCTCTGCCTGTTATCCGTCCTCCCAAATCCCATGGAAATGATTTACTCTTAGGCTTTGCACCCAGAGAGTTCCAGGGAGGACTACCACTTGTAGATTTATTACCCGGTACACAGCCCTCCTGTTCCTTGGAATCCTTGTAGCTGCTAACTAGCTGTGAGTTAGCATACCCTTCTCCATTACTTTGCAACACTGGTAAAGTCGTGTCATTCCCACGACATAGTCCATTCACTTCCACGTTAACTTCCAACCGTTGCATTTTCATTTCCAACACAGCCATCTTCTGTATAAGTTTCTGGAAGTCATCTGTAGAGAACGGAGGCATTTTGCTACCAACTAGCTTAAGCTAAATAGCAGTAGCCTACCAGGCTTTAGCTGTTGCTAGGCCACGCTATTGTAAGACTGACGTCGTCGTAAATTTTTTGAAATATGGCTGAAACCCTCCGTCTATTTACGAAGATGAACTGTCCCAGTGATAAGTTAATGTCCAGGAGCCGCTGCTCGAAGTTTTCAGAGAATAAGAATAGGAAAATCAGCATAAAAAGTAAGCAGAGGCAAGAGCAAGCAGAAAAGCGTCTGCACTGTAAGAAAGATAAGCTAAGTCAGAAAGATAAGCTAAGTGTACCAGGGAGCAGTGTGCACAAATGAGACTATGCGAGACTTCAGGGGAGCCAGCGCATCCAGGGAAGATGTGAGACAGTTGTTGTAGTGACTCACCAGTTCAGCAGGGGTTGAGGAGGAGGATGGGGGTGGACTGGGCACGGAGGTAATAAGGGAGTTAAGGTCTCTGGGGTCAATGCGTTTGATGTTTCTGAAGGTGATGGTCCGCAGTGCTCTTATTTTAGATAGGGGGACATATACCTCAAAAAGCACAGATTTATGGTCAGAGATGGAGAACTCAGCATCAGTGAGGTTAAAAGGAGTGATACCGGTGCAACAGACTAGGTCTAATATGTGACCTTTGTTGTGGGTTGCAAAATTGACATATTGTGTAATACCAAGACACTCAAGGAGCGAGATAAGTCCTTTGCAAAACCATTAGAGGGGTTATCAATATGAATATTAAAATCACCCAGGAGGATGACAGTGGGGGACATAGCACATATTGTTGTTAATAAGGCTGAGAATTCATTGAGGAAAACAGCTGAGGGCTTCGGTGGTCTGTAGATAGTCACAATAATGGTAGGTTTAGAGCATGTCAGTTGTATTGCCAGGCACTCAAAAGAGGAGTGATGTGGTGAGTTTCATGTCTTTGTGGAAAAGAACAGCAAGGCCACCACCCCTTCCAGTCACACAGGGTTCACAGACATAAGCAAAGCCAGGAGGAAGCGCTTAAGTTAGCTGTGAGAAATCGTTTAGCTGTTGCCAGGTCTCAGTGAGGCATTGCAAGTCAAGCTTGTGGTCAAGAATACACTCATGAACAAGCAGTGATATTGTGAATAGCCAGTTTTAAACAGCCAAGAGGTGCATAGCTGTGTGCTTTGTGCAGGGGGAGTAGCACAGTGTAATTGACAGGTTGAGTGGCGGAGCGGAGGGGGCGGGGCTCTGTAAACTATCCAAGTTTCCGTTAAAAACATAAAATCGAGATTGTTAATTATTGATTAAAAATGTTTTTCCTGCCAAAGACCTGACATTTAATAAAGCTAGTTTAAGTTTGTTACATTCAGATTGAGTTTGGGTTAGGATTTTTTGCAAATATATATGCAGTGTGTGAGTTTTGACTGGGTAGCGTTTTCAAATCACACACAACTTCTGCGATTGCCGCTGTTAGTTAACTAGCTAGCAAGCAACGTTATCGTTAGCGGTAGCACATCTTTACCAACTGCTAAATAAACCCAATATAATAAATGCTTGCTTCTTATTGACAACTGTATAGTGTTATGTTTATTAAATATATAGAAATGTTTATTGATTGGGATAAACCCCTTGAGATGCACCATCTCGTTTTCAAGGGGGTCCCGGCAATAGCAACAACTTACAGACATACATAAACAAAAAGACAAAATGCAAAACATGACACACAAGACAAACCACATACAGTCTGTTAAGTAAAATTCAAGCAATGCACACAATCATTACAATTTGAGACAGTCGAGCAAATCAGTTTAATCAATATCAGTTTCATTAATAACAAATATTATGGAAAGATAATGGAACAAAAGATGGATACTTTTATTTATACAGTGCTGTGTTCATCAGAGCAACCGCATTAGCAGCTGGTCCTGGTATGTCGCCAAGATGGTGGTCTTTCAGTGTCCAGCGTTCCACACTCCACACCTTTTTTTGCCATACTTTGTATTGGGATGCACTTAGGTACTCAAAACAGCAAATGTAAGAGTACACAATTTGAGACAAAGCGAATGTCTTGTCAGTAAAGGAGAGAATCAGTCAGTGGGCATTCAGAAACTTAAGAGGCTTAAGAGGGTGCTCCTGCAAAGGATTGCCCAGAACTCAAAACTATGCAGCTGCAGAAGTTGCAGGTAATGCCGGCGTCCTGACATCACCTCTCACTGCTGTTCTTCTGTAGCAACATGCTAACAAAGAGCAGACTGGATCTTCTGTTCCAGAAATTAAGAAACATCATTTAAAATACAAAATGACCTAACCTAACAGTTTGTTGTGTGGTTCACTCCACATGTCTTGGTAATGGTAATCGTTTTTTTCCCCATGAGCCCTAGACCAGAAATGTGTATGAGTAGCCATTCTACCTCTGCCCTTTATAACAACTTTATTTGCGGAATTGTCAGGTGTTGTGTTTCCCGCTTTCTGTCCCCAAGTGTCCCAACAATTGTTTCATTCAGCTTTAACCATAATTTAATACAAACCAAAGAGAGGGGAGGGGTCTCCTACGGCATGAAAACTGACAGCAAACTTGATCTAGAGAAATACTGTCTTTTAAAAACAGTTAAATTCGGGTCAAACCCTTTTCCCTTCATTTATTAACAGAACTATGCGTCTTTTCCAGCAACTCCCTGCTGCACCCTGATCCTGGGAGCTTTGCCACAGAGCAGTTTCTAATCTCTTATTCTTGATGAGAAAGGTTCAAGGGGCATTGATTAATCACTGCAAATGCACGGGAAACCATAACTATTTGAATTTTCCGTTAAGAGGCTCTTAAAAACTCATTTCGAATGAAGTGATTGAACGCCATCCCCCACAAGTCTTAAAATAACATGGCAGGATATCCATCAAACATCAGGCCTGTGACTGCTGCTGCCATAGTTTGATGTCAGGAGTGTGGAGATTCAATTAGAAGATCGTATCAGGCTTTCCACATCAAAGGAAACTGTAATAATCCATTCTTTATGAGGCTGCTTTATTATTTAAAACCAAAGTAAATGCTTTCACTCTTAAATGTGAGAATAATCAAATAGCACAAGGAGATATTTAGCTTATTAAATGTAATGCACAGCAAAAAGGACATGTTATTTATCCCCGATCACCAAAGCGACATGCTGTATCATCTGTGTGCTCTGGGGAATGTCACAATAATAACAGGAGTTCTCATTCATAACATTCGTTTCGATGTCTCACTATGGGATGCGCCTCCCCGCGTATGCCTCAGAAGCATCAATCTCATTACGCCAATCCTGATTGGCTGGTGATCTTGATGACTACGTCAGGGAATCCCATGGGAGACTGCCTGCAGGCGCCAGTCTCAGGACACCTCCACTCTGAAGACACCTCCACTCTCAGGACAGGAAGCTGTGCACGCTAAGAATTACAAAATAAAATCGCCACTATCAGTACAGCGCCACTCTCCAAACAGGAAATGCATGCAAATACAAAATAAAATCGTATTTACACTTATATATGTATATGTATATATACAGCGGTGGCTCCAGAGTATGGCTGGGGTAGGCTACAGCCATACCAATACATGGCTTAGCCCCACCATGAAAAATTATGTTAAAGTAAGCAAAAATAAGTCCGCCAACTCGCACCGAGTAAATTGCCCCGACAGCAGTTAGTAAGATTGATTTCAGTAGCCACTTGTCTGGAAATACCGAAGACTAGAAACTGTTTTGAAAACTTTTGTCACGTAGTGATCGTCTTCTCAATAAAACATCTTTCCTAATGTCTTCTGGCCAATCAGAATCACGATAACGGCGTGGTGCAGGAAGTCCCGACGGAGAATACTTTTGCTGTAGTACATCTCTATATACATCGATACAACATTACGTGTTGATAGAAATCAACACGTAATGAAATAAGACCCCACAGTTTGATGATTGATAAGTGTGTGGGCTGTCTTTCATTTTGACACACAGAACAATGGGGGCTATCCACCCTTATCCACAATGTAAAGTAATTCACACAGCCTCTCCCCTCTTCAGTGAGGAGCAGCAGGTTCAGCTTTCAGAACAAAGTAACAACAAAATAAAATGGCATTCCTTTTTTTAGATATGTCGTGATTTTTTTTTGTTCTTCTCAAGAGAGTACCAGAATGTGTATTTTACGTTAGTATTTCAAAAAAATTCCTGGGGAAGAATCCCCCCAGACGCCCCTGCAGGGGTTGGGTTTTCAGCATGTCAACTCTTTCACCTGTGGGGAAATTGCAGGATTGGCTCAGTGGGGCTTCCTCAGAAGGTGATAAACACTATTCAGAGTGCAAGGGCTTCCTCCCAGTGTTGCCAACTCCATAGTAAGGAAAGTAGCTATTGGCTGTCCGAAAAGTCGCCAGAAGTCGCTTAATGACGTCATCGCCTAATTTGCATATCATGTAATGGCGGCTGTAGGCAAAAAACGTTCCCAACCCTTCAAGGATCAAAACTTGAAACCACCGGAGTTAAATCCAGACGACAGTAGATCAGAAATGTCTTTGCCTTTTGAGTATGTTTTGGGGTTTTAACATTACAGTTTGGCATAGAAATCCCCCTTACAATAAAGGCAGTATGCCCGTGTGTCATCTCCAATAAATGGCTTCAACCATCCTTTATTGTTGAATTATGAAATGTAATATATGAATTCTGTTTATTTAATACTCTTATACTAATCACTTCCTGTATTCCCGTGATAAAAGGGACATGCGCAATAAAACGTGTCACTTCCGTTTGAAGCACAGCTGATGGTGTATGTGTGTATTTATTCCTCTGTCACGTTAACTATGTTCACGGTATTCCTGCCCTAAGATCATGGCATCGCTAAAAGGTTATGGGCCCAGGAGGGACCATGGAAGCTGGTGGAACCGTTTGTGTTTCGACGGAGATGAGAAGAACTACGAGTTATGGGAGACAAAGTTTTTGGGTCATCTGCGACTGCTAGGATTGAAGGCTGCCATCCTAGAGGAGCCAGGTGAAGAGGATGAGGCTGATGATCAGAAAAACGAAGAAGCCTATGCGGAATTGATCCAGGTACTGGACGATAAAAGCCTTTCACTAATCATGAGAGAAGCAGCCGACAACGGAAAAAAAGCGTTACAAATATTGAGGGACCACAACGCTGGGAAAGGGAAACCACGGGTGATCAGCCTCTACACTGAACTAACGTCGCTGCAGAAAGCCGCTAATGAGAGCGTCACTGACTATATTATTCGTGCCGAAACGGCAATTACAGCTCTGAGAAATGCTGAAGAGACTCTTAGCGACGGGCTGCTGATAGCCATGATTTTAAAGGGACTGCCAATCTGTTTTAGGCCGTTTGCCATCCACATTACACAAGGGGATGAGAAGCTAACTTTTGGTGAGTTCAAAACAAAGTTGAGGAGCTATGAAAGCACAGAAAAATACAATGCCAACTTGAGTGAGGAATCTGATAATATTATGAAAGCGAGTGGCTGGGTGAAGTGGAGAGATGGCCCCAATATCACCTGCTACAACTGCGGTCAGAAAGGACACCGGGCTCGTGAGTGTCGAAGTGCGAGCAGCAAAGACCAGAGACAGTGGTGCAGTTTTTGCAAAAATTCCACACATATAGATGCAAACTGCAGACGCAAAGAGAGAGACAATGCTAAACAAGCAACTGACGTTGAGGACCACTCATTTGTTTTTAAAGTACGTGACAGTCCAGTAACCGGAGTTACACATAAAGGGCTGATGGTCGACACCGGAGCAACGTCACACATAATAACGAACATCGACAAGTTTAAAAGGTTCGATGAGACTTTTCAACCGAAAGACCACTTTGTTGAATTGGCTGACGGGACAAGAACAAGTGGTGTCGCTTTGAAGAAAGGAGAGGCGGAGGTCTGCCTGCAAGACACGGAGGGACGACGAGTGACAGCGATGCTGAAGGACGCGCTCTATATACCGTCCTATCCACAAGACATTTTCTCTGTTAAAGCAGCGACAGCCAACGGAGCATCAGTGAACTTTCGTCAGGGTTGTAACCAGCTGATTCACCAGAGAGGTAAAATATTTGACATCAAGGAATATGATAGACTTTATTTTTTAAACACTGTGGACTGTGAAGCTGAGGACGATGCATGTTATGGATGTTATGACATTCAAACATGGCATGAAATACTTGGTCACTGTAACTATGATGATGTGTCACAACTGGAAAAAGTCACTGAGGGGATGAAAATTAAGGGTGGGATTGATAAATCTAACCTTAACTGTGAAGTGTGTACTCGAGGTAAATTTGCTCAGAGTAGGAACAGACAACCAGATGCAAGAGCTAAAGCAGCGCTCAATCTTGTGCACACTGATTTAGCAGGTCCCATTGAGCCAGAGGCTAAGGAGGGATTCAGATACACATTGGCTTTTACAGATGACTTTTCAGGGGCAGTATTTGTGTATTTCCTAAAAGCTAAAAGTGATACTTTCAAAGCCACAGAAAAATTCATTGCTGATGTCGCACCTTATGGTAAAATCAAATGTATAAGGTCTGATAACGGTACAGAATTCACCGGGACAAATTTTCAATCGCTCCTTAGACAACATGCAATACGACATGAAACTTCAGCACCTTACTCACCCCATCAAAATGGGACAGCTGAGAGAAACTGGAGAACACTTTTTGAAATGGCAAGATGCATGCTTCTTGAGAGCAATTTACCAAAGAAGCTATGGACATATGCCGTCATGACTGCAGCTGTAATACGTAACAGATGTTACAACAGACGTGTAGGACAGACACCTTATTATATGCTGACAGGACGTAAGCCGAACCTCTCGAAAATGAATATATTTGGATCTGTATGCTATGCATACAAGCAGGAAAAGAAAAAGTTAGACTCGAGGTGTGAGAAGGGTATTTTTGTAGGGTATGATAAAAACAGCCCAGCATACCTAGTCTACAACCCAGACACTGGTAGTGTTCGAAAACACAGGCAAGTGAAGTTTGTCACAAAAAGTATAGTCGAGCGACATACACAGACTGATTTTGAGGCAAGTGATGATGATTTTATGAGAAAAGGTTTGTATCCACCAAGCCAGAAACCCAGGGGACTGACTCGTGTCCAAAAGAGACACAGGAGGCTCGAACTGAGACAGATGACACAAACACTCAGACAGGAAAGGGAGCAGAAGGTCAAAATAGAAGCTATCCCCAAAGAGAAAGGAGGAGACCTCAGTATTTACAGGACTATGAATGTAAAGTACAGTGTGACGACCAGAAGTATGTAAATATTGACTACTGCTACAGAGTAATGTGTAATGTACCAAACACCTTTTAAAGAGGCCATGAATTCAGCAGAGTCAAAACTCTGGACTGATGCTATGCAGGAGGAAATGAATTCTCTTAAGGAAAATGACACATTCACATTGACCACACTACCAGAGGGCAAAAATGCAGTGGGGGGTAGATGGGTCTATACCAGTGCTTCTCAAAGTGTGGTCCGCGGACCACTGGTGGTCCGTGAGCGCCCCCTAGTGGTCCGTGAGTATATTGGTAAAATTTCACATTTGAAATAAATAAAATTTAAATTTTTCGCACTCTCACTGGAGTATCTCCGCAATGGAGCGAGCTTAAGTTTCACTTTCGATTGCATGATATAGCCTAGATAAACACCTTCATCACACATGTTGCCACTTGTTTGTACCATTTTCAGGCGATTTGTAAAAAACGATGTGTTTTGGGATATTTGTGGAGTTAGGTGGTCCGCGAGTGTTTTTTTATTGGTTAAGTGGTCCTTGGTATGAAAAAGTTTGAGAAACACTGGTCTATACAATCAAAGAAAACACAGAAAAGACTGAGATATATAAAGCCAGATATGTTGCCAAGGGATATAGTCAAGTGGCAGGAATATAAGGAGACATTTTCCCCGACTGCAAACATGACATCAGTACGAAGTTTGATGCAATTGGCAGCTCAACATGACTTACACCTACATCAGATGGATGTTAAAACTGCATATTTACACGCTCCAATTGATTGTGAGCTCTATGTACAGCAACCTGAAGGTTTTGAGGTCAAGTCAGACACAGATGAAAAGCTAGTCTGCAAGCTGAATAAATCACTGTATGGGTTAAAACAATCTGGAAGAAACTGGAATAAAATGTTGCATGATCATCTCTGTGAGAACGGTTTTGCACAAAACCCAGCTGATCACTGTGTCTACAGTAAAGGAATAGAAAATGAGAGGATCATTCTGATTATTTGGGTGGATGACTTAGTTATCGCAGCTAATGATATTCACACAATTAATACTGTGAAAGAAATGTTGAGCACAAAATTCAAAATGAAGGATCTTGGGAAACTTAAACATTTCCTAGGCATTGACTTTACTCAGGAAAAAGGAGAAATAAAGATGGGTCAAAAGAAATTCATTACAAAAATACTGGAAAAGTTTGGTATGAATGACTGTAAGCCAAGGTCCAGCCCATGTGAACAGAAACGCAACTTTGATGATGATGGTGAAGCTGTTGATGCAACACAATATCGTGAAGTGGTAGGCAGCTTAATATATTTAATGACATCTACACGGCCTGATCTAAGTTGGATAGTCAGTAAACTGTCACAGTATTTTTCAGAGCCAAAAGAACAACACTGGTTAACTGCTAAACATGTATTGAGGTACTTAAAGGGCACAATTAATCAGGAGCTATGTTTTAAACAACAAGATGAAAAACTGAAACTTGTTGCATACTGTGATGCGGATTGGGCAACAGACCAAAATGACAGACGGAGTATAACAGGGTACTGTTTTAGTCTAACTAGCAATGGGCCTGTTATTTCTTGGAGATCAAAGAAACAGCAAACAGTAGCTTTGTCGACATGTGAGGCAGAGTACATGGCACTGGCTGCCACAGCACAAGAGAGTGTGTATCTTGTGCAGCTAATAGAGAGCATGGATAGTGAGGGTCAATATACTCCTGTAAAAATCTTTGAAGATAACCAGGGTGCAATTGCTCTATCCAAGAACCCAGTATGTCGTCAACGATGTAAACATGTGGATGTCAAGTATCATTTTGTTCGAACTGTACTGAGTGATAACATGATAACCATTGACTATTGCCCTACAGCTGATATGGTTGCTGATATTTTCACTAAGCCTGCAACAAAGGTAAAAAGTGAGACATTTGTAAAGTATTTGTTTGGAATGTAAATAACCCCAGAAGTTTCAAACACTGTGTTATTGTGCAGGTGTATAAGGTGTTTACATTTGAATTCATGTTGAGAAATTGTGCAGTATAAGAGTAAGTGGGGGTGTTGAATTATGAAATGTAATATATGAATTCTGTTTATTTAATACTCTTATACTAATCACTTCCTGTATTCCCGTGATAAAAGAGACATGCGCAATAAAACGTGTCACTTCCGTTTGAAGCACAGCTGATGGTGTATGTGTGTATTTATTCCTCTGTCACGTTAACTATGTTCACGGTATTCCTGCCCTAAGATCATGGCATCGCTAACATTTATACTCAGGGTTTGATTCCCACTCCTTTCTGTATTTTTGAGAATACAATTTAGACTGTGCCATGATGTTTAGCTTGTCACAGAGAGGCACACACACAGTGGACGAGGTGATTGAGTGACTGAGGCTGTGTGAGGCAAAGCAAAGGCAGTTATTTATTATAGTGTGAAAGTGAGTGAAGAAACATTTACATTCAACATTTAAATCCCGCTCAAAACCAGGACGGCTTGGCAGTTGGCGCATGCGCAATTCATTTGCAGTCTCGACGCGGGGGAGTGTGGTTGTCTCCTCTCTGCTCTGACTGCAGCAGCAGCTCTGCTGCGGCCAGGCAACTGTCAGTCTGAGCGCCTGTGAGTACTATGGGAGGGAGGCGGGGCTCACGGCAGCACCCGCGGCTCGTTAACTGCAGAACAATGTGAGTCTCCAAACACCAGAAAAGTCGCTAATAACACCATTATAAATCGCTAGATTAGTCGTT
Source organism: Gymnodraco acuticeps (assembly GCF_902827175.1). Taxonomy (NCBI): domain Eukaryota; kingdom Metazoa; phylum Chordata; class Actinopteri; order Perciformes; family Bathydraconidae; genus Gymnodraco; species Gymnodraco acuticeps. Next base: position 75,777 of record NW_022991985.1, on the reverse strand, counting down.
AGTCGCTTTTGACACAGATAAGTCGCCGGAGGGTTTGGAAATCCGCCAAATTTAACGAGAAAATCGCCAAGTTGGCAACACTGCTTCCTCCACCAGGTCTCTCTATGACTGTAAGTGGAGAGTGTTTGAGGAGTGGTGCCTCCAAGAGGGACACGTCTCTTTTCAATGTCCTGTCGGTGTGATTTTGTCATTTCAGCAGGACTTGATTGATAAACACAGAGCTTTCTCTATGATTAAAGTGTACCTGGCTGCTATTGCTGCATGCCATGTGGGCTTTGAGGGAAAGACGGCTAGCCAACATCCCTTGGTCTGCCGTTTTATGAAAGGGGCTCGCAGGCTCCTCCCTGTTTCCAGGTCACTGGTGCCCCCATGGGACTTGGCAGTGGTTTTAGATGGGCTCACTCGACATCCATTTGAACCCCTGGAAGAAGTTGACATGAAACACCTGTCACTAAAGACAGTGTTGTTACTGGCTCTGGCATCCGCCAAGCGAGTCAGCGACATTCATGCGTTCTCTGTACATCCTTCATGCACTCAGTTTGCCCCTGGGCAAGCAAGAGTGTTGCTGAAGCCTAACTCTGCTTTTGTGCCCAAGGTGGTTGGCTCATGCACCCCCATTGACCTTGCGGCATTTTCTTCACCGTTATGGACTTCTGAAGAAATGCGGTCGAATCGGCTGTGTCCAGTTCGTGCCTTGCGCATCTATATGGACAGGTCTAAAGAGTTTCGATGCAATGACCAACTTTTTGTATCCTGGGCTAACCCTCAAAAGGGCAAGCCTGTTACCAGGCAGTGAGTCTCCCACTGGATTGTGGGAGCGATAGCTCTGGCTTATACGAGTCAGGGTTTGCAGGCACCAACGGGCCTGCGTGCTCATTCTACTCGTGGACTGGCTACGTCCTGGGCTTTGTTCAAGTGTGTTTCCATCCAGGACATTTGTGCAGCAACAAACTGGTCTTCGCCGCTCACTTTTGTCCGTTTTTTGGATGTCTATGCTCCAAGTGTGGCCCATGCAGTGCTGGGCTCAGGGTCCGCGTTGGGACAGAGTTCTACCTGTTGAGTACTGGTGATTTTCGAGATAAGCATGTCTAACAATACGGGAGTCTCAATATCCCATAGTGAGACATTGAAACAAATGTTATGAATGAGAACTATAGGTTACTAGCGTAATCCCTGTTCTCAGAGTAACATGAGTGAGATGTCTCAACAGACAGCCCTTCTTGCTGAGCGAGAAGAGGTGCTTATTTTGAATGACGCTGCGTCGTAGCGCAAGCTACTTAAAGGGTGGGTAGATTCCCTGACGTAGTCATCAAGATCACCAGCCAATCAGGATTGGCATAATGAGATTGATGCTTCTGAGGCATACGCGGGGAGGCACACCCCATAGTGAGACATCTCACTCATGATACTCTGAGAACCGGGGTTACGCTAGTAACCTGTAGTTTCTGTTTCCTTTTTCTGTAGCTAAAGCTTTAAGCAGTGCTCACTGATGGCACCCGGATACCATCTGGAGATATTAGCTTGATTTGAGGTGACTGGACTGTAGCTTTAAACTGCTAGCTTCACTACAGCTTGCCTGCAGGGTTAGCTAGCTGTGCATGGCAGCCCCTCTCCAGCAGAGATGAGCAGATTAAGCTGGCAGCGGTTCCTCCTGTTTACAGATGAGATTAGCACAGGCACCAATCTGTTACGCCATCAGGCAGCTGTTACCCCACAAATGACACTTTGTCCCAGCTGAAGCACAGGCAGAAATGGAGAGGGGTCCAAAGCTGGCTGTAAAAGTGCATCCGGCAAATTGAAATTATGGATTAAAAGAAAAACTTTATCCATTTGGGTGTTACTGTAACAGGCCCCGCTATTCAGGGCGCGATGACAGATAATATTCCTGCAAAACAGGAGAAATTATAACAACCACATTTTTTGCTGCTCATTTGGCGGATCTTGCCAGAATTTATTATTCATTTGGCACACACACAATTGTTAATGCCCTTAAACATTTGACACAACACACACACAATTGTTAATGCCCTTTTATATCTTCAATATAAACACATGTTTATATATATTCATGTCTTCAATATATTTGAAATAAACACCATGACTTAACATAATAATTTCTCTATTCAGATATTGATTTTGTAATCAAACCCTTTTAAATACCTTCCCAGGCAAAGCATCAGAATCTAATCTGTGCTATCATTAGCATCCAACAAGTATTTATGTATTAACTCTGACCATAGAACACATACAGATAATACAAAACACACACAGAAAATACTTAGGATATAAACCCGGAAAATATGTAAGTAAACAATTAAATCAACTTGCATTCACTTTGATCAGGGAGCTCAATTATGCTACATTAAAATAGTGACCGCCATTACGCTAACACACACACACAGCAACCACGAGGCAGTCTCCTACGCTGCATTGAAGACAATAAACAACGTCCAAACAACACTTCAAACACTAGGGGCCTTTCTCATTTCACAAATGTCCCCTCCTCACATTACATTGTGACGGCCACACATTGATTTAAGGTGTTTTTTCTAAACTGTATGGGCAGGGGAAAAGGTTTAAGGCATGTTGATTATCATGAAATGAAATTAACTATGATACCTGTATAATATCCTCGCAACTGCAGTTCTTAATGTCCACTGTTATGTACGGTTTGAGGGTGTGGGTCATTAAGCCTCATCTACATATTCACCTGTCGCGGCACCTTTTTAGTGGGCGCGTCAACAGGATTACAGGGGTTGGTTCTCATGGGAGGAGTAAGTGTGTGTGTGTGTGTGTGTGTGTGTGTGTGTGTGTGTGTGTGTAAGTGTGTGTGTGTGTGTGTGTGTGTGCGGCGATGCGGGTATTCAGAGGAATATTTCAGTGTTTATGTACGTTAAAATGCAACGGGGAAAATAACTGAATGTGGATATTGCATCGATCCGACCAAGAGGCACGTCTCCGTGGAGAGGACGCGCAAAGATGCGGCTTTCACACCAGCGCTTTTCCCTTTCTAGCTCCGAGCTAGAGCTTTTCTGGTTCAGCTCCGGTTTCCCTTTTCTGCTCCCGCTCTGTTCACACCGCCCAGAGCCCGACTGGTGCTGCCGCTGCTGCGTCATGACGTCACCGTGTACATCGCTGATTTGCTCCCCAACGGCGTTACTGCGCTCACAACAACAGGGAACTGCGTCGGGTCGATGATCGTGTTGCTTTTAATCACACGAAGCCAGATTAAATTAAATAACGACTTCTCCAACCTTATACTTTTCTCCAGAGTGCCGTGGTTCATTGTTTATTAATGTGTTTCTGCGGCATTTACCGACCGCTGCAGTGTTGGCTGCTCTTCCACGGGAGTTTATTCTCCCGTTAGCTCCCGGTTAGCTCACACGGCAGCGGCCGCTCTAAAGTATTCACTGTCCGACTCACACAAGCAGCTGATACATATCCCCAGTTCCCCTTAAGTGAGTGTGTCAGTCTGAATTGACGCTGTTTGGTATCACAACGCTGTTGTGAAAGTTTCTCTGGTATAAAATGGGTGATGTTAGCATAGCAACCGAAGCTAAACTGACTACTTGCTATTGCTATCCTATTGTGGCATAAACCGTTTTCTACAGGCACATTTTACCGGCGTATTTTTATTATGATTCTACTTGTGATAGTCGGACACGACAACCTGTGCAGCCCATGTATTGATTCCATCCGATAGCTGCTATAATACAAAACAAAACGTCTGTCCCTCTCCACAATGATCAATAACAGTGAACGGATGGTCAAAGTAAGGTACAAATAAACAGAATCACACGAAGCCTGGTTAGTGTTGCCTGACTTTATAAAGTGTGTTTATAAGCACTACTGCTTGTAGGCAGGCATGACAGTCGACCCATGTTCAGGGGAGGAGGGTTTAGTTTCCTGCACGCCTCGACGTAAGAGAGACGTAAGCGACGCCACCTCTTAGCTCCGAAGCTCTTGCCTCTAGACCAGGGGTTTTCAAAGTTTTGATGAGTGAGGGCCAATTTATGTACCCAATATTGGATTGAGGGCCGCCCAAGAAAAAACGGAACACAAAATAATTCCAAAACAAATCCTTTCTTTATTGTACCAATTACCACAACTCGCGAGATTATTATTATTACATTACATTTAGCTGACGCTTTTATCCAAAGCGACTTACAATAAGTACATTCGACCAGGAAGACACAACCTTGAAGAAAACAGAATCATAAAGTACATCAGGTTTCATAGAGCCAAACATTTCAAGTGCTACTCAACTGGCTTTAGATAAGCCAGTCCTTTATTAGTATATAAGTGCTTTGTTAATAATTCTATCGCTCGAGGTGGAGTCGAAAGAGATGAGTTTTCAGTCTGCGCCGGAAGGTGTGTAAGCTATCTGCTGTCCTGATGTCAATGGGGAGCTCATTCCACCATTTTGGAGCTAGGATAGCAAACCCACGTGTTATTGCTGATGGGAACTTGGGTCCCCCTCGCAGCGAGGGTGCAGCGAGTCGTTTGGCTGATGCAGAGCGTAGTGCACGTGCTGGGATGTACAGTTTAACCATGTCCTGGATGTAGGAAGGGCCAGATCCATTCGCAGCATGGTAAGCAAGTACCAGTGTCTTGAAGTCGATTCTAGCAGTTACCGGAAGCCAGTGAAGGGAGCGGAGGAGCGGAGTGGTGTGGGAAAATTTAGGAAGGTTGAAGACCAAATGAGCCGCTGCATTCTGGATGAGCTGCAGAGGTCGGATGGCACATGCAGGTAGACCAGCCAGGAGGGAGTTGCAGTAGTCTAGGCGTGAGATGACGAGAGCCTGGACCAGAACCTGCGTTGCTTTCTGTGTCAGCTGGGGACGTATCTTCCTGATGTTGTAAAGCGTGTATCTGCAGCAACGGGTTGTAGCAGCGATGTTTGCAGTGAAGGACAGGTTGTTATCTAGGGTCACACCCAGATTCCTTGCAGTCTGAGTCGGGGAAACAGAGGTGCCGATGTTGATAGTCAGGTCAAGAGTGAGACAATCTTTTCCCGGAAGGAAAAGCAGCTCAGTCTTGTCAAGGTTGAGCTTGGGGTGATGAGCAGACATCCACTGAGAGATGTCAGCTAGACAAGCAAAGATGCGTGCGACGACCTGGGTCTCTGAGCGGGGAAAGGACAGAATTAATTGAGTGTCGTCAGCGTAGCAGTGGTATGAAAAACCATGCGGGCTAATGACTGATCCGAGCGAGTTTGTGTACAGGGAGAAGAGGAGGGGAGATGCCTAGTTGCCATGCAACCAGTAGTCTAGCAAACTTTCCACAAGCTGTTATTAATAATTTAGGAATGAAAACCCAGGGGGCGCAGTTTTACCATTCTTAACCCTCTGGAGTCTAAGGGTATTTTCTCGATTTTTAGATGTTTTCTTAAATCACCTTTTAAATGTATTTCTTCTAACATGGCACCCCATGTGTTACATATCAAAATGTTCAGGACAATCTCTGGTCTTGCTATATATGCATATTGCTCACCTTAGAGCACTGTTTGATGAGATAAGTAACTCAAAAGCTTAAAATGTGAAATCTGATTTTTGGAAAATCTTCAAAACTCTTGTGAAAACACAAATTTACTCATGTGATCGAATTGTTTTGGTGTTTTAGATTTGGTTACCAAAGTCCTAGGATCACAAAAGCAGTGAAATATTTGAATTACACTGTATATAAATGTGTTATTCATGTCTAAAATGAAAAACATTAAATTCAAATTTTTAGTACAATAGGTGTTTATCACTCTACTTTCACTACAGCAGGGACTGAGATACATCAGGACTGAATAATGACTTCATATTACATACCAAGGTTCATGTGATGTGTACAAATACAAATTGAGCATTCAACCTTTTTTTTCAACCAACAATTTATTATAAATATTTTTTTTTCAACCAACTATTTATATAAATATAAGAAACTGGAAAATCTCACTATTTACAATATTGAACATCAGAACTATTCATTATAAATGTCAAGACAGTGTCAAGGTCTTTGTCTGTCTTCCAAGACAGTGGGTCTGGCTGCTGTGAAGATGGGGGTGATGGTGCATGGGCTGCTGTGTAGGTGGGGTGTACAAGTGCTATACGAGACCTCCTTGCTGGCTGGGTTGAAGGTGATGGCTGTGGTGGAGCCTTTGTGCTGAGGTGTATCTTGACCTGGTGGCAGCCGCAGATGGAGGTGGAGGCAGCTGTAGTGATGATGGTCTGCTGGTCCTTGGTGGTGATGGCTCTGGTGAAGGCCCTTGAGCCACGGTAGATCTTGACCTGGGGGCAGGCACAGATGGATGTTGTGGCTGCTGGATAAACGCCGCCTGTGTAGGACAATAATTACAACTAATTTCATTGAAATAAAGTTCAAGTAAAATGTTGCTCAAGCACAAATAACAATGCACACATAAAATAAAGTTGGGAGGTTGCAGAAGGAGTCTCTCTCGATCACACACACACACACACACACACACACACACACACACACACACACACACACACACACACACACACACACACACACACACACACACACACACACACACACACACACACACACACACACACACACACACACACACACACACACACACACACACACACACACACACCACACACACACACACACACACACACATTTCCAGTTACTTTACATTCAGTATAAAATCACAGACACACATATACATAGGCTACATCTGATTACAAAGTATTATCTGTACAGGACGGTAAAATAAAAATACACATATAAATAAATCTATGACAAAGTCTCATCTGTACAGAACAGTATGATAAAATAATCGATGGCAAAAACATGTCACTGTAAATGTCTCCGTTGTGGGACGAATACATGATTAATTTAATCCTCTACACATGTAATCTCACTTTTACACACCAAAATAACGTTAACACAGAGTAAACGTTTGCTAATGGAGAGTCTATTTTGTCCCAATAAAAAGTTCATGACTATCGATAAAAAATATATATCAATAAACCTATTGTTCATTTTCGTGGTATTCCCCACACATTGCCAGTAGAGTCTATTACTGTAATATTTACACTTACTCATGTCCAAATGGATCCTTGTTGTTGTCTTTGTATTCGTCTTCTTCAGAAGAGTCGAAGACTTCAGGTTCTGAGGCTCTATCTTCACTGCTAGCGAAAAAAATCTCTAGCGAAGTCGGCAACTGTAACGTTTTTTTTAGCCATTTTCTCTGTCTCTCTCTCTCCTAAACTGATGGGAGACACGTGGTTTATGTTTTTTTTACTTGGTGGGTAGGCCCTTAGTGATTTCTCGATGTCCATTGGTCATTTCAGACCATGATAGCTGCCGGCCGAGATTTCCTTGACGGACACACGAATCCACCAATCCCACACAGTGTAAAGTCAAGCTGCTTTGAGCGGCCATATTGGCTGCTGTGCCCTGGTTACAGTCTCACAGGAGATACCGCTGGAAAGCTACTCATTCTAATTCTTACTAGATACAACCATGGAGGATTACAATGTAACGCATGCATTTCAGCGTGTCACATTAACTATCGCGGGCCGCCAGAAACATTTCCGAGGGCCGCCATTGGCCCGCGGGCCGCACTTTGAGAACCCCTGCTCTAGACCGACAATTTTTTGGAGCTGGAAGTGAACCGGATTCCGGAGCTAAGAGGTGGCGCCGCTGCGGTGTGAACAGGAAAAAACGGCACTTTTCAGGCTCCAGCTCCGAGCCGGAGCTGAAAACGCGTTGGTGTGAAAGGGGCAAGAGAGAGATATTCTCTCCAACACAGGGTGAGATCGCTCCTTTGTGCCACGCCGATCATCGTGTTTTTCTTTCTGTGGATTATAGCCTAAATAGGCCTACAAACATTTCCAGTTTTTTGCTGCCGACGGGCGCAGGAGCAACAAACTTTTTTTGTCGTGGCCTGGATTAGGCAGTAAAGACAATTTTGGTTTATCGCCGAGCGGACTTTTGTTGAGTTTTGTTTGTGTTTTGTTTGGCTGGAAAACTGTGAATATAATTGAATAACGTATAAAACCCGTCTTTGTTTATTTTGTGAATGCGTGCATATAGACTGTAGTAAATACACTTCCGTGGGGACTATTTTGTGGAAAGTAGATTGTCCGTTTATCAGTTCTATTTACCTTTAATATATTATTTCATATCAAGAACACCTTGTGCGTTTATTTAACACAGCTATTTTTGATAGTTGATCGTTACACACTCAGCACTCTGTTGATAAGAGTATTAAAAACTTGAAAAATATTCCTCTGGTACATTTAGAACAGACAAAAAATGTGCGATTAATCACGATTAACTATGGACAATCATGCGATTAATCGCGATTACATATTTTAATCGCACGGATAGTGCGCGCAACATGATTGCAGCGTCCAGGCAGCTCCCGTTCGAGCATATGCCTTGAGTTGCACATAGCTCCAACGATCCATCACACACACACACACACACACACACACACACACACACACACACACACACACACACACACACACACACACACACACACACACACACACACACACACACACACACACACACACACACACACACACACACACACACACACACACACACACACACACACACACACACACCACACACACACACACACACACACACACACACACACACACACACACTTTGTATTGTATTATTGTATTGAATGAGAGAGGTTCCAGGTTGAATTGAGGCGAATATTTGTAATGTTCAGAGGTTGTTGTGTTTAATATTCATGAGAATATTTGTCATTGATCATATGATAATAAACAAACATTTGCATAAAGCATATTTGTCCACGCATATGTTGATAAGAGTATTAAAAACTTGAAAAATATTCCTCTGGTACATTTAGAACAGACAAAAAATGTGCGATTAATCACGATTAACTATGGACAATCATGCGATTAATCGCGATTACATATTTTAATCGACTGACATCCCTAATTTAAATATGAAGGAACATGAAGGAACAATCAAAACATTAGGAATACTGCAAGAACATTAGCTTTCAATAAGGCAAACTATTGTATGTGCTACATACAGAAATTGAATTCGTTGACCAAGATGCAGTGGAAGCAAGAGCGTTTTTAGTCAAAGATTGAAGGTATAGACTTTCTGCTGTCCTGATATCACTGGGGAGCTCGTTCCACCATTTTGGAGCCAATATAGCAAACAGGCGTGTATTTGTACAGTCTGTGAAGAGCATCCATTCATAACTCCCAGGCAATTCTGAATGGCTGCATTTGGAAGAGATATGGCCTTTAAATGTTCTGTGGACCTATTTGCTTTGGAAGCTAACTGATGTGGGATGAAGGTGGGAGTGATACATATGATGAAATACATGAAATCTCTGAATATCGGATTTAGTGAATGGATTCACATTATGTCATGGCTCCCAGGATTCCAGCACCAAAGAGATTTTAAGCAATACATGAGATTTGCTTGGATAAGATATGGCAGAAGATATTTATTTAACCCCAGGGAAGCTTTTGTACTGCAGTAGCAGTACGAAGTAGAGAAGAATGCAAACACAGTTTAAGTTCCTCGTGTTGCAAAGGAGTCAGTTTACACACATTTTAAACATTGTTCACTTGCCTGAAGTGGTTTGGCTGCTGATCATTTCAGGGTTTCAGGGTTTATGGAATTTCTGCGTCAAAAGATTAGATCTTGTCTTTTTTAAGAAAGGTGTCCCTGTTACTCTTTGTAATCCACAAACTACACTGTCCCTGGTTTTTGGTTATGTTTTAACAAGGTGGCACAAAAATCTATCTTTTGAAGTTCTTATTTCCTGTGTCTTTATGTGTTGATAATGTACGACAGAAACAGATACGAAGGTCTCCCTCGGTGTAAAGGCACAGATTCACACATTTTGAAGAGAGGCTTCCAGGATTTACACACGATTGGTGTAAGGATGGGTGATCTACACAGTGTTCATGATCAGTATATCACAAGCTAAATAAAATAAACTCTCCATTCCATGATTGCCATCTACTACAGACTTCTCTCTGGCTGTACACGATGAGTCCACCTGGTTAATATTGAAACGTACCCCTCATTTCTCTCCTCTGCTTCTTGGGAAATTGTTTTGACTCATGGCGTCCCCTGGCCCCCCTGAAGGAATCAAACTTTTTATTTGCTAATTACTTTACAATTTAGAAATTCTAACTAACTTCCCCTTACTTTAATAATATTTTGTGGACCTAATATTATTATTTGCTTAACAGAAGACAGCTTTGACTGTACACACTGTCTTATCTAACTCCCCATAGTTCAGACCTGACACTCATTCACTTGTTTCCACTTCTCCTTATCAGCCCTGCACGTAATGCATGTTTTGTCAACAACTCTTTATAACATAGCTGTCTAAGCCATCTGAACCTGTATGCCATAAGCCCTGAAATCTGCACCTGCTTGCCTACAGACTCCTCCAGATGTGTCTCCGGTGTGTAGGGCCTCTCTGGCTCTGACCCTTGCCTGAGGGCTTCTGGTGGACAGGTAGAGAATAGCAATTAACGGGTTTGAAGTAGAGGGAATGTTGCTGGAGGGGAGGAAAGAGAGGTGGAATGTGAAATAAAAATGTCCATCTGCCATATATCTCTGAAGTAGTTTATAAACCCAAAGCAGCTCTGTTTTCACGTGGCTGCATCTTTTCCTGCTTTGGTCTAGTTGGTTACAGTGCTGCTGGACATTTTGGATTTAAAACCAGTAATTTATTCAAAATGACTTAATCGATCCAATTGAACGTATATCGGATAGTCATTCTTACTTTATTGTATAGATTATAACTTATATCATGCATGTATCTGATAATGATGATGTCACATCGTACATACTGTATATGCACAGTTTAAATGTTGGTAATAAATAATTTGATATGGTAAATCTCTACTGCAGAGTAAGGCATTTGAATTAGATTTTACTTCTCAACTATATTGTGTGGTTGATATCAGTGTACTTTTATACATATGTAAATCAATAATTACATTTCAGATCTGCATGTATTCATGGTTCATTCACCTGAACCTAGCTAAAACGGCATAAACACTTCACCTCTACCAGTGCCTGAGATGAATGTACGTGTGATCACCGACCCTGAAGCATACTGGTTTTAGATAAATGAACAAACGTAGACTTGAATGAATTGGGACCCCCATGATGCCTGGTCACCCAAACTACTGATTGACTACGTGTTCATGATAATGTAACAGCCTAGTGAGGCCTGTTAACATCAAATGTATATTAAAAGATTCGGATTCCCGGCCACACCAATACAGCGAGAAGGACAGCACAATAGGTGTAAAATGGTTTATTTGTACAAAGTTACTTTAAAAACACTGAACAGCGCACAACATTAAAATCACAACACTATATGTAACATGCAACAATTATATAAAAGGTTTAACCATCCGTCCCACTGTCTAACATACTGACTTTATTCACTTTGTGACACTCCTCCCCCCTTTAACAGTTGTCGTCCCGACAATCTTACTGTCCATACCTGTCTGGAGGCCTACCCCTGTTTTGCCTCCGAGACCTTCGTAGGGGTGATGCATTTCTCTGCTCTTGTGGGGCCACAGGTTCCTCTCCTACGGGACCTGTGGGAGGAGCAATTACTATGGGCACAAGGGTCAAAGGCAACAACAGGGGACTGGGAAGTAGCGAATTGGGGAAGATTGAGTTTGTTTCAATCTCTGGGGCATGATGTGGTACTTCAGGTGGATCGAAAGGGCAAGGCCTAAGATGGTTACGATGGATTGTCTTAATAGGGCCTTCTTTTCCTTCTGGCCTGATCTGGAAAACTGGCAGGCCGGGGCGTAGTTGATCATGAACAACATAGAGTTGGGGCTGCCAGTGGGGCGCCAACTTTCTCTCCCCTCTGCGGCGGAAATTTCGCAACAGCACCCGCTCTCCGGGTAACAAGGGGAGGTGCTTTGCTTTCCGATCGTACCTGTCCTTGTCTCGCAGTCTGTTTGCTTTGGTCCTTGCTGCCACTTGTTTGTAGACTCTCTGCAAGGTCAGGTTATGCTGACGTACCCAGCCTACCAGGTCATGTCTCTGAGTCAGTGGTGGTGCTCTCACCGCAGTTTCAACAGGCAGGCGGGCATGCCGGCCAAACATTACAAAATGTGGGGTCATTCCAGTCGTCTCATGAGTGGTATTGTTATACATCTGGAGCAGAGAAGGCAAGTGGTCTGGCCAGTGTACTTGGTCCGCCAAGCTCAATGATCCTAGAAGAGACAACAGAGTCTTGTTAAATATTTCACAGGCCCCGTTTCCTTGGGGCCTGTAGGGTGTGGTTCGGACCTTCACACACCCATAAAGGCTGCACAGCTGTGCTACCAGGTTTGACTCAAAGGCTCCCCCTTGGTCAGACAGGATACGTTCTGGGCAACCCCATGGCTGGATGAGGTGTCGCCAGAGAACACAAGCTGTGGTGGCTGCCGTCTGGTCTTTTGTAGGGATAGCCCATCCATACTTTGTGAAAAGGTCAGTCATAACCAATAGATAAGGGTAAGTGTCGCCATGCCGGCCAAGAGACAGGTAGTCGATTGAGACAATTTCCAAAGGGTATGATGTTAGGATAGGAACCAAAGGTGCTCTTACCTCTGGGCCCTTTTTCTGTTGGGTGCAGCTCGCACAATTGGACGCCCATGTCTGTAGGTCAGTTCCCATCCCTACCCAGTAGAAAGTCTTCCTCAGCAGGGCATCGATCTTGGCTATGCCCATGTGTCCTGAGGCTTGGTGATACTTTTCCCACAGCTCCTGTGTCTTGCCAGTGGGCACCACAATTTGGGAGAGGTTCAGCCCAGTATGACGCTCTTGGGTTCTCCGCTTCAACACACCTTCCTGGTTGTATAACCGGCTCCATTCTCGCAAGAGACGTTTTACTGCAGGCTGACTTTCCTTTCCTCAGGTAGTGGGAAGTGTCCTCTTGCCACCCACCCCTTCACTTGGACCAGTGCTTGGTCTCCTTCCTGACAATGCTTCCAATGGTCTTCAGTTTCAGGGGTGTCCTCCAATTCCACCACTGCTGTCTCTGCTGGGTAGGTTCTGCGTCTTGTGGCAAAAGATCAGCATTCTGGTTTGCAGAGCCAGGGCGATATTTCAAGTCAAAGTTTGCCAGCTGGGCTGCCCACCGCTGTTCAGTGGCACCCAAGTGTGTTGTGTTCAGGTGGACAAGTGGGTTATTGTCTGTAAAAGCCAGGAATTTGTTGCCCCACAAATAGTCTTTGAATTTCTCAGTGACAGCCCACTTGAGGGCCAAAAACTCCAGTTTGAATGAACTGTAATTGTTGTCGTTCCTTTCAGTGGGGTGTAAGCTTCTGCTGGCATACGCAATAACCCTCTCCCTGCCATCCTGTACTTGTGATAGCACTGCCCCCAATCCTCCTAGGCTAGCATCAGTGTAGAGATGGAATGGCTTTGCGAAGTCGGCAAAGGCCAAAACTGGGGCACTCACCAACGCAGTCTTCAGAGCATCGAATGCCACCTGGCAGTCTGCAGTCCAATCCACGGCATTCTTCCCTTGTCGCATGCTAGCAGAACCTACTAGGAGAGCGTTAAGGGGTGCAGCGATTTTGGAGAAGCCCTTCACAAATCTACGGTAATATCCTACAAATCCAAGGAATGACCGTACCTGCTTGATGGTTGAAGGGGTTGCCCAGTTCCTTACAGCGGCGGTCTTTTCAGGGTCTGTGGATACTCCGTCCTTCGAGATGACGTGTCCGAGGTAGGTGACCTTTTTCCGAAACAAGTGGCATTTATGGGGCTGCAAAAGCGGCCAGCTTTTCGAAAACCTGCTCCAGGTGTTCAATGTGGGTGTCAAAATCAGGGGAGTATACTACCACGTAATCCAAATAGATCAGTAGAGACTCCTGGACCTGTCCTCCCAGGCAGCGCTGCATTAGTCTTTGGAAAGTCGCTGGGGCATTACAAAGGCCATCCTCTGGAACTCGTAGAGGCCCATGGGGGTGGTGAATGCCGTCTTCTCCCGATCTCTTGGGTCCATTTCCACCTGCCAAAATCCACTGGCGAGGTCCAGAGTGGAGTACCTAGCAGCTTGTTTGAGACTTGTGAGGGATTCTTCAATTCTTGGCAGGGGGTAGGCATCTTTGTGAGTCAGCTAATTGAGCCTTCTGTAATCGACACAGAAGCGCCAGGATCCATCTTTCTTCCTTACCAATACGATGGGTGCCACCCAAGGGCTGGAGCTTTCCTTGATAACATCTGTGTCCAACATGTTTTGGATGAGGCTCCTCAACTCAGGGTAGAGGGTTGGTGGGATTGGCCTGTAGCGCTCCCGGCTAGGTGGTGCAGAGCCTGTGGGGATGGAGTGGAGGACTGCATCAGTTTGACCAAAATCCTCATCCCCTGCTGCAAAGACATCCCGCCATCACTGCAACAGGGAGTCCATTTTCTGCTGTTGTTTGGTCAACAATCCCTCCCCTTTTAGCAGGTTGACTGGATGCTGGCCATCAACAGTGACCCGGTTCACCTGGACATCCACCTCTACTACACCTGGGTCTGAGGCTTTCAGTACAAGGTCCTTTTCTCCCCGAATCTGGCTTGGTTTAACCTGGAAGACATTAGCAAGCGGGTGCCGTTGGGGTATTGTGACTGGGTAAGGATTTGGGTTACATACCCTTATGGGGAGCCGTCCTTTCACCACCCAGGCGACGGTGCGGGCTACCTGCCACTCGTCATCTCTTTCTGGTCCTTCTACCAGGGCACAAAAATCTGACTTGGTCTCCGCCCCATACAGCTGTGTCCAGAGCACCATCTTGCTGTTTGGAGGCACAACCACTGATTCCTGGCGGGTCAACCTGGCCACTCCCACCGGTTCATCCGAGGAATCGATTTGTGACACCTTTTGGCAGACAGCAAAGGCACGTTCCCACTCTCCTTTGGCTTGTTGGGACATGGTGGCTCTGAATGCAGTCAGCCCGGGGTGGACACCCTGAAACAGTTCTTTCCAGCAGTGTGAAATCACATTCATCCCTAGTATACCTCTTTCCGCCTTCAGACACTCATCTTTGACAATGATGACTCCTTTTCCTGGCACAGTGACTCCTCCCACTGAGAAATCCAGGATGGCATACCCGGTGTAGGGGATCTTTAGTCCATTGGCTGCCTTGAGCGTTAGCCAGTGCAGATCTTGTGGGTTTCTTTTCTGTTCTCCACTCAACCATTTCTGAAAGACAGTTTCACTAAACAGCGTAACTTGTGAGCCTGTATCAAGCAAGCAGGGCAATTTTACTCCTGCTACTAGTATGTCAACCCCTGGGCACTCCCCAACAATACAGGGCCTGTCTGCTTGGTTTCCCTGATTCCCCTCCCCAACCACATGGCTCTCAGTGGCTGAGGCTGTTAGTTTAACAGCCCCCTTACATGCTGGCAGTTTCTCTGAATATGGCCAGCCTGCCCACAGCCTCTGCAAATAGGTTGGCCAAGTTGGTCCCACTCAAACCTTTGTTGCCTGGGGGAGGATGCGTTATGGCCTCTCTGAGCTAGTCTGTTAGGGGGTGGGGTAGAGTCTCTGTGCCCAACTGGGGCATTTTGTGGTGAGAGTTGGCGTCTGATCTCTTCTGTAAGAGTCTCTGTAATAATGGACAGTTGGTCTTTCATTTCTTTCCTGAGTTCAGTTCTTACTGTTTCTCTCCATTCTTCCAGGCTAGGTGGTGCCATGGCCGGTCGTGGCTGTGGCACTGAAACACGTGATGTACAGGCAGACTCCATCCTTAGTTCAGTTTCTAATGCTTTAACTTCACCAGACACCTCACGGAAGGACATTGTAGGATTTCTACGCACCTGCTGTTGAAGTTCCTGTTGTACCATACCGGGCTTCAAACCAAGGACAAGCTGGTCTCGGATAGTCCTCTCATCCTGGGCTGAGCCAGCTGGTTCAACTTCTTCCCATTGGTGGAATAGTTCACGGAGCCGAAGGAGGAAAGAAGCAGCAGTTTCCTCTTCCTGTTGGTAACATTTGAAAAACTGCATCCAAAGCTGGGCTACTGGGGTTACACGTCCATACAGTCTCTTTAACTCCTGTAGTATGGCTATGCTACTTGAGAGTTTGTTGGGGTCAAGCAGCCGCATCTCCCTTTTTGCGTCACCCTCAAGTGCCCCAAAAATAAAATCAATTTTCTGTTCCTCATTTAACCCTTGTGCCCTCAGCATTACCTGAACCTGCCCATGCCATTCAGAAAAACACATCTTGCTTCGGTCACCATTGAACTTTGGGATCCATGGGACACCCATAAACCAAGGCATCATTGCATTTACCACAGGCTGACTATTTTCTAGCCTGCCCCCATTTTCTGATGACCCACTGGGCCTTGCTGCTTCATATTCTTCATCTGCCATTCTGCACTGTATGGTGTGGAAAAGGAATCCTGCCGACAACGCCACTAATGTAACAGCCTAGTGAGGCCTGTTAACATCAAATTTATATTAAAAGATTCGGATTCCCGGCCACACCAATACAGCGAGAAGGACAGCACAATAGGTGTAAAATGGTTTATTTGTACAAAGTTACTTTAAAAACACTCCTTTGATAAATACTTAAAATAACGTAAGGTTAAAATAATGTTCAATAAATATAAACCAGTTACTTAAGAATTACAGTTCTAGCAGGGGTTGATAAAATCCTGAAAGTCCTGTTCGCTTGGAAGCATACTCAACTCCGGGTTTTTGCCAGGCAGAAGTGCAAGGTTCAAGTCTCTTCCAGGAAATCCAGTGCCAGGATTTCCACGTTGCCGGCCTGCCGCACTCTGGCCTCTGGTCGCGGAGCCCTCGGTAAACAACAAAAGGAGACTCAGGGGAGGAGACAACAATGTAACTTTCGTGACGTAAAACTAGACGCCCAAAAGCAGGAGAAATAGCCACTTCCCTTTATCTGGAGTTTGTTTCAGCGTTGAATCCGATGGTTAGAGGAGGGTCCGGTCCGATCTGCGGCGAGGTAAGGAGGAGCAGGAGGGATCCGATCCGGTCCGATATGCTGCGAGGTGAGGAGGAGCAGGAGGAGGGATCCGATCCGGTCCGATCTGCGGCGAGGTGAGGTGAGGCAGCAACTGTCAAGAGAAGAATAGCTCCCGTCTAGCAGGTAGTCGGCGTATTTATGGGGGAGTGGATTTGGCAACTGGCGAATGAGATCGCTGATTTTCACTGGGTGCCGGTGTGTCAATCAGCAGTGTCTGTGTCTTTGTTGTGACAGTTCGTTGAGGAGGTTAAACAAGCATGCAAATAAAAAGAGTTCATCGCTAAACAGCGCACAACATTAAAATCACAACACTATATGTAACATGCAACAATTATATAAAAGGTTTAACCATCCGTCCCACTGTCTAACATACTGACTTTATTCACTTTGTGACAATAACACCTGCAACCCGTGCATCACTACTTCCAATTCATTCTATTCTATCTATCCGGGGGAAGGTCATGCCAGATAGTCCCGACCTCCTCTCCCTAGCAACATTATCCAGCTCTTCCTGGAGATCCCAAAGATGTTCTGAAGCCACATGAGGTGCATAATCTCTCCACCTACTCCAGGCCTTTGGACGTGATGTCAACAACTTTAAACAAAAGCGCCCAGGAGACATTTTTGATCAGTTGCCAGAACCCCTTCAACTGGCTCCTTTCAACAGGATGAGCAGCGGCTCTGCTCCCTCTGGATGTCTGAGCTTCCTGAAGCTAAGCGCGCCCTCAGAGGAAACTGTTTTTGGCTTCTTGTATCCGAAATCTCTCAAATTATTTTAGTGAATACCCAGAGCTCATGACAATAGATGATGGTTAGAACGTAGCCTGACTAGTGCACTTCAGCTTAGCAGAGTGCCTGAGAAACTTCTACTTCACTTGGGACTTTAGCTAACTTCCAATCTCTCAATTTCAAATGCTACTGTATACTTGAATACCAACTACTTTACTCAAGGATCTCATTGCTTATTAAGTTTCAATGAACAAGTCAAGTAAGGATCTTTCTCTGAAAGAACTTGACTTTGTATTGTTTGTTTGGAATCAGTTCAGATTCTAAGGTGGCCGACAGGTGCAAACATGCTACAACAGCCTAAAACACTTCCTTTAGGAGAAACACGCTGCAGCTTCAAGAACGATGTAAATAAAAAAACCACAAAGGTGCCAAAACACAACTAAATGAAGAAACATCGTCAATTACTTTACGAAACATGCTCAGCTTTTACTAAAAGCGCTGCATAAACTAAACGCTGCAAGAGGCTCAAAAACACAACAGAAACCAGGGGACCGGAGCGCTTGGTGACGTTCAGGATTATAAAGCTGGACAACTGTCTCTGCTGGCAGAGTTAGTCTGTTCATAATTGTGTTTTGTCAGTATATTTGAAGTGACTAGGTTTGCTACAGTATGTTAACCTAAAGCAGATATGCAATAATATCAGAAAGAATCATGTGAAAATAAGCCAATAAAACATTTAGGTAGGTTTACAGTTGGCCAATTTTATAATCCCCAAATGTAAACAGGTGTTCCGGTTTTATTTGCATGGTTTTTGAAAGTGCACCGCGCTTTCCTAATGGAAATGTGCCCGTAAGAGGCACTGCAAGGCTGACATTATCTTGAAGCCGTTGTACACTGGTTGATCACTGTGAGAGCAGAAGACCATTGTTCTCTTTAGTGACAAGAAGTGCAACACTTGGTGGCATTGTCCCAGTAAGTGAATATTAATCCCAGAGGCAGAGATCCTCATTTGAGGAGCTTTGATGACCGTAATCTAGCATTTAGCGTCTCTATTAATCTCTTTGGATTACAGTATAGATAAGTGATGCAAAGTGGTTCAAACTGCCTCTAAATCTTCCCTCAACTTTAGCTCCATCTATGCAGTGTGTACATGCCGACTGCAGATATGTGACAGGGTCAGGGTGTGTGGGTATAATGCCATTCCTATCCTTATGTAGAGGTCAGAGGTCATGACAGAGATGGTAAATGGATATTAATCATTTACATGAATCCTGTTACAGTAAAGCAGAATGAAATGCAGTTAGTAAAACACCATCAAATCTTACGCTCTAAATACATATTTTATTATTCAGCAAACATTTTGAATCTGTGGTCCTGGATCCTGAGTCCTGGATCCTGAGTCCTGGATCCTGAGTCCTGCATCCTGGGTCCTGCATCCTGAGTCCTGGATTTCGAGTCGTGGCTGAACCTGTCTCTATGGTCCTGCCTGACTCTCTGTTGGGTTTCTTTGGAAATGTTTCCTTGTATGATGTGAGGGTCTAAGGACGGAGGGTGTCGTATTGTCATATTGATATTCTGTACAAACTGTGAAGTCCACTGAGACAAATGTAACATGTGTGATATTGGGCTATATAAATAAACATTGACTGATTGATTGATTGAATCTCTCATATATACAAAAACACGATGACGGAATGTATCCCCTGCTGTTTAAAACATTTTAATTCAGGAATTAGGAATCATATCGATAAAGAAAAGTAAAGGTGGTTCTATGATTAGATAATATCACTGAATGGCTTGAGTGTACAGTAGCTTAGTCTCTTGGAAATTGGCATGAGAACCAGAGGTTTGTCGGTTCAAGTCCCCGAATGAAACCCCACACTTCTCCCTGGCTGCTGTATAATAGCTGCTAATCCTAAAATAGGACAAAAGCAGAGACTAATGCCCCTTTCACACCAGCGCTTTTTCAGCTCCGGCTCGGAGCTGGAGCCTGAAAAGCGCCGGTTTTTCCTGTTCACACCGCAGCGGCGCCGGCTCTTAGCTCCGGAATCGGGTTCACTTCCAGCTCCAAAAAATTGTCGGTCTAGAGGCAAGAGCTTCGGAGCTAAGAGGTGGCGTTGCTTACGTCTCTCTTACGTCGAGGCGTGCAGGAAACTAAACCCTCCTCCCCTGAACATGGGTCGACTGTCATGCCTGCCTACAAGCAGTAGTGCTTATAAACACACTTTATAAAGTCAGGCAACACTAACCAGGCTTCGTGTGATTCTGTTTATTTGTACCTTACTTTGACCATCCGTTCACTGTTATTGATCATTGTGGAGAGAGGCAGACGTTTTGTTTTGTATTATAGCAGCTATCGGATGGAATCAATACATGGGCTGCACAGGTTGTCGTGTCCGACTATCACAAGTAGAATCATAATAAAAATACGCCGGTAAAATGTGCCTGTAGAAAACGGTTTATGCCACAATAGGATAGCAATAGCAAGTAGTCAGTTTAGCTTCGGTTGCTATGCTAACATCACCCATTTTATACCAGAGAAACTTTCATAACAGCGTTGTGATGCCAAACAGCGTCAATTCAGACTGACACACATTCACTTAGGCTAAGGGGAACTGGGGATATGTATCAGCTGCTTGTGTGAGTCGGACAGTGAATACTTTAGAGCGGCCGCTGCAGTGTGAGCTAACCGGGAGCTAACGGAGGAGAATAAACTCCCGTGGAAGAGCAGCCAACACTGCTGCGGTCGGTAAATGCCGCAGAAACACATTAATAAACAATG
The DNA here is from genome assembly GCF_902827175.1 of Gymnodraco acuticeps. Classification (NCBI taxonomy): domain Eukaryota; kingdom Metazoa; phylum Chordata; class Actinopteri; order Perciformes; family Bathydraconidae; genus Gymnodraco; species Gymnodraco acuticeps. The sequence goes on along the minus strand of NW_022991985.1, from coordinate 55,282 downwards.
AACCACGGCACTCTGGAGAAAAGTATAAGGTTGGAGAAGTCGTTATTCAATTTAATCTGGCTTCGTGTGATTAAAAGCAACACGTTCATCGACCCGACGCAGTTCCCCGTTGTTGTGAGCGCCGTAACGCCGTTGGGGAGCAAATCAGCGATGTAAACGGTGACGTCATGACGCAGCAGCGGCAGCACCAGTCGGGTGCTGGGCGGTGTGAACAGAGCGGGAGCAGAAAAGGGAAACCGGAGCTGAACCAGAAAAGCTCTAGCTCGGAGCTAGAAAGGGAAAAGCGCTGGTGTGAAAGCCGCATAAGTGTCCCTGCATATATTTGAGTAAATAGGAATTCATTTCTATCCTTCAGAGAAAGTAAGAAAAATGTTCGAGACATTTGACTTATTGCCTTCCCATATCAAAATAGTAAACCAGGAGAGAAGATGCAGAATAGTCAGAGAAAGATGTTAGAATAGGTACAATTCATGTACTGTAAACGCATGGGGTGGTTTCTATCTCTATCGGAATATCAATTTGACCCACCGTGTATAAACATAATGCAACAAAATATGTCCAAGTAGTATTTGCAGCACAGTTATACATATTATTTATAAAAACTGTTGTTTGAATAATACATCTTTGCAACAGATGTCACTTGAATGTCCTCATTTATAAATCGGATCCTTTTGTTGGGTAACTTTTTCCACTTCCTGTGGATTTGTGTAATGTGTTGTGATCCCTGGTTCTTACACTACATTAGTGAGACAGCTGCCAATCCCTGGGCTCCACACAAGTCACATCACTCTGGCCAAATGTCACTATGAGTTCATATGGGACCAACTCAAATTGGTGTCACCATTTTATCTAAATCCGATTCATTGACTTTAGGTCCCGAAACCCAACAGTCATAACTTATGCAATACAGACTAATACAATCTTGTGCATAACCCTGCTACGTGTATGTGCAATATACACTCTTTTGAATTCTACTTTTGTTAATCTGAATTCTACTTCACTCAGCAAAAATCATTACATACAATCTCAACGTTATGTTCACTTTTAAAATGCTGTTCCTTATTTTAACCATAGAGTATAGTGTATGTATTTGTCTTTATAATTTGCTAACGTGTGCTTGTCTCTATATGTAATACTGTATGTTGGCTTACTTTAAAAAAATTGGATTTCCTTTTATCTGCCTGTCACTTTTGCTGTCTCGCTCTCAAATGTCCCTGATGCGGAACTAATAGAGAATTTCTGATTATAATTAAAGTAAGAAATTAAATTAAGTATACACTCTAGACTAGACGTATATCTATATACAAAATCACAAATATTTGAACTATGTAAAGAAATTACTCAGATAATTAAAAACAATTATATGATATCCAGATACTTTGCATTGCTTTAGCTAAGGGTTGGACAAGTCAATGTCAGACATTCAAGCATCAAAAATGTCTGCAGGAAAAGAAGAGGCAAGGCTCAAAGCTTAAGCTCTGAATACATATTTTATTATCTAGCAAACATTTTGAATCTGTGGTCTTCGATCCCGAGTCCTGGATCCTGAGTCCTGGATCCTGAGTCCTGGATTTCGAGTCCTGGATTAACCTGTCTCTATGGTCCTGCCTGACTCTCTGTTGGGTTTTCTCTGGAAGTTTTTCCTTGTACGATATGAGGGTCTAAGGACGGAGGGTGTCGTATTGTCATACTGATATTCTGTACAAACTGTGAAGTCCACTGAGACAAATGTAACATGTGTGATATTGGGCTATATAAGAAAACATTGATTGATTGATTGAATCTCTCATATATACAAAAACACGATGACGGAATGTATCCCCTGCTGTTTAAAACATTTTAATTCAGGAATTAGGAATCATATCGATAAAGAAAAGTAAAGGTGGTTCTATGATTAGATAATATCACTGAATGGCTTGAGTGTACAGTAGCTTAGTCTCTTAGAAATTGGCATGAGAACCAGAGGTTTGTCGGTTCAAGTCCCCGAATGAAACCCCACACTTCTCCCTGGCTGCTGTATAATAGCTGCTAATCCTAAAATAGGACAAAAGCAGAGACTAAGTGTCCCTGCATATATTTGAGTAAATAGGAATTTATTTCTATCCTTCACCTCCTCATATTAATGTAGAGAAAGTATGAAAAATGTTCGAGACATTTGACTTATTGGCTTCCCATATCAAAATAGTAAACCAGGAGAGAAGATGCAGAATAGTCAGAGAAAGATATTCAGGTTCTTTCAACGATTGAAGTATAGGCAATACCAAAGAGCAACTGAATATCAGGCAGACTTTCATATCCTATTGAAGATGTATTGAAAAGAGCCATAGCCTGCTTGCTGCGGTCAGGTTTTATTGGAAGGAAATTAAATGTCTAAAGCACTCCACTGTGATCTGAGTGGAAGAAGGTGGCCCAATGTTCTAATCTTCTTTATGCTCTTTGTGTTGCAGGACCTGCCATCCCTGTGGGAGTGGACGTTCAGGTGGAGAGCTTAGACAGCATCTCTGAGGTTGATATGGTAAGAAAGCCTGTGTTTATTAAAACCTTTCTAGAAGTATTTGTGTATTTTACTTTTTATATCTTTATGTTGCTTTGTTGGAGGAGCTTGGGATTGCCAACACCCACACTGAAGCTTTTGTGCATAATATGCCGATTAAACCTTTGGATCTTTGAGAGCTGCATACAATGTGACGGAACTTTAAAGATGATGCAGGTCATAGTATGAGACCTGCGATACACTTGTATTAATTGCCATGAATCCCATTGAGAGTTATTCATTAAATAATACGTTATGGAATATATGTATAACTTGTGGGATAGCATCAGAGGTGGGGACTCAAGTCTCTATATCAACAGTTTAGGTGAAAATGTGAATGAAGTTACTTTACATTTTTATGCGGACGATACCGTGATGTATTGTGCAGGTCCCTCCATTAAGGAGGCTGGTGTTAAATTACAGGCTGTTTTTAACATTATTCAGACTCAGCTCTCTGAGCTTAAGCTTCTTTTAAATGTTGATAAAACCAAGGTAATGCTCTTTTCTAAAGCTAAAAAGACACCAGAGCCTGTTTTAGATATTGTTACTATGCAAGGACAAGTACTCAAAGTGGTTACTTGTTATAAATACCTAGATATCTGGCTTGATGATTGTCTTACTTTTAATCTTCATGTCAATAACCTGCTTAAAAAGCTGAGGGTTAGACTAGATTTCTTTTTCAGAAACAAGTCCCGTTTCTCGCTTGAGGCCAGGAAAAGTCACTGTGACTTTTTTACCTGTGCTGGACTATGGTGATTTGTTGTATATGAATGCACCTGCCAATTACCTGAGCAAGTTAGATGCCGCCTATCACAGCGCACTGAGATTTGTCACAAATTGTAAAGCACTTACTCATCACTGTACCCTGTATGCCAAGGCAGGTCTGCCATCACTTACTGTAAAGAGGCTCAGTCATTGGTACACATGGGCGCGGGAAGGAGGGTGCTGAGGGCGCTCCCCTCTCTGAATTATTATTTGACGGTTATTGCTGCTCCCGCTGTGCATAATCTGTGTAATATGTAGCCAATAAATTCCACATTGTTGGTAAAATAATATTTTGGCTTGCCCCGAATGTTGTTTCTGTAGCCCCGGACAATTCTACCTCCATAATATAATACATTAACCGTACTTTACGTGAACCTCATCAAGACACTAGAGGACGACAGAACTGTAATTTCCCGTGTTCAGTGAATGCAACAGAGGCAAGACACCAGACCAATCAGAGAGTTGCATGGAAATAAAAGTGTGCTTGTGTCATTCAAGCTCGGCTCTGTGTGTGTGCGGAAATAGCGCATTTAGTGTGTGTGTGAGAGAGGGAGAGAGGGAAAGGGAGGGAGAGGGAGAGAGAGGGAGAGAGAGAGAGGGACCGTGTTGTTAGCATCTGGTTAGCTAGCTGCACGAACGGACATACGGAGCTGTTGGTTCCACAACAAGCTGGAGGAGAGCTCTCCTCTCAGACTGAGAGGCTCAGGTGAGCTAAAGGACTCTCTGAGTGTTTAGATAGTTCACTTTAGTCTATAACTATGTAAATGTATCCTGTAAATATAATCTATGATGTCCTTTATTGTTTTATGTTTCATGTGGAACCTATATGCTGCAGGTCTCCCTTGAAAAAGAGATCTATGATCTCAATGGGACCAATCTGGTTAAATAAAGGTTTGAAATTAAATGAAATGATGACTTGACTCGAGTCAGACTCGAGTCTCATATTGTTTTACTCGAGACTTGCTTGACTAACATTGATAAAAGACTTGACTTGACTTTGACTTGGTATTGACTTGACTTAAGCTTGAGACAGATGACTTGAAAGGACTTGACTGTTTACAATTAAATACATTTGCGTTTGTTTTTGTAGTGAGATATTACGTTTAGTTTTTTCGAAAAATGTGATTGGGTGATTATAGTGCCGCGCCGCAAACCTGGCAACCCACTAGAATGCAGGAGTCTCAGTTAACATGGCAGCGGCTAGCGTTACTCCAAAAACAGTGAAGTTTGGATTCAAGGATTATGTTGTCGATGACGCTAATAAGAAGAGAACAGCGGTATGCAGGGTCTGCAGCATAAAGATCAGTGACACGACCACCACAACATCCAACTTCATTCGTCACTACAAAAAAACCCACAGAGAAAGGTGCGTGCATGTGTTGTGTTAGCTAGAATGCTAACGTTAAGTTTAAGCTACGTTAGACTTGGTTTCAAATCGATTAAGCAAAGAGAAGACAAAACGGTAAATGAACACTAGAACCGCCAAGGGATTCATTTTGACTAACCCTGATACTGACGGGCTGTCAGGAGAGGGAGAGAGAGGAAAAGAGATGCCTCGTTTATTTCCCCTGTGTTATTATCAGAAGTTACTGTACACTTTTGAATCATGTAGTTCATCTACTTTTAGTAGTTTGTTTAAATGTTTTAATTATGTTGTTTTTGTTTGTAGAAGTAGTTTGAAGCAATTTCAAAATGAACCCAATTAAGTGAGTTTTAAATCGTCCTACTTAGTTTATAAGGAAATTATGAAGAGGAACAAATTAAATGATTTGAAAATGATATCTATGTAGGTGCTGACGCTGTTGGCGGTTCTAGTGTTAACAGAAATGTAAATTAATTTATGTGTAATGGCAAATGCCATATGATTTTCTTACCTGGAAAACAGACTTTTTGAACAACTTTTTGAGTCCTAGCTATATTTTTCTGCAGTTCTAGGGTTAATATGAATCTAATATGATTGTCATCGGTCTAAATTAGATTTTAAATTATTAACTGTATATGTATCATAGTGTGGGTTGAATCCATTTTCATAACCACTGTCTTTTAACTGATTTAAATGCGGAAACTGGGCTTATTCATCAGAATGTTGTATGACTTGCAGTGTGAGAAAAAGTTTTTAGAGAGTACTTGTCCATGGACAAGTGAGTTTGGCAATTTACTTGTCCGAATACATTTTTCACTTGTCCAGAATGGACAAAAATTGGGGCCACTGGAATCTTCTTCTTTGCCATCGTATTTTACATTTTCCCACGGTTTTTATGACACCGCTAACGTAAGTGAGCGGTAATATTTTACTGCATCACACATAGGGTTGGGTATCGTTTGGATATTAACGATTCCGGTTCTGCTTTTCGATTCCGGTTATTTTCGGTTCTCGATTCCGGTTCTTTGAGAGGGTTAATAAGTCCCATGACAAACTGGGAGAAAAATATATTTATGAAAACATTAAGTCAAATCTGTATTCCTATTTACAAATCACTTCATACTGTTGAATTTCTTACGGTTATTGAATACAATTATATAAAAATAATCTCTGCATTGTTTAGTTAGTTCTAAGTGGTGCAGTTTGAGAATGTACAATTGGCCCAGTGTCCTCTGATGTTACACTGCAACCTGCCTGTGAGACAAAGTCCAACCATACATGTCCAACACATAGGCCTAATAATAATAATACATTATATGTATAGCCTATAGGCCTAGCACTTTTCTACAACTCAAAGACGCTTGCACGCTTACACATGTCTTGCAATACACATGCTGCTCACTGTTTGTAAAAGTAAATAAATAGTATTTTCATTTCAATAATGTACTTTCTATACCCTGCTTCATAAACAATACTGACATCCCTGTGCTCCTCCGAGTCTGGGGGTCCGGGGATGTGAGGACAGCGTGAGAACAAAGACAGGGAGGCTGCTTTACTTCATAAAGGAAATGGTGGTCAATATTAACAACACAGGCGAGATGCATTTCCTTAGGAATCGACAAGCAGAACCGAAACTAACATTTCTAAACGAACAATGGTGGACACGTACAATTTGCGAATGACTTCTGCCTTTTGTAAACTGAATTTATCAATAATTTGTCAATAAATCAGGGCGAAAAACGTCACTTGTCCACCGGACAAGTCAATTGAAAGATCTACTTGTCCGATATTGTAAATAACATGTCCCGGACGGTGGGACGTGTACTTTTTCGCACACTGACTTGACTTGCTTGACTCTCACCACAGTGACTTGGGACTTGCTTGATACTTGTAGGTCAAGACTTGAGACTTGCTCATGACTTGCACATGTAGGACTTACTCCTACCTCTGGACAGCATTATCTCCTTTCCTTTCCTAAAGGATGGTCCAGTGTATACTATGCTAGAGGAGATAGCAAAGGAAGCATTTAGGCTCCTTCCCTATCATATAAAGGATTCTAACAGCTCCTAGCATGGCTGGCACCTAGAGACTTCCGGGTCATTTCACTCCGTTGAAAAAGATATTCGACCACAATCCTGGAGGTTCCCACCTGAGGATGTGTGTGTGCAGTTCGATTGACGTCAGTTAACTGGAGCCATAACAGGCTTTAATTAATGAGTCACATCTCAAAATCAATGTAACAACCGGTCATTATGTGTCTTTGTTGCTGTGGTCTTTACCGTTTTCGAATGCTTTCAAGGCTAGATGTCTTGCAGATAGAATGGTGATGACACTTCAGTTAATTACATTTTCTATCTTGAAGTGACTTCTATTAACAGCAACTGATGTTTTTATTTTCCCTGAAGCCTTTGAGATTGACAGGGATGTGACGCTTCCGGTAGATTGTTGTCTCCTGGGCTGTACTTTTAGAATCTACGTCCAGTGGATGTGTAGGATCTATAGTTTGATAAATATTACGGAGATTATTTGAGGTCTCGCCAGGAGAACGTGTATACTACGTCCTTCCCCCTATTCATTTCTATTGACGGCAGCGTCCATGTAAAGTTGGCGTCAACCCTCACGGGGTGAAAACAGTATTTCCGGTCTCGAAGTTTTCATAATAAAACCGGAAGTATTCCCCTCACTGTCAAATGATTTTACAGTGATATCTGCCGTACTCATCCACTAAAAAACATCAGTTTGTCCTTGTTAATTAATACAACCTTGATTGGTTTAAATGGTGTGCAATGCTTTTGTGTTTTTCCCCTTCGATTTGGAGAAACAAATAGTTTTTTCGGAGTTTAGGATGGCCGAAGACACTACACTACCCATAATCCTCAGCTATCGTTTGGGACTTCACCATCCGCTGTGCTTGACAAACCCCGTGATTAGTCCTCAAGCTCTGTGATTGGATGTTGGAGTGGCAGCGTGCCAAGGTTACGCCGAGCGTCAAACAGCTCTTTGAAATGGAATGACGCCCATATAGGGGTGTAACGGTACACATACCGAAATTATTCGGTACGGGCCCTTCGGTTCGGTACACGTGTATCGAACGAATATAACGTTAAACGTAAAAAATTGAGAACGTGAACAACTTTTTGGAAGTAATCTCAGGTGCTGCGATGCAGCGTTCAGAGTAATTTGCTCACATTGTGTTCAACGCGTCATAGAGCGAGCAAGTAATTTCATTGGACGAGAGGCATACTATGAGAGCTAGTCACAGGGATGCGTTCAAATTTAGTCAGTAATTTGAGGAACTGTCGAAATGGCGAACGCAGATAAAGTTGAGCTCGAAAATCCTCCAGCATCATTGAAGTCTCCGATTTGGGAACATTTTGGTTTCGCAGTTACGTACAAGGATGACGGACAAAGACAGGTGGACCCAACCAAAGCTGTTTGTCGCCATTGTTCAATTAAAATTGGTTACGCAGCTGGCAATACATCAAACTTGCACACTTATTTGAAAAGGCATCACCCGAACGTGAATATCACCGGTACCAAAAGAAAAATGACTGAAGTGCAAACCCAACTCCCACTAGCATGTAAGCCTCCACCACTCGCAGAGAGTTCAGACCGAGCCAAAGCTATTACAAATGCCAAATATCCTTATGTTGCCATGTTAGCAAAGCGCTACCTGGCTGTATCTGCTACCTCTGTCCCTAGAGAGGGTGTTCTCCACAGCAGGAGACATTGTTAGTGCCAGCAGATCTGCCCTTTCGGCACGCAATGTGGACAAGTTCATCTTTCTTTAGAACAACATGAACATACAATGACAAGCAAGTCCTAATGTCAAACTGACTGCTTAGGTACTAGTACAGTTCAAATACAGATTATTTCAGTTCATCGAAATGCTGCACCTTAATGTTTATTTTATTATATTTTGTATTTATTTGAGTGAATATTCACAGTTTAATAATAATAATTAAAAACCCAAAACTAATAGTTTATGTTTTGTGAGTAGGCTACTAGTCCAGTAAAGTTCAAATACAGATTATTTCAGTTCATCAAAATGCTGCACCTTAATGTTTATTTTATTATATTTTGTATTTATTTGAATGAATACATTATTCACAGTTTAATAATAATTAAAAAAAAACAACAAATATTTTATGTTTTGTGATAATTTTTTCTGCTGTACCGAAAACGTACCAAACCGAACCGTGACCTAAAAACCGAGGTACGCACCGAACCAAAATGTTTGTGAACCGTTACAGGTTTGCAAAATTCTGGGAATTTTCAAAGATGGAAACTTTCCATGGGAATTAACGGGAATTTATGGGAATAAACTGAGAATTTTCTAAATTGAAGGTTTTCTCTTCATAGGGAACTTAAATATAACTAAAACAAAACAGATGCCATTCAAGTACTCTTGAATATCCATGCCATAGCACACTTCTTACTGTGAAGATAAAACTTATTTGCAGCAATGTTGAGCCAATCATGAAATGAGTGAAACTGGATTCGCCTGTCAATACACTGATATTTATTGAGAGCCTGAGCGGCCGGAGAGTTCACAGCATATTACAGTTCCCTGCAAGATACCAGCCAACTCTGAAGCCTAAAAGCGCCAAGAACCCATCTATACAGACAAGAAGAGGAGGGCCCTAAAACAGGCGGGTTTTCCTTTAATGCATGCCAGATGTCGAGACAAAGACTCGTTGCATTGTAAACCCACATGAGCCAAGCTTCTCCCCCACAAGACATCAGATGACCTCTTGACCTGTGTCTTCCTGAGAAGCTATGGATCACATTAAAGGCAGGAATACACTTCAACCATATTAAACAGATTCCCGAGGACAAATCACTAAACTCTATATACTTTAACAAGACCAAAATATTCCTTTACAGATCCACCCTTTTATCAATTTATGATAATCAATTAACATTAGTCTAAAGAATATTTCAGTCAATACTTAAGTCAATAAGCGTCTTCAGAGTTGTGTGGGCTCACTCACATTAATTACATCAAAAGTAGAACAAGATTGAAAACACTTCAATCACCATGACAAGATACAATCAATCATAATAAAATCATCTCTCTTCAGTGTTTGGCATCATTTGTCAAAAAGCACAATAATAAACACGTGAAATACAACAATATTATAGCAAAATATATGTTTCAAGAATAAGATATTTTATCATTTATCACTCAGTTAATCTCCTTCATCAAACACAAATTCTAAATCAGCTTACATCTCAAAGATTTACTTCAAGGCAATTACTTATTAAAACACAATTAGAATTTAGGATTTATAATAAATCCAATTGAGGTATAAATCAGACTTCAACTATCAATCATTATGTCATCTCAAAATCTGAAGGGAAAACTAAACAATTCTCAAAATGTTTAACAATCTGAAGAATCAAACATTGTATTGTATAACGACCTGAAAAGGAAAAAATCAAAACATCTGTTCTTTATTCAGAGCATCAACTGTAATCAATATCAAAACATCTGTTCTTTATTCAGAGCATCAACTGTAATCAATATCAAAACATCTGTTCTTACCTGGTAATGATTAAGGATAGTAACATTGTCTGTTATAATATTAGAAATATCTTATTGTCCAATACTTTATAAATCTGAAAATATCAATTAATTAATAATCTGTAATCATCTGGTCATTCAATTCAAATGTTATCTTTGTACGAGAGCTAGAAGAACATGTTTTCCTCCTCTCTTTATGACACAGAATGTCTGGTGTGTAAAGGCATCCTGATACTGTAGATTAGCACTGAGGTGCTGATTGGCTCAAAACTCTTCTTCATCAGAGCGCCATAACTCAATTATCTGTAGATTAGCACTGAGGTGCTGATTGGCTCAAAACTCTTCTTCATCAGAGCGCCATATCTCAATCCCCCCCAATTGCTCTGCTTTTGTGGCTCAATTCAGTGAGCACTGTATGATCTCCCAGTGAAACAGAGGCTCATCTGCCTGCATTCCTTCTGCTATCTGCTTGAGAGCAGTGCACCTGCCTATTCCAAGTGGCACCTCCAGATGCCCCCCCCCGTGATGGGAGAGGTTATGAAAACATCTGCTCCTCCAAGAAACATGGAAACCTTGTATGAAGCCTCTGAAGCCATCGCTCGTCCTTTAGAGTTGTCTGCCTGAGCCCACCGAGCAGAAAGATGAAGAAGCATCCCATCTCATCAGAAAGTTGAAGATTAGAATCCTCTCATCTCGAACGACCTCCTTGCCCGTGGATAAGTTGCTCTCTGCAGCCGCAGAGTGTGCTTCTCTCTCTGACCCTTGGCCTTCAGAGCTGTTTAACACTTGATAGGGATGTTTTCCTGAGTGCAGACAACTCAAGGTAATGGATTAGCACATTATCATTCAATTACAAAAATAGGATAGGCCCCCTCAGAATGATTTGGGAGCCTTCCTGAGACATGCACATTATAAATGTAAGGTTTGTGTTAGTCATTTAACATGCAAGAATCATATACTCATCAGTCCAAAGCAGATACATGTTATTTTAAGTTAAATGTGTGTGGAATAACCCTTTCTCAATGATTATAAATGTTATATTAATTCACCATTTACCATTTGATCAAGGATTAGTTTATCAGAAGTACATTTCCTCTTCCATAAAACATAGGTTTGAGAAATGAATGTTCCAATATGAAATCAATTGCTCAATTTCTCAATATAATTTGACTCTTCCCTCCCTTTTCTTACATATTGTCACATATGAAATAATAACTCAGGAGTCTATTTAAGCATGGTATTGTCTATATAAGCTATTAATCGAGAAAACTCAGAGTGAGTATGCAACTCGCAAATATCTCTCCTCCTTCCTATCCCTCTTTACTCACTTTCCCATCTCTTTCTCTCTTATTTCTGTTAGATATGAAGGAAAAAACACACAAGTCCATGTAAGCATCTGAGTTACCACCGTTACCAAACGGTGTGCCGTGAGGCAAGTCCGGGTGTGCCGTGGGATTTTGTGACAACCATACATTATTTTTTCAATATACAACTACACAAAAATAATCATTTATTTTTTAATTTACTATATCAGTACTTTGTAGGTTTATGTACGTAATCTGCGCGACTTGCGCGTCCACATCTCCACGTGCAGTGCTGCATAAACATGGCTGAGTCAGCGATAACTATCGAGGGGTGGAGGTATGCCCATTATTTTTATATCACGCAGTCTATTCTTCTTCTCTGTCTTCCGGTTGTTGCCTGTATTAAATGACAAATACACACTACCGCCATGGATTTGATATGAACGAGGCGGCAGTTAGCAGCTAGCGGCTAGCTAGTAATGATCTAGTGATATCGGTAATATTAACTCTATTTAATACAACATTTACGGTACAAGATTCAATCATACAGCCCATGTAGTATGACAATGAATTACAGCAAACATGTGCAATATATCCATTATTACAGCTCCGTGGGATGGCAGTAAGACGATATGGATCCGTTCCCATTGTGCATCCATGGGTAAAGATAAACGCAACTCACATTGGTTCCTCATACAGCATCTCTGTAAACTACGTGTATTCACTGAATTTCACTCTCTGCCTTTAACGCTCGTTGTAGCTCCAAAAACTCCAGCCAGAGCCTGGCTCCAGCGCCCTCCCTGTGAGCACAGTGTGCTCTGATTGGTCGGGACACGTAACATGAACGTGCCGGGTTGCGCGGTCCCGTGGATTAGATGCGCGTTCATAATGCAGAGGGAAATAACTCTCAGAATAACGTTATTAGCAAATGTTTTACAACTTGAGGAACGAATGTTTTTTAATAAGGGCTATACAAGTGTTCATACTGGGTAGTTTATTTAGTTAAAATTATCCAACGAGTTACAGACCACTCTTTCCCCATGTAAGTCAATGGGAAAAGTGTTTCCGGGCCTGGCAACCAAACCGGAAGTGTAGTACCGCCGTTTGGCCAGCACGAATATTTTCATCTGAGTCCGGCGCACTTCCTGGGGGCTTGACTACCGCCGCCTGCTGGTAAGGAAAGTTATTGCCACTCACGCATGCGCAGTTTGTACGTGCTCGGCGAGGAAAGTAACGAGTAAAGTACCGAGTTACTTTATGTAGATAGTAACGAAGTAGTGTAATATATTACATTTTTTAAAGTAATACATTTATAATTTGTAGTTCCGGACCATGGACAATGCAGCTTCCTTGCATTGACAGTTGTCTGTGCTGAATTTCTGCTGAGTTTCCTTTGCCTCATTTTCTATTTTGTGACCTGTCTGGTGTAAATGAGTGTGTTGCTGCTTTGATGAAGCCTAATTTGATAAAGTTTCAAATTAATTTCGGAAATATTTCGTAATATAGTTGTCTTTGTCACATTTTATTTGGCATTAGTAAATAATTATGCACATTTACAGATACTTTACATAATATGAGTGATAACACGTGTTATAAGGGCTATTTTTCACAATAGGTGTGCCTTGAGATTTTTTTTTTTTTGTCCTTTGGTGTGCCTTGGGCACAACAAAGTTTGGGAACCACTGGCATAAATGATAGTGGGCGTCTGAGGGTGTCATTACTGAGAAATGTCAAAGAAATTCAAAACCTTACATTTTAAGACAGGTTTGCATTCCTCCACTTAAGGTGACGTTATCATTGGAAACAATAAAAACGAACTATTTTGATGTAGAATTTATAAATTGAATCGTTAGAGCAGAACAAAATGGTTGTATTGTAGCCTGAGTTCCGTGCAGCCCTAGTTTCAACAGGTGTAAACATGGTCCATATAATGTGAATACATGCAGAAGTAGACAGTAAGAGGCCCCTGACATCAGGCGTATTTGTTAAAATAGTAGGGGCTCTTCACTCTGCATAGCAGTATGAATAGCCTTAAAAAAAAAAAAAAAACCCACTCCGTGGTAACGAGAGTCATATTTCTGACCCATATGCCCTAAGTGAAGCCGTTAGTCTCATCTAACTGACCCAGGGGTTGGTGCTGGTGTGACAGTTCCAAGTGTTCAGAGCAGACTTCCAGCTTCCAGTTCATGGCTCGGTGGGGGGGAGCAGACCCACGTGAGACAGTGTCAATGGCTGTATTGTTCAGTGTGAGGAGCGTCATTCTCTCTGGGAGCAGGAAATGGTGTCCATTCTCGGACCAAACCATTAATGTCATGTAGAGCAGCCATAGCATCTCTGTGACTGCACTCAGCCGGACTGTAGCAGGGTAGAACTGGGTGACTCTTAGTGAAGCTGTCCAACGCCATTAGACAAAATGGAACCACGTGCTAACAAAAAGGACACAGGGTCATCAATGTCTCTCTTTACTATTGGCCTAATCATAAACAAATTAGTGGGAAAAATGTGGAACACTAATCCATCATGTGGAATGTTGAGTTAATTTAAATAATTACTTATGGGTTGAAATCAAATTAACATTAACATTAGAACCAAAGTCAGTTAACAAATTTGACTTGCACAGATCAGTAATCAATACACCATTTTTCCAGCTCCGTGATGAAAACGATAACAGGCTTTTGAATCCAAAATAGGTCGTTTGTGTGATTCATGTTGATCTGCAATAAAATATTATTGGGGTATGGACAGGGTTGCTAACTTTGGGTACCTGGCTGGAGTGAGATTTTGATATCATGGGTTTAATTACACACATGCGCACGAAGTGACTGCTATCGTGTCCGTAGCGGGACCTTAGCATATATTTAGGATATATATATATAATATATATATATACAAATACACAATATTGGACACAGACTATAAAGGGCACACAGTTTCATTAAATAATGAAAGTCAAACACATGTTTGTTTCCACTGTTTTATTGTGTGCCTGTCGCGATAAGCAACTTATTGACTTATCGGCTTCCGAGTATTTGCGATATTTGCGTTGGGTACTCTATGGTAGGGCTAACCCATACAGTGGTGGGGCTCAAATCAGTATTTGAAATGTAATTACATACACGCTATATCGCCCCCCTTGTCAGTGAAACGCCACGTGTGAGGTTTAGATTATTTCCCTGTCTCAATCCAAATTGAACTGTATGAAATAAAAAGGCACATTTGTGTTGTAGTAAATAAAAAAATAAAAGCGACCTGGAGGCACTCCTGCCATTTCCTCACAAGTGAAAGAGTTGACATGTTGAAAACCCAACCCCTGTTTGGGGTCTGGGGGGATTTTCCCCCAGGAGATTTTTTTTTTTGAAATACTAACATAAAATACACATTCTGTCTTGTAGAGGAAAAAATAAATCCATCTATAACTACGCGACATATTTAAATGAAGCTGAAACTGCTGCTCCTCCCATAGGGAAGAGGCTGTGTGAATTACTTCGAATTACTTTGAAATTACCCCATTGTTCTTTGTGTCAAAATGGAAGGTTTCTGGCTAACGTTAGCTTAGGTACTCAGATCTTGTTCTTGAGTACAAGTAGAAATACCAGAGTGTAGGAATACTAAGTTACAGTAAAAGTACTGCATTCAAAATGTTACTCAAGTAAAAGTATAAAAGTATTGTCATCAAAAATATAGTGAAAATAGCGACAGTAAAAGTAGTCACTGTGCAGATTGGTTTATTTCAGAATAATATATATGATGTGTTTTATAATGATTGATCATGAAAGTGTTCTCAAAGCTGGTGAAGGTGCAGCTAGTTTGAATGACTTTGTATACTGCAGGGTAGCTTGTGGATTTACTCCAGGTGGAACTAAAGTCTGATTCAACACTTGATTAGATTTCACATCATTCATCCACATCTGAAAGTAACTAAAGGGATTAAATACATGTAGTGGAGTAAAAGTACACCATGTACCACTGAACTGTAGTGGAGTAGAAAAATAAAGCAGCAAAACATTTTAGATACTCAAATAAAGTACCAGTATCTCAAAATTGTGCCCAAGTATAGGACTTGTGGAGTTTATGAACTTAGTTACTTTACACCAGTGGCTATACAGATAGAAAGACTAAGCCTTGCACAGAGGCATGAAAATACATTTTCAAAATGCTCAAAAGTTCTGCCAAAAAAAAACTGACTGCTGAAATTAGATCTTCCTTTGTGCTCAAGCTCATACAAACCCCCAACGCACAGCGCTGTGGTCTGCTTCAAATTATCTTCTCCTTCCAGAGGTCACGCCTGTCTCTGACCCCGTGTCTTGCGTTTTATTTTATTTTCTTCTTCTGCAGCACCAAGCAGAGTATAGAAAAGGAGGGGATTTTGACTAGAAATAATTTGAAACAGTTTAATAAAGAATGTTGAACTATATTTAAAACTGTAATTGAACTTCAACTCATATCCATTATCTGATTCCAGTGGCCAGTTGGAAACAGATAATGACAAAGTTTTCATTTTGCATCAATCGTGCAAAAAGGTTTAATCACCATTGTGTCTAAGTCTTGTCTTATCTGCTCTGTTTCGGAATGTGTTCAATACATTAGGTTATTTTATTTTTCATTATTACCATACAATACATAGATTAAGAATAAATGAAACAAATAATACAACATTGACCTATTTGAGCAGACACATGACCCGCAGTTATGCCTCTGAGGTTCCCGGGTGTAAAACAGAGGCTTTTTGCTATTTATTTTCCTTTTGCGGAAATTTAGATTCATTTTACCTTGGCTGTGGACTGATTCATTTATTACCCACACCCTGCACCCTGCAGCAGCAACAGGAAGATTTCGAGGCGAGTTGATTTAACTAGTTAAACCGTTGAAATCTCCAGAATTCGGCGATTCGTTTCAGTACAAATCTTTACATTGCTTTTAAACCGAAGTTCCACATTACTGATGCCCTCTTTAAGGTCTCTCCGAATATTTGCCGTGCACACACACAGAGGAAACCAAAAATATTGCATCTATCTGTTCCACAGGTAATTTTATACCGTCAATCACAGAGTCTGGCGAGGCAATGTCAAAATATAGATTTGAAATTACACTCACCAGCTCGACGATTTGTTGGTAACCGTTCGTGACGCCAATTGTGAAGATAAAACTTCTTTGCAGCAATGTTGAGCCAATCATGAAATGAGTGAAACTGCATTCGCCTGTCAATACACTGATATTTATTGAGAGCCTGAGCGGCCGGAGAGTTCACAGCATATTACAGTTCCCTGCAAGATACCAGCCAACTCTGAAGCCTAAAAGCGCCAAGAACCCATCTATACAGACAAGAAGAGGAGGGCCCTAAAACACGCGGGTTTTCCTTTAATGCATGCCAGATGTCGAGACAAAGACTCGTTGCATTGTAAACCCACATGAGCCAAGCTTCTCCCCCACAAGACATCAGATGACCTCTTGACCTGTGTCTTCCTGAGAAGCTATGGATCACATTACAGGCAGGAATACACTTCAACCATATTAAACAGATTCCCGAGGACAGTTCACTAAACTCTATATACTTTAACAAGACCAAAATATTCCTTTACACTTACTACATGGCTATTTGTTTTATTTTTGTTCATTTTGTAATGGGGGGATGAGTAATATTTAACTCAACATTCCTGTTTTCGTTCTTCAATGAAACAAATAATTGTTCAATAAAATAATTAAAACTTCTACTTAAAAAATAAAATAAAAATCTGTTGAAATTTCATGTTTTTTGTTTAATTTTGCATTGAATATTTCCAAAATGTGCCAGCTTAACTTCCCATGGAAACTTTCCGGAAATGTACCGCTTACGTTTTTTTCCGGGCCCCTGGAGGATCGCGGGGGGAACGTAGTGCGCACTGGGGCCCTTACGGGGCTGGAGTGCTCGCCTCACCTGTCTTGGGGCAGGGGGGAGAGCCCTCCACACTATAGTCTGCACACACTTTGCACGGGGTCAGTGTCTGAGTGTGGGGGACATGGGGGCACTTGCGCTCTCCCCGTGCTCCTTAGGGACTCAGGAGAGGTGGTGCATAGTGAATCCATACAGGGCTGGGGACTGTCTCTGTCTACCTATAGGCGGACGGGAGGGAGCCATCAGCACTATCTCCGGGCACTACTTTTCGCGAGGTAAGCGCGTCAGGGTGTGCTCTGTCAGCCGCAGCCCGGACTTCTCTACGGTTACAACCGAGAGAGAGGTGAGTGAGGCGCAGCGGCTGCTAAAGCCGGTCAGGGACAGTGAGGTGGAACGGTGTTGTTGGACGACAGCGCGTGTATACATCGGGGCTCCGCCCACTGTACCCATAGAGTCCAGTAGAGGGTGGAGCCTGTGAGCTATATAATGAGGGGTTACGTATGGTAATATATAAGCACAGGCGGAGCCCTCTACCTTGGGGCACTGTCTGTCCTATACCGCTCGCTTAAGAGAAGTGTAGGATGGCGGTCAGGAGGCGAGGCCTCCTTTTATACAATGAGATGCGCGCACATTCAGGTAGGCCCACCCCGGGGCCGGCTACGTCTATAGAAATCTCAGTGGATGAATGCTTGCATGATAAGGTAGTACCCATAGAGTCCAGTAGAGGGCTCCGCCTGTGCTTATATAATAAGGGTTACCATACGTAACCCCTCGTTCTACACATTAATATCTGATTTGTAAAACATCACAGACAGAAATTTAACGGTAAACTATTGAAATTCTGATTCCATAGATGTGTCTCCCGTCCAGAGATGGGGTCGTTACTAAAAAAAAAGTAATATATTACATGTTACATATTACTTTTTAAAAAAGTAATATATTACTTTACTTCGTTACTCTCTACAACTCCTTACTTTACTTGCAGGGCCGCCCCTCCCTACAGGCAGATCACGCAGACTGCGGAGGGTGCTTCATTTTGCGGAGGGAGCCTCATCTGAAGCGCAAATGCGGCGCACCTACAGTGTTACTCGTTACTTTACTCGACATCCTCACTCTGGATTCGGAGGTCCTCCTTAGCTATTAGCTTCACGTTAGCATGTTGTCTTTGCAGGTGCTTGTTGAGGTTTGACGTTGTGTTTGCAGCAGTGGATAAAAGCTTCTGGCCTGGACACAGTTTGCACCTCACCGTCACATTCCTGTCCTTTCTTTGGACGAACTCAAAATAATGGGCAGACCTCCACCCCTCGAAAGCTATCGCTGTTGACTCAGCCATGTTTATGCACTGCATGTGGACGCGCAAGTAACGCAAATGTTAACGTGTTACATTACTCCGTTACCGACAAAAGTAATATTATTACTTTGTAACACGTTACACCCAACTCTGCTCACGTCACCCAAAACCCCTGACTATTCTCTCAACTCAGTATTTACATTCTTATATTCAAAGAAAATCAGTAATATCTTTAAAAACTACAAGTCCCTTTCTATCAGCTGTGCACCGTTATGGTGTAAATATAGCCTATCTATCAATTGTATCAAATATAAAAGTCAGCCGAATTAGTGTTGATACTTCAAGGAGACGTATTGTGTGAAAAGAAATGTAAGATGTTGTTTAATTGCTGATATATTTATGATCCACGTCACGTATTCAGTTTCGGTGGCAGTTCTTCCAGTTTGTCCGGAAGTCTTCTAATCAGGGCTCTATAAATAAAGAACTACGGCAGATGTGTAATATGTAATGCAGCCGAACCGTGTATTTCAATGCCTTTATGTGATGACTTTCAACGAGAAAAGCAAGTACACACGGAATAAAGTATTATTTTCTTTTTTTATTTAAATGTTTTCGGATTTCATATCACATAAACACCATATCCCAACGTGCATTGTGGCTAAAACATCCAATCACCGAGCTTGAACGATAGCTGAGGATTATGGGTAGTTAGATGTTTTAGCCTATCAAAACCTCTGAAAAAATGAATGTGTCTCTCAGAATCGAAAACACAAAAGCATTGTACACAATTTAAACCAATTAATGTTGTGTAATTGACAAGGATAAACTGATGTTGTTTAGTGGACGAGTACTACAGATATCACTGTAAAATAATTTGACAGTGAGGGGAATACTTCCGGTTTTATTATGAAAACCTCGAGACCGGAAATACTGTTTTCACCACGTGAGGGTTGACGCCAACTTTACATGGACGCTACCTTCAATATAAATTAATAGGGGGAAAGACGTAGTATATACTGTACACGTTATCCTGGCGAGACCTAAAATCATCTTCGTAATATCTATCAAACTATAGATCCTACACATCCACTGGACGTAGATTCTAAAAGTACAATATACACTTCTCGCTAGAAATATAATCAAAAAGCATTTTAATGGCCAAACTATCCTACAATTAGGATTTTTCCAGAGAGGGTTATTGTGAATATACGACCCACCGGAGCGTTTGCAGTCAACGGGAGCACTAGAGGTCAATAACTTTAAAACGTGATTATATTACATTACATTGCATTTAGCTGACGCTTTTATCCAAAGCGACTTACAATAAGTGCGTTCGACCAACAAAATACAAACTTGAAGAAAACAGAATCATATAAGTACATCAGGTTTCATAGAGCCAAAACATTTCAAGTGCTACTCAACTGGCTTTAGATAAGCCAGTCCTTTATTAGTATATAAGTGCTTTGTTAGTAATTCTATCGCTCGAAGTGGAGTCGAAAGAGATGAGTTTTCAGTCTGCGCCGGAAGGTGTGTAAGCTTTCTGCTGTCCTGATTTCAATGGGGAGCTCATTCCACCATTTTGGAGCCAGGATAGCAAAACCCATAGGTCGTAATAAGCTGATGAACAATCGACCTATTTGGTTGTATGAGTTTGAGGACTTGTTGAATGTTAATCAGCTTGAAGCTAATGCTAACGCTAGCATCTGACTTTGTGAAATGTGTAGTAAGCCTACATTATCATGCAAGCTAGCTGTATTGTTGCTTAATATCTGGCATCTGTCCAGAACAGAAAAGGATAAAGGAAAATATACTAAATCCAGTTATAGTCATGTCAGCTACGGTTCTTTAAAGCAAGGCCGTGTAAGCATTTGAAAAAAATGTTTAACATTTAAAGATTTAATTCATTAGCAATGAAAATCATCCTTGCTCAACTAAATACACTTGAGTTTTGCTGCTACAGATTTATTTGTTCTAATATGACCAGTTTCTTGTGACTAATATAAACTAATGTCAGCTAAACATATAATATATTATGATATACATTCGCTGTTTTATCACAAAAGTCAAACAAGAAATCAAAGCAGAATACCATGTGATCCCATATCACTTCCTGTCAGAGCAGGTACATAGTTGGATAAGACAAGTCTTCAAGGATTGCTGACTGAAACAATGTGAAAAGCCAACACAAAAATATGTTTGGGAAATGCACTGAAATTGAATGTGCTTGTTTACCATTCGGAGCAAAAGTGATAAAGCAAAGGTTATACAGTTTGACTTTAACGAGCCAGTGAAACAGCATTCTGAGCACTTCTTTGTGAAACTCAGTATATGATGCATTCCATCAGATCATTTAGAGATTTTATTTGATTGCTTGCTTAAGTGTGCGTGACTTACTGAGCATGAGTATGCAGCAAAAATAATTGACAAAAGGTTAGAGCTTAATCTTTTTACGTTTAAGGCAGAACAGAACTTTCTGATACATGACATTCAGGAATCTGTCAATGACTGAGAGAAACCAGGACCTAAAAGTCCTAAAAGCCAGAAATAAGTCAGTTCTACCACGGGGGGCCACCAGGGGACGGTGCTGGCACCGTTTCTCTTCACCCTCTACACTGCAGACTTCACCCACAACACTGCAACCTAAGATAAGATAAGATAAGATAAAGCTTTATTGTCTCCCTTAGGAGAAATTTGTATTGGGCATCGAGATAATACACATAAAACATTCAGGTCAATCAGTCATAGATACAGAACAGAGATCAAATATCACAAACAAGAAACATACAGGTACAGCACTTTCCCTATTGTACATACATAATCAAATTGCACTTTCCCTATTGCATTTTTACATAAATCAAATATTGCACTTTTCCCTACTGTATTCATACACAAATCAATATTGCACTTTCCCTATGCATAGTGTCCGTCAAATTGCACATATCCCTATTGTGCCCATACCTATTTACACATAATGCACTTCCCCTATTTAACCTTCTCGATTGCACAAACTACACTGTAAACATTGCACCTCCCAACAACTCCTAACACAGCATAATCACAATTGTTTCTGACTGTTCAGCAGCTTGATTGACAGCGGAACAAAGGAAAACTTATACCTGTTCAATCTATAGTTTGGTAATCTATACCTTCTGCCCTCGGAGGGCAGCAACTCAAACTCTCTATACATGATGTGTTTGGGGTCGCATGTGATTTTACGGCCTTTACCTGCTTTCTCACCATCTCCTCAAATATCTCCTGAAGAGCGGATGGTGGAAGCATGCCAATTCTTTTTCCAGCCCTTTTTATCAAGCTCTGGAGTTGTGATTTAGATTTAACTGACAAGTTACCAAACCATGTTGTGATGCCATAACGAATAATAGACTCAATTGCTGCCCTGTTGTCACGGTTTGTGCAGGAAGCAGGACCCAAATGCAGATTAAAGTGACACAAACTAGCTCCTTTATTTCAAGGCTCAACTAACAAATACAGAACACTCACCGCAGACCAAGTCAAAACACGAGACGAACCGACAAAGACAGACGGAAAAACGAGAACTTAAATACACCCAGGACTAATCAAACAAACACGAGACAGGTGAGGAGGTAGGAGAAAACACAGAGGCACCAGGTGAACACAATCGGGTAATCAGGGAGGGAAAACAGACAGAAAGCAACAGGCAGGAAACGGGGGTGAACAATTTACAAAATAAAACAGGAAACCCAAAGATAGAAAAAGACAAGACAAAACAACAACACAGACAGATCGTGACAGTACCCCCCCCCTCAAGGGACGGATCCCAGACGTCCCAAAACAAAACTACAAAAGTCCAAAATCTTAAGCAGGGTGGGTGGAGGGGGTCCGGAGGAGGGACGCATCACTAAGCCACCAGGGTGGGTGGAGGGGGTCTGGAGGACGGGCTTGGGCTGACAGCCCAGGGGCACGGCAGAGGACCAGGAAGGGGTCTCGGGCGGACGGCCCGGGGGCAAGGCAGAGTCCAAAATGGGGGTTATGGAGGGGCGAAGGCCACCGCGGGCGAACTCGGGGCCGAGCATGAGGGCGAGGACTGCGGCCGGAAAAGTCAGGGGGCCGAGCATTAGGACGAGGACCGCGGCCGGAAGAGTCAGGGGGCTGGGCTCGAGGGCGAAGACCGCGGCTCTCAGGGGGCCGGGCTCGAGGGTGAAGACTGCGGCTCTCAGAGGGCCGGGCTCGAGGGCGAAGACCAGACAGCTCCGGAGGCCGGGCAGGAAGGCGCTGACGGGACAGTGCCGGAGACCGGGCAGGACCCGGTGTCGGAGCTGGTGGGACAGGCCTCGGCAGGATCCCCCACGGAAGAGGACCAGTACACGGGATTTGCAGGACCCCCGGCAGGAGAGCAGTCGGCGGGGCCTCCAACGGCACAGGACAAAGGGTTGGCAGGACCCCCGGCAGGAGAGTAGACGGCGGGACCTCCAACGGGACAGGACAAAGGGTTGGCAGGACCCCCGGCAGGAGAGTAGTCGGCGGGGCCTCCAACGGCACAGGACAAAGGGTTGGCAGGACCCCCGGCAGGAGAATAGACGGCGGGACCTCCAACGGGACAGGACAAGGGGTTGGCAGGACCCCCGGCAGGAGAGTAGACGGCAGGACCTCCAACGGGACAGGACATAGGGTTGGCAGGACCCCCGGCAGGAGAGTAGTCGGCGGGGCCTCCAACGAGACAGGACAAAGGGTTGGCAGGACCCCCGGCAGGAGAGTAGTCGGCGGGACCTCCAACGAGACAGGACAAGAAGCTGGCAGGACCCCCGGCAGGAGAGTAGACGGCGGGACCTCCGCCGGGACAGGACAAGGGGTTGGCAGGACCCCCGGCAGGAGAGTAGTCGGCGGGACCTCCAACGGGACAGGACATCGGGTTGGGATTTGAGAAGGGACTAAAGGAGGGACTGGAGATGGGACTAGAGAAGGGACTAGAGAGGGGACCAGAGAAGGGACTAGAGGAGGGACTAAAGGAGGGAACTGGAGGAGGGACTAGAGGAGGAACTAGAGAAGGGAACTCGAGAGGGGACTCGCGAGGGGAACTAGAGGAGGGACTAAAGGAGGGACTAAAGGAGGGAACTCGAGAGGGGACTCGAGAGGAGACTTGAGAGGGGACTCGGGTAGGAACTTGAGAGGTGACTAGAGAGGGGACTCGAGAAGGGACTCGAGAGGGGACTCGAGAGGGGACTCGAGAGGGGACCCGAGAGGGAACTCGAGAGGGGACTCGAGAGGGAACTCGAGAGGGGACTCGAGAGGGGACTCGAGAGGGAACTCGAGAGGGGACTCGAGAGGGAACTTGTGTCGGTCGGTACGCCGACAGGACATGGGGAGCTGGCGTCGTCTGGGGAGCCAGCAGGAGACGAGGTGCTGGAGTCGGCCGGTACGCCGACAAGACTCGGGGAGCTGGCGTCGGCTGGGGAGCCAGCAGGAGACGAGGTTTTGGAGTCGGCCGGTACGCCGACAAGACTCGGGGAGCTGGCGTCGGCTGGGGAGCCAGCAGAAGACGAGGTGCTAGAGTCGGCCGGTACGCCTACAAGACTCGGGGAGCTGGCGTCGGCTGGGGAGCCAGCCCTGTAGCCGAAACTGGAGTCGAGCCCATGGCTTCCGGGGCCGGTACTGAAGCCGGAACCATGGCTGCTGGGGCCGGAACCATGGCTGCGGGGGTCGGAATTGAAGCCAGAATCATGGCTGTAAGGTCCGGTTCTGGAGCCGGAAACATGGCTGCAACGTCCGGTTCTGGAGCCGGAAACATGACTGCTGGGCAAGGAACCGGAACACGGATCCATGGCTGTGTGGGGTGGTACTGGAGCACGGTACCATGGCTATGTGGGATGGTACTGGAGCACGGAACCATGGCTGCTGGGTCCGGCACTGGAGCCGGAACCATGGCTGCTGGGGCTCGGGCTGCTAGCCTGGCCTTGCGACGACTCCTCTTAGCAGCCTCCTGAATACTCTGTGGACCTCCATAAGCCTGACGAGTTCCGGAATACGACTCCTGGACAGGAGCAGGAACTGGGGCAGAAGCACTGGCTGACTCCAGACGGACCACACCGAGACGTTTGTAGTCAGCAGGCTGGAAATCACACACCCAGAGGAAGTTCAAAATCCAGCCAGGCAAGAACTTCACCAAGTCTGGTTTCTCCATAGCCAACCGGTGCGCCTCTACCAGAGCGTCCTCCCTCTGCCGAACACTGGACGCTCCACTCCACCAATCACAGCAGCAAGCCAAACCAAAGGAAAAATGCTGTAGCTCCACCTCAAATGGATCATCTGCTGGGTCCATTTCTGGTCGGTTCGTTCTGTCACGGTTTGTGCAGGAAGCAGGACCCAAATGCAGATTAAAGTGACAAAGAATAGCTCCTTTATTTCAAGGCTCAACTAACAAATACAGAACAGAACCCTCACCGCAGACCAAGTCAAAACACAAGACGAACCGACAAAGACAGACGGAAAAACCAGAACTTAAATACACCCAGGACTAATCAAACAAACACGAGACAGGTGAGGAGGTAGGAGAAAACACAGAGGCACCAGGTGAACACAATCGGGTAATCAGGGAGGGAAAACAGACAGAAAGCAACAGGCAGGAAACGGGGGTGAACAATTTACAAAATAAAACAGGAAACCCAAAGATAGAAAAAGACAAGACAAAACAACAACACAGACAGATCGTGACACCTGTTGAACATTAACATGATACATTTATCCACTCCATGAACCCTGAGCCGCCGCAGAAAATGCAGGTGCTGGCTTATCTTTGAGCATACCTGATCCACCTGATGGGCCCAGCCTAACTGAGCATCAAAATAAATCCCCAAATATTTAAAACGTGAAACCTGCTCAACTCCCTCCCTGTTGATAAGGACGGGGCTGTGATCACCTACTGACTTGGGGTCAAAGATCATTTCCTTTGTTTTTTTAACATGTAACACCAGGTTGTGCGCCTCACACCACTTCACGACTTCTTCAATCTCAAGTTTATAAATAGAAATGTCTGAGTCTCTAGTCAGTAGACTAAGTATGGCTGTGTCATCAGAAAACTTTATAATGTGGTTGTGTGTGTGCTGACTCCTACACTCATTTGTGTAGAGTGTGAAGAGAAGAGGAGAGCTAACGCAGCCTTGAGGTGCCCCTGTGCTTATGACTTGTGTGTCAGAGAGGGTCGAGTTTACTTTCACCTGCTGCTGTCTTTCAGTTAGGAAGGAGTGATACCATCTGATTAAGTAAGGGTTCACATCCATCTGTTTGAGCTTTTTTAACATAATTTGGGGAAGAATAGTATTAAAAACTGAGCTAAAGTCCATGAACATTAATCTAGCATAAGCTAAAGGATTTTCCAGGTGTTTTAGAATAAGTGAGTTGTAGAGGTCAGAGCATCATCTGTACTTCTACCATCGCTGTACGCAAACTGGTAGGGGTCCAATCAATCAATGTTTATTTATATAGCCCAATATCACAAATGTTACATTTGTCTCAGTGGTCTTTACAGTGTGTACACAATATCAGTATGACAATACGACACCCTCTCTCCTTAGACCCTCACATCGTACAAGGAAAAACTTCCGGAGAAAACCCACAGTTTAAAGGGAACATGGGAGAAACCTCAGGGAGAGCAACAGAGGAGGGATCCCTCTCCCAGGACGGACAGACGTGGAATAGATGCCGTGTGTAAATTGAAAAGATAATACATTTGCAACATAGGTAGTCCAAATGTTTGGAAATGCATGTGTGTATAATAGGAAGATGAATCCACGAGGATATCCATCCAGGACCTATGATCCAGGACCACAGCCACGACTCAAGATCCAGGGCTTGCGATCCAGGACACAGGACCGCAGGATCATCCATGACTCCGGATCCCGGCGTATATAGACACCAAAAAGAAAGACATTTGGGGAAGCTGGGTTAATCGGAACATGAGAGTACACAGGTATAGACAGAGAGAAGGAAGAAGTAAGATGTCCCCCGACAAACTAAGCCTATATCAGCAAAACTAGGGGCTGATCTAACCAGCCCTAACTATAAGCTTTATCAAAAAGGAAGGTCTTAAGCGCACTCTTAAAAACGGATAGGGTGTCTGCCGCCCGAACACAAACTGGAAGCTGATTCCACAAATGTGGAGCTTGAAAAGAAAAGGCTCTGGCTCCCATTGTACTTTTAGAGACTCTAGGAACAACCAACAACCCTGCATTCTTGGAATGCAATGCCCTAATAGGACAGTAGGGTATAATGAGTTATTTAAGGTAAGATGGCACCTGCCCATTAAGGGCTTTGTAGGCGAGAAGAATAATTTTAAATTCTATC
The DNA here is from genome assembly GCF_902827175.1 of Gymnodraco acuticeps. Taxonomy (NCBI): domain Eukaryota; kingdom Metazoa; phylum Chordata; class Actinopteri; order Perciformes; family Bathydraconidae; genus Gymnodraco; species Gymnodraco acuticeps. Next base: position 28,311 of record NW_022991985.1, on the reverse strand, counting down.
CTGTGTTCTATAGTGAGCCAGTGTAAGGCAGCCAGAACAGGAGTAATGTGGTCCCTTTTCCTAACTCTGGTTAGTACACGAGCTGCAGCATTTTGAATCAGCTAAAGCGACTTGACTGACTTCTTGGTACACCCTGGTAATAAAGAGTTACAATAATCCAGCCTTGAAGTAACAAATGCATGGACTAGTTTCTCTGCATCGTTTTGAGGCAAGATATGCCTGATTTTTGCAATGTTACGTAGATGGAAGTAGGCGGTCCTTGAAATTGATTTTATGTGGGCGTTAAAGGATAAATCCTGATCAAATATAACACCAAGATTCCTTACAGTCTCACTGGAGGCCAAATTAATGCCATCCATAGTTAGTATATCTTTAGATAATTTGTTTCGTAGATTATTCGGGCCAAGTACAATAACTTCAGTTTTGGTTGTGTTTAACATCAAAAAATGTAAGGTCATCCACGTTTTTAAGTCCTTAAGGCAGTCTTGAATTTTATTTAGATGATTAATTTCATCAGGCTTGATTGAGAAATATAGTTGAGTATCATCCGCATAACAATGAAAGTTTACAGAATGATTCCTTATAATATTGCCTAACGGAAGCATATATAATGTGAACAAAATAGGTCCGAGCACCAGGCTTGGAATTTCGTCATTTTAGGGGCAAGGCCATTTGGCCTTCCCGTTCACATTTTTTTCAAGGGCACAAAGGCCACATGACAGGGCACAAAGGCCACATGACAGGGCACAAAGGCCGTTTGGTTAAATTACGCTGGTCAATCAACATGACTGAAAAGTGTAGCACTAACGTCAACACCAGTCGTTTTACAAATGGCTGAATAGCAATAGTGTTTCTTTAACGTATACCAGGCATCCTCAAACTACGGACTCTGGTCCGGATCCGGACCGAACCAGCACTGTCTCCGGACTCTGAGCAAATTATACTTTTCATATGTATGATCTCTCTGTATTATATGTGAGACATCGCCACAACGCATTCGCAACGAGTCAAAATTCTCCGCTATGTCCACTGCAAACAGCGCTCTGCATGTCTGACTGTTCCACTGTGTTCCACCTGTGTGTGTCAACGCTTTGGTCCAATCACATTCAGCATCCAGTCAGCGTTTTTCCCCCCCAAACAATCTGCGAATCAGAGGCACAGTAGGGCGGGTCTTCGCGGAATGGGGGTGGGAAAAATGTGTGTGTCTCTTTCAACCTGTCTAAGTCAGAGCGAGAATTAAAACAAAAACAACAAAAATTCAGAGCGAGAGTTAACAGCTCATCTAGTTCCATCTGTACTGTAGCTAGTAGCCTAGATTCACCTACCGGGGTGGCAACTGACACCCTAAAAATAGGCCTTGCCACCCAGCTGCCACCCCAGTTGGCAGCTTTGTTTTGAAAGAAAAGTTGTGGCTCATCGGACATTTATGAGAGAAAGTCTCTAATGTCCGAGTGCAAGTGAATGCAGCACAAGATGCACGTCATGTAACCCCTCCCCCGGTCCTGGCGCGAGCGTGGACATACGATTTGGCGGCGATTTCATTTTTAACTGGACGGCGCAAAACGAGAAGCATTCGGACCCAAGCACTGAAGGAATGAGGTATTTGCGGTCTACACTGACAGAGAAGAGACTGTCAGTTTGGCTGTACTCAGTATTGAATCAAAACGCACTAAAGCTGTTGATCTTAATACGTTTGTGAGGCGTTTCGCTGAACAAGATGGTAATCGCCGCATTCAGCTGTAATAGACATGTCAACTTGATGCTCTGCTCACGGATGAGCATACACAACTATTAAGATGATGACCTTACGTGTGTAAATATATTGTTTTCTTTGAGGGGGTCTGCCCCCAAAAAACTGTTTTAAGTCCTGAGAAAGTCAAATAAGACGGTGTTTAAAACTACACTGCCCAGCCAAAAAAAAGTAACCACTTTGATTGAACTAGGCCAGTAGGTAAGGGCTTTCCACTGGATAATAACTGCAGTATAAAAGAATGCATGACTGAAGTGATGGAGACCATGTTGAAGGCAAACAAAAAGACGAAATAACAGGTCAAATCAAGCAAATCCCCCTCTCAGATTCCACAGCAACCAGAAGAACATAAATACTGGCTGGTGATTTGATTCATCAGCTTTGTGATGGAATAAAAAATGCACAGTGCATTTCCTTAGCTGTGGGTGAGTCCACTGACACCACTGACAATGCTCAGTTGCTGGTGTTTGTGAGTTGTTATGATGAGGCAAAGGGGGAGTTTGTTGAAGATGTGTTGGGCCTGACGAACCTCAGTGGACACACAAGGGGGAATACATTTATAAAGCAATAATGGGAATGCTGAATGAAAGAGGGTGCAGCTGCCTTTATTCATAACTGTGCAGCTCTTACACTGCGACTCTGAGGGGTCAAGCACAGACACAATAACAATGAAAACGGCTGCATACAGATTATTTTTGTTTTTGCAACCTCGTGTTAAGAATCTTGTTGCAATTGTTTAAAAGTTTGAATGACCGTAATAAACGGACCTTTGTCTTATTGAAACATTTATTTTGGACCTTTAAGATTTGTATTTGAGTACCCCTGACGTATACGTTAAGTTCAGCCATAAACCACATAAGTCAGTCATGTATTATATCAAAACCGCTTAGCAAGAAAAATACTAGATTCAAAGGTGACAGCTATCTGCTAGCTTGTAGAAGCAACACTAGATCTAGACCCCTTGAAGGGAAGACGTTAGCGCTATCCAAACTAGCTAGCTATCGCTAGTTTTCATGACAAAATGTAACGAGTCGACTTTAAACAGGCTAATACAATGGTAATTACCTATCAATAGTACTTTCTATAAACACGTAAATGTTAAGTCCTTTCAAATACTACCACATACTTCAGTTAAATCATATCAAAACAGCTTGGTCCGCTTGCTTACCTGTGCTTGTCTTGCTCCCGCGGCTGAGGAGGAGGCTGTCGGGCCCCTACAGGCATTTCTGACGGAACAATCACAGCAGAGCAATCGCTCTGATCCACAGGCACGGGACTATCCTACTGCGCGCACTAATATGACTTTACTAGCGTTGTTTACACTGGAACTTTTGACAGGGGCACCAAGGCCACTTTGGCTGTGAATTGCATTTTTTTTCACAGGGCATCACGGCCAAAGTGCGGGGCAACGACGGCCATGGCCGTCGTGAAATTCCCACCCTGCCGAGCACTGAGCCCTGTGGCACTCCATGGCTAACTTTGGTTTGCGTGGAAGATTCATCGTTAACACGTACAAACTGAGAGCGTTCAGATAGATAGGACCTAAACCAGCCTAAAGCAGTTCCCTTAATGCCAACGAAGTGCTCTAGTCTTTGCAATAAGATATCATGGTCGATAGTATCAAACGCAGCACTGAGATCGAGCAAAACAAGAATAGAGACAAGTCCCTTGCCTGAGGCTATTAGAATGTCATTTGTGACTTTAACCAGAGCTGTCTCTGTGCTATGATGTGTTCTAAAGCCAGACTGAAAATCTTCAAATAAATCATTGTTTTTTAAGTAATCACACAACTGTTTTGCGACCGCTTTCTCAATAATTTTTGAGAGGAACGGAAGATTAGAAATAGGTCTATAGTTGGCTAAAACCTCTGGATCGAGGTTGTGCTTTTTAAGAAGAGGTTTTATCACTGCTACTTTGAATGATTGTGGAACATAGCCTGATAATAAAGACATATTCATAATATTTAATAAAGAAGTGCTAATTAATGGAAAAACTTCCTTCAACAGCTTAGTTGGAATTGGGTCTAACATGCACGTTGATGGTTTAGAAGAGAGAATCATTGAATTTAATTGTTCAAGGTTAATGGCTGAAAAGCATTCTAGTTTACTATCTAGTGTAATATTAGAACTTACGTTTCCGGGAGCTGTTGATAACACTATACTGGTCAAAGGCAAGAGGTCATTCATTTTGTTTCTAAGAGTAACAATTGTATCATTAAAAAGGCACATCAAATCATTACTACTGAGTGCTATGGGAATAGAAGGCTCAATCGAGCTGTGGCTCTCTCTCAGCCTGGCTACAGTGCTGAAAAGAAATCTTGCATTATTCTTATTCTCATCTATTAATGAAGAGTAGTAAGCTGCTCTCGCTTTACGCAGTGCTTTCTTATATTCATTGAGAGTAATATGCCAAATTAAACGAGATTCTTCAAGTTTAGTGGAACTCCATATCCTTTCAAGTTGTCTCGACTTTTGCTTTATTTTGCGGGTTTCGGCATTATGCCATGGAGCTAATCTATGTTGTTTTATTTTCTTCTTTTTCAAAGGAGCAACAGAGTCTAATTGTATTCGCAGCGCATCTCTAGCACTATCAACAACATGATCAATTTGGGGTGGTGTACATTTTGTATAAGTTTCCTCCCTTACATGCAGACATGCTATCGAGTTAAGTATTGATGGAATCTCTTCCTTAAATGTGGCTATAGCACTAACAGATAGGTTTCTGCTGCAGGAGCTTTTGACTAATGCTTTGTAGTCTAGTAATAGTACTTCAAAAGTTACTAAGAAATGGTCGGATAAAGCAGGATTATGCGGTTCGACTAATAGTTGCTCAATTTCAATACCATAAGTCAGAACAAGGTCAAGAGTGTGATTATAGCAGTGGGTTGGTTTATTTACACTCTGACAAAAACCAACAGAATCTAATATAGAGTTAAATGCAACAGTAAGGCTATTTTTATCATCGTCAACATGAATATTAAAGTCACCTACGATAATTACTTTATCTGTTTTAAGTACCAAAGTTGATAAAAACTCAGAGAGTTCAGATAATAATTCTGAATAAGGACCTGGTGCACGGTACACTGTAACAAATAAGTTTTCAAGGTCGGATGCGTAAGACTAAAAACGAGACTTTCAAAGGAGGTATAATTTAATTTTGGTTTAGTATTGATAAGTAAACTTGAGTCAAAGATGGCTGCAACTCCACCTCCTCGGCCCGTGCCTCGGGCAATATGAGTATTGATATAGCTGGGTGGAGTGGCCTCATCTATGCTGACATATTCTTCATGTCTCAACCAAGTTTCAGTGAGACAGCATATATCAATATTATAATCTGATATTAAATATTTTACCAATATTGCTTTAGATGCTAGAGATCTTATGTTTAAGAGACCACATTTAATCTTCCTGTTTTGTTGCACTGTAGTAGTTGTTACATTTACTTTTATTAGGTTATTATTTATGACACCTCTATTAGGTTTTACCTTAACTTGTCCTTGGGCAGACACACACACCGCTAATATTGGGTATTTTATTGGGTTCGGGATTCCTATGGATGACTGCCTAGGAGAGAGCGCAGAGAAGTGTGTAAGACTGCGACTCCGCCTCCTGGTCTCAACTCCAGTTTGTCATGGATTAAGTCCACAAAGCCCTGAAATGTTTGCCGGAATGAGATTTGCACCTTCCAAAGTAGGATGAATGCCGTCTCTCTTAATCAGACCAGGTTTTCCCCAGAAGGCTGTCCAATTATTTACGAAGCCCACATTGTTTGCTGGGCACCACCAAGACAACCAGCGCTGAAATGATGACATGCGGCTATACATGTCATCATTGATCAGATTGGGGAGGGGACCAGAGAAGATTACGGTGTCCGACATTGTTTTAGCATATCTACACACCGACTCCACATTAAGTTTGAGAGGTGTTGCACCTCAGTTCGCAGGTTCCCTACAATAGTCCGTTCTAGTGACTTCATAACTATTGAGGTCAAAGCCACTGGTCTGAAGTCATTGTTGTCATGTGGGCATGTTTTTGTTGCAACTGGTATGATGACAGCTTTCTTCCATATTTGAGGGATGCTTCCCGAGTCAGCAGAGAGCTGGAATAATGGACACCAGGCAGGGGTGAGCTCGTCTGCAAACGTTTTCAGCAGGAGTGCCGAAATACCGTCTGGCCCACTGGCCTTCTTAGTATGCAGTTGTTTGAAAACCCTGGCCACAGCACTATCATCCATTATTCTTCTTCTATTGTGTATTGGGTCACAGGTTAAAGAGGTTGACAAGTTATTAGATGCATCAATGTTAGAAGCATAATTAATATCAAAACGTTTGTAGAAGTTGTTAAGTTAATTTGCTTTGGTAAGCTCATCCAGAACATGCATCTCCCTCTTGCCGGAGTTCAGATTTGTAATTTCTTTAACAGAGTCCCACAGTTCTTTCGAGTTCTTGGTTGAGAAAGCCTCTCGGACACTCAGACTATGTTGCTCTCGGGCTTCTTGAAGTTTCCCCTTTAGTTCTCTTTGAGCTGATCTCAGTTGTATTGCATCGTTCTTTTGAAAAGCGATACCTGTCACCTGCAGAAGTTCTCTGACGACTCCGCCATCGTTGGCCTCATCTCCAACGAGGACGACAGGGAGCTGACGCAGGACTTCACCTTCCGGTGCCAGAGGAACCACCTCCAGCTCAACGCAGCGAAGACCAAGGAGCTGGTGGTGGATTTCAGACGGCGCCAACACTCCCCCCGACACCAGTGAACATCCAGGGAGCGGACATTGAGATTGTGAAATATGTCCCACCCCCTCCAGGACACCCTGTCCTCACTGTGCAGCTCCTTCAGCGACAGGCTGCTGCACCCCCGCTGTCTCACGGAGAGATACCGCAGGTCCTTCCTTCCTGTAGCGGTCAGACTGTACAACTAGCACAGCCCCAAGTAGACCCCCCCTCCCCTACACACACCAAAACACAGACTATATCACCCCTTGCTGCTGAATACCAATCAACTATGTGCAATATGTGCAATATATATATATGCCGTTAATAACTGTGTAATTTATACCTGGCTGCTAAATCCTTAGAATTCTTACAAGGTGTGTTTTTTGCATTTTGTATTTTTAAATTGTGTAACTTGCTGCTGTTAAATACCATCAAACTACACTGAACAAAAATATAAACGCAACACTTTTGTTTTTGCTCCCATTTTTCATGAGATGAACTCAAAGATCTAAAACATTTTCTATATACACAAAATAACCATTTCTCTCAAATATTGTTCACAAATCTGAAAGAATCTGTGACAGTGAGCACTTCTCCTTTGCCGAGATAATCCATCCCACCTCACAGGTGTGGCATATCAAGATGCTGATTAGACAGCATGATTATTGCACAGGTGTGCCTTAGGCTGGCCACAATAAAAGGCCACTCTGAAACGTGCATTTTTGCTTTATTGGGGGGGGTCCGAAAACCTGTCAGTATCTGGAGTGAGGGTTAGGGTTAGGGGTAGGGTAATGTTGTGAATTGAGTGGCCGATGGTGGTGGTGGGGTTATGGTATGGGCAGGCGTATGTTATGGACGACGAACACAGGCCACTCGATTCACAACATTACCCTAACCCTAACCCTACCCCTACCCCTCACACCAGATACTGACTGGTTTTCGGACCTCCCCAGACCCCCCCAATAAAGCAAAACTGCACGTTTTAGAGTGGCCTTTTATTGTGGCCAGCCTAAGGCACACCTGTGCAATAATCATGCTGTCTAATCAGCATCTTGATATGCCACACCTGTGAGGTGGGATGGATTATCTCGGCAAAGGAGAAGTGCTCACTATCACAGATTTTTTCAGATTTGTGAACAATATTTGAGAGAAATGGTTATTTTGTGTATATAGAAAATGTTTTAGATCTTTGAGTTCATCTCATGAAAAATGGGAGCAAAAACAAAAGTGTTGCGTTTATATTTGTGTTCAGTGTATGTGCAATATATACATGCCATTAATAACTGTGTAATATATACCTGGCTGCTAAATCCTAAGAACTGTTACAGGATTTGCATTTTGAAAAGTTTTATTTTTTTATTTTTTTATTATATTTTGTATTATATCATAACTTAGTACTTTTTTTTAACATATGTAACATTAAGCTGTCTGTGGCTCTTTCCTGCTGTAATGATGCAAATGTCCCCTCTGTGGGACTAATAAAGGTATTCTGATTCTGATTCTTCTGGTTCCCTCGTCATGTTTTTGTTTAGAAGCCTGACATTATGTTTTTGGTTCACACAAGATTAAGATATATTCAAGTTTTGATTTACGACATAAAATACATCAGTAATACCCCACTGGTGAATGTCTAAGCTTCTATGTGTCTTAAAAATGGCAGTTGACATTAGTCACCTTTAGCTTAGCATTGCTTAATGTGATGTTTATGTAGTTAGTTTCTAGCCTAACGTTAGCTTTTTCACTTTTGCCTTTGCATTAATGCTTCAAACATCCAAAAAGTGGTGTTAATATATGGAGATTATACTTATGATCAAAACCTATAAGTATAAGTGTTTGCCAGATATCTTTTCTTCCAAAATGCCCCAAATTCCATAGCTTTTTGTCACCTTTTTGCACTGCTTAAAATTCCTCCAAAATATGTCATCCCTGCACAACTCTATGGAAGAGGACACATCATTTAAATTGGAAAATAAACAAAGACAGGAAGTAAAAACAGATATGACAAAGATTGAGAAACTTCAAACATAATGAGTCTTTAAGTCATTGTTTTTGACAAAAATAATACCAGGTTCACAGATAAAGATGTCACGTTTAATCCCTCTTTCCTTAAACCCCACCAGGACTTCACGATGACCCTGTACCTCAGGCATTACTGGAAGGACGAGCGCCTGTCGTTCACCAGCAGCACCAATAAGAGCATGACGTTCGATGGCCGTCTGGTGAAGAAGATCTGGGTCCCTGATGTCTTCTTCGTCCACTCCAAGAGGTCCTTCATCCACGACACCACCACGGAGAACATCATGCTGCGGGTCTTTCCTGACGGACATGTCCTCTACAGCTTGAGGTGTGTAGCATTTCACCGTCTGAATGTTGGTCACAGGAACCCAGAGAAGCATATTAATAATATAGGAATACCTCCCTCATAGGAAATTATATGATTAAACGGTTGCTCTTAGCTGTTAAATTCCAAGTATTAATAATACCCAAGAAAACATAAAGTTTTGTCCTTTATTGGCTTAAAACTAAAAGCATAGTTTGCAGTAAGCTGTGCTGTATTGTTAGCTTGATTAGCTTAACATGCAAAACCACTATTTGATCTTGAAACAAAGAACAGATAACACTCCATGACACCAAATATCAATTTTAAGATGATTTCAAAATCCCCCATGATTTAGACCACATATGAGTCAGAAAAACATGACTATCTTTGTGGTAAAAGTCCTTCATTTTGCGGCCTTATTATCTCCTTCTGTTTAATATAAAGTGGGTCGCTCCGCTAAGCCTAAAGGAATTTCCTAGTCTCTGTTTATTAGAGATTATTCATGTCAATGCTACTTCAGGGTCTCTCTCAGGAATAACATTCTGGAATAAAACACTTCATTGGAATAGTTTCATTTGTGTCAAACAATGTTGACACAAAGTGATTTTCCTTCAGACTGAGGCCCTGTTGTGATGCTGCCACAGGGACCTTGTGTCTGTAAAGTGGTAATTTCAGAAAGAATTTCCATCCTCCAACAGACCCTGGTAATTGAAGGACTCGCCAATACATTGTTTGTTTCACTATTGGACATTCAATACAATAATTCTGGTTTGTGATGTTTTATGTATGTGTGTTTGTAGGTAGCAAAGGCTCACATGAAGTGTCATTCAGAGCGACAAAAATGTTATGTTTGCATGTCATACTTAATGTAAAGTCTTCTATTAGCAACAGTTACATATAGCACAAAAAAACAAATTTCTCTGCAGTTTTTCTAATATATCAACAAGACTGCTAACTGCAAAACCTTTAACAAAATAGGGCAGTGCAGGAATGAGTCCTAAAACCCATAAATGAGTTAGCATTTACCACTTCCCGTTCTTTAAATGTGTTTTTGGTTTGATGCCTGAAATAAGGTCTGTGACAATAGCTTAAGAAGATTTCATATTTTGTTGTAAGGCATAAAATACGTCAATAAATGTCTGAAGTCTATGTAAATATTTCTCTATATTTGTTAATTTTATAATAGATTTTAAAATGCTTTTTATAATAGTTCTATTTTTGCTACTTTATTTCTCTTATGTATGCACCATAGGCATCAATGCAAATTCCTTGCGTGTGTAAACCCACTTGATATTCTGACTCGGTTAAGCTAGATGTGTGTCACAGGCGTGCGTGGTGTGACTTTGAAAAGTTTATAATGATTTCTAATGTGAAGCTGTGCCGACACAAAACAGCAGACAGAGCTAAAGGTCAACAATTAGGGAATTTGTTATAATGAACAAGTTTAAAACTGATCTGAAATACAGAGGTTAAGAGGAAATCAAATGTCCCTGCAGAAAAAGAGTCCAAGCTCATAAACAAATAAAGATGGACTCCCCTGGAGGAGTGATGATGCACACAAAGAAATACTTCAAATATTAACAATAGAAACAGTTAAATGATTGAGCTTTTTTAAAATACAAGAAGTAAAAATGGATCCTGAGTTTATAACATGAGGTGGGTTCAGGCGGGAGTGGGAACCCGATCACAGTTTGCTGTAAATAGACAGACTCTTCCTACGTGTTGAGAGAAGAACATCATGTGACCTGTGGTCTCTGCCCTGTCCAGATGAATGTGTCATTCAGTGCCAAAGATTCAAAGATAACATAAAGTAGATGTTTTTACCCAGGTCACAGAAAACAATGAAAAGACTCACACAAGATAATAATGGAGGTCTTTTCCAGTCACTGTTTGATTAGATCAGGGGTGCCCAACCTTTTTTGAACCGAGAGCTACTTTTAAAGTTGCCAGTCTGCCGAGATCTACCAGTCCAAATAGAGAGGCGTAGCCATTACTGACAGCCTACTACCAGGTAAATACACACTTCTACTTGTATAAAACTCACATTTGTACAATTAATACTTCATAAAATACTGCAGATCCTTTATCTTACCTCTTTCTAATCTACACACATACAAGTATTCAACTGAAGTTACACAACAGTGTTGTTGATACAGAGTTTATTCACACGTCACATACTACAGTGGTAATGTTTTCAAGAAACATTGAACAGTGCTGCCAGATATCACACAGGGAAAAAAGAAAAGACTCTGAACCCTTTCTTTGCCATTATATAAAAATAGTGTTGCTACAAAAGTATAAATTCGGCTTACTAATAAGACAACTCAGATCTGAAGCTACACAGGAATCTGCTGCCAAAGTGCAATAAAAAAGACTAAATTAATAGAATCAAACCCTTTTTTGTTGCATTTTAGTCGAGTATAAAAATAAATGCCTTTAAAATAGGATGCAAGCAACACTAGTTTCTTAACCTGAATCGATAATAGACTATAATCAATTTAAGTTTGCATTCTTATACCATTTTGTACAATAATTATAATGAATAAGTTCAAACAAAATAAACTTACAGCTGATTAATAACGGTATCTAACTTGAGTTTTTATTATATCAATAACCTGTTGAAATGCTACTGTTATTTTGACTGTCCCCCAAAAGCACGTCGGCAGCCTCCAGGAATGCTTCTTTCACAACTTCGCCGTCTTTGAAAGACTTCATGTGTTTCGCAAGAACGTGACTGACACGATAATATGCTATGGTAGCAGCCTTAGGGGCGGTTCTAGGGGGGGGCAGGGTGGGGGGCAGTGCCCCCCTAACACTGACCTCTGACCCCCCTAACACTGACCTCTGACCCCCCTGTGGCCCCCCTAACAATGAAACGTTTTTTGTTTTTTTTAAATGTATATTTTCTGGTACTCGGTTTGCCAAAAACCGCAGGATTTTGTTGCTGTAATGTGAGATTGTGCAGACACCCTTATGTAAAGTAGAGATGTAACTGTTCATTGCCTTTATTTTTATATAAATATGGTGTTAGTGCAAACATTGCACTATAACTTAAGCTGAAGCTAACAGTAATAACTATAAGATCTATCTGAAATAAATAAGTGTACTGAAACAAATACCAATAACTGTATTGCATTGTTTTCTTATGCGCAATTACTTCATACTGTCTAGTTCTCTTTTTCGTCCTGCATTTATTGTGCCCCCCTCAGAAAATAACTGGCCCCCCAGTGGCCCCCCCAGTCAAATTGGTCTAGAACCGCCACTGAGCAGCCTTGCTCTTGTTGTTGGGCCTGGTGAAAATGGACTGCTGTGCATTTAGCTGTCCTTTCAGGCCCCTCCCCTTTTGGAGCGTAGGGCAGAATTAGGAGGGAATTCCGTCTCGTAGCGTTTGTGCACTGTTTTGAAATGCCGCTCCTAAATTACCCTTCTTCGATAAAGCCACGCTCGCATTGCAGATGAGACAGATGGACTTTGAATTGGAATAGATACAAAAATAATCATCCTCCCACTCGGAGTGAAAATTATATATTTTGGGCTTTTTTGCTTCTGCCATAATTGCGGTCTTGTGTGTGTGCGGACTGTCACTCCTGTTGACACGGACAACGTCAGCGAAATAGTGCCCACTGCCCACCAGCCACGCCCGACACATGGGGTCACGCCGGCCAATCACAAAGCTTTGATGCGTTCAAGTGCATTATTCTGGCACAGGAAGATTATGTTACAGGACATTAACGATAAAACAGAATATTGTTGTTCTATTTTTAGACACTAGTGCAGGGGCGGTGGGTACTGTAGTGTAGGCCTTCCCAAATAGTTGTGTCACTGCATCCTGGTAACATTTAAATATAATGTATTATGTTTGTGTCTTTGACATTAGCGCTGCTATGCAGCCACCAGTAAACTGTACTACGAAGCCAGTTCAACATACCCTGGATATGTTTGAGTTATCTTAACTAATCCTAACAAACGAGATCTCGCTAAGCGGTCCTACGACGCTGGTTATCAACTCAGTAAATCAACCCAGGGTTTCTCTGTCCGGCTGAGAACGCGTTCAAGGGGCGGGGCTAGCAACATTTGACCAATCACAAACATGGACAAGCGTACTGACAGCGCAGCGTCATACATCATTAATGAAAATGAAACTATAATATTAGACAAATATGAAGAAGTTCAACTTTAAATATCCATGACTTAAACACTTTATCCAGGATAAAAGCAACATATTCACCTTGCACATGCAAGGTGAATACAGAACAGCTGGTTAAAAAATAAATAAACTACAGAGTGTTTGATTGTTTGAATGCGTAGGCCTACATTAACAGGTTTATGATATCACTGCCTCATCTAAGACACGAGTGATCTGACTTAATAATTAAATAATTAACATAATTACATTTGAGTTGAGTGTTTCGTAAACTTAATGTGTTGCTTAAAATAATACTTCTGCATACAGTAGGCTATGTGACAATGTAAGTGTTGCACGGCCAGATACGGCTGGAGAAGCTGACTTAGATAAGGAAATATATGATATATTATGATATTATATGATCGATGATCTGATTGATGATGTAATATGAATGATAAGTGCGACACGTCGGCGTCTTCTCTGCATACTGCAGTTTAAACTGTATTTCCTTTATCCTGTAATATGACTTGATAGATTTAAACTCCGCACACTGAGCTCTGATCGGTCAGCAGGCGGTGCTTTCACTGAGAGTTGATCTCTTTTCTATAGACGCCGGAGGCGGGCAGCGTCAGGTAAAAAAAGTTATTTAGCCTTCCCAAACCTGAGCCTCACGCGCCGCCTATGCACTAGTGATGGGAATTCCGGCTCTTCTTGGTGAGCCGGATCATTTGGCTCGGCTCACCAAGAATAGCCGGCTCTTTCGGCTCCCAAACGGCTCTTCAGTTTATCACATATTATACATTACATGTTCCTTGTTAGACGCTTTTATCCAGAGCGACTTGCATACTGAATACTGTGGGCAATCCCCACAGGAGCAATTTGGGGTGAAGTGTCTTGCCCAGGGACACAATGACATGCTGACTGCAGTGGGCTTTGAACCAGTGACCCCCTGATCCCAACACCAAGGCTCTATCCACTGCGCCACACACCTCCCATACCTATTATTATACCTTTTCTAATTAAATCAAATGTAGCCCTGTTTTGACTGTGTACACATATATAAATTAAATTATTCAATACATCCTTTGTACTGAAGTATTCAAAAGTAAAAAATTACATGTTTAAATGATTTCGAAAGCGTGTGGTGCAGTGGGTTGTGCGTTGGTGTTCGGATCAGGGGGTCACAGGTTCAAACCCCACTGCAGTCAGCATGTCGTTGTGTCCCTGAGACACTTCACCCCAAATTGCTCCTGTGGGAATTGCCCACAGTATTGAGTATGTAAGTCGCTTTGGATAAAAGCGTCTAACAAGTGGCATGTAATGTAATGTAATGTAATTTACTGTGGCCGAATGTTTTCATTGCATTTACAGACCCGTGTAACTCTCTGATACCACCCAATGCATGCACTGACTTGCTTGTAGAACCACGCTACACAAAGCAGATAGCAACAACACCTATACAAACTTAAGCATAGACATTTAAAAAAAGGGGCTACTGTATCGACATTTTAAAATTATATTTAAAGAAAAGGCCCTGACAAAACAGCCGGGCTCTATTTCAGTATTAACTATAGAAAAAAAGACAGCAGCAGCTTACATCAAATCTTTGCTGAGCTATAATCATAAATAAATAACAGTGAAAATAAATATATTGCAATGCTCAGTACAGCAGCATCCAACAGTCTCTAATCCTTGAATATTACATGTCACTGCATGCATGCACGGAGCAGCGCGCGGAGATCATCATATCATTCTGTCTTGTATTACTTAACAACAAAAAAACAAAAACCGGCTCGTTCGCGACCGACACATCACTACTAGACACATCTCGTGATCGACTAGGAATCTCCCCGTGATCGGCTGGTTGGGCACCCCTGGATTACATTGAGACACTGAGTGACATCATGACGTAACACCCTGTTGACTGTGTGTCTCTGTGTCTCATCTGGACAGAGTGACAGTGACAGCAGCCTGTAACATGGACTTCAGCCGCTTCCCTCTGGACTCTCAGACCTGCTCCCTGGAGCTGGAGAGCTGTGAGTACCTCTCTGCTTCTCAAATCATAAAGGCTTCTTCCTGTGAGGGACCCGATCAAAACAAGAGGTCACATGGTTTTACTTCCATTCAAGGGGGGGCCAAATCACTGCCATATCACTAGACCGTGGTGGAAAGTAACTAAGTACATTTGCTCAAGTACTGTACTTAATTTGAAGTACTTGTACTTTACCTGAGTAATTTCATTTTTTACTACTTTATACTTCTACTCTACATTTTGGAGCAAATTTCATACTTTTCATTCCAATACATGTAGTTTATTTATTATGTATTTACTAGTTACTTTATCAATTATTATTTGTACACACAATACTTAGGAAAAAACGTATAAAATATGTATATTTGCTATAGATTTAACCATCCAACATTATATTCAAGTAAGTAATACCATACAGTATAGGTGGGTTTGTTGAAAATGAAGTGGCAGCAATTTACTTTTTTATAAAAAAAGATTTCACAGTTCCAAATTCTTAAATGTGAAGATTTTCTGCTTTTGCTTCAAAATATTTACATTTTTAAAGTTTTTTTCTGCAATGCAAAAGATAAAGTATAGGATCATGACGGGAAACATGTCAACTCATGCTTTAACATTCTGTTTAATTGATCTTGTTATCAAAGAATAAATAATCTGTTATTTTGTAACTTCATGTAGAGGTAGGACCGTTTGAATATTTATAGGGATTAACGCAAACTGTCAGTACAGATATTTGAAATGAGGACAGACTGTAAACCAGAAAAAAAAAAAAACACAAAATTAGGACAGGGACACACACACATATACATTCCTATATTACCAACAGTGGACTGTCATGCTCCTACAACACGTGTTAACTGCTTTTATTTATTAAGCAGAAATACAGTTAAAGGCAGTCTGCCACTATATAAATAGGTGAAGTAAGTCATTAATTGTAAATCAATGTAATCTGGAAAACACAAGCTTCTCTAAACTTGAACAGATTGCATACCATGCTGCAAGTTTACTAAAATGCATGGCCAATGAAAAAAACCCAAACAAGTGAATCAAGTCTGCCGGCACATTGTATGCCATCAGCTATTCTGGGCATACAGTATTTAACTGATTCTTAGACTGGTCAAAAACACATGTTCATCTAGTCAATGCATGTCTTGACTCTAAAAACAGACGGACCACCTACAGATTACAATGGAGAGCTATTCCTATGTACCTGCAGGTTAACTACTTAAAGAAGCCCTGTCCTGCTTCCAGTGGCGGCTCCAGGGTATGGCTGGGGTAGGCTACAGCCATACCAAGAAATGGCTTAGCCCCACCTTAGCCCCGCCTTAGCCCCACCATGAAAAATGATGTTAAAGTAAGCAAAATAAAGTCCACCAACTTGCGCCGAGTAAATTGCACAGACAGCAGTTAGTAAGATTGATTTGGATCTGGAAATGCAGAAGACTAGAAACGGTTTTGAAAACTTTTGTCACGTAGTGATCGTCTTCTCAATAAAACATCTTTGCTAATGTATTCTGGCCAATCAGAATCACGATAACGGCGTGGTGTTGTTGCAGGAAGTCCCGACGGAGAATAATTGTGCGGTAGAACTACTCTTTATACATCCATGGATACAACATTACGTAATGAGACCCCACGGTTTGATGATTGGTAGGTGTGTGGGCTGTCTTTCATTATGACACACAGAACAATGGGGGCTATCCACCCTTATCCACAATGTAAAGTCATTCACAGCCTCTTCCCTCTTCTCTCTGTGAGGAGAATCCGTGTATCTACTGACCATTTGTTTTTCTTTATTACACAAGTAAACGGAAGAGCGTCTGAGAGGCCTTTTTGCTTTTTACCTTACTGAATGGTCAAATGGTCATTGGAGCGAGGGGCGGGGCGAAACTCACGGAAGTGATTTCAAAACAAAAGCACTCGTTTGCTTGGAACTGTGATAATATTATAAACAAGGTGAATTTAGCGATCACAACGAAAACAGTTGTTGATAACTTAATGTTATTAAGGTCTGTAAATATAATAAGCCTGTGTCTAAACTTGACAACAGATTTAAACAATACAGCGATTCTGCACTGCGGTCAACTCCGCCGTCTCTCGAGTTTGTTTTTTCAAATCAGCTGCTCTTCATCTTTTTCCCTGCTATATTCAATGAGTGATACAAATATTCTTTACCACAAGTTCTTAATAAAACTGACACTCTTGGACTCGGTACTAGTTTGACTGCTACCAGAAATAAAATGAAGTACTTTTATTGTGTACTTTGTGAGTAATCCTCTGTCAGTCCCCTCCATAGTACATCATGCATGTTTTCTGCTATCTTTGATGAATGATACAACTACAATTTTACCATTAGTTCTTAATGAAATTGATAATGTTTTACTTTGTATTAGTTAGCCTACTACTAACAATACATTGAAGTATTTTTACTGTGTATCTTTTTAGAAATACTCTGTCAAAGTCCCCTGCTGAGAACAAGAATGCATGTTTTTCTTTTAAAAAGCGTTAAAAAACATTTATTTCTGAGACTGATATTGTTGGACAGAGTATTTTTAAGAGGATATGGACATGATATCAGCAATACATCCAGTCAGTACTCCGGCAGCAGCATTTTTACACCTTGGAATGTCTTTAGAGTCTGGCCTGGATAGCTGGTCCCAACTATCCTTCAGCAAAGTGACACACTCTGTCACATGGTTGCCCTCTTATGAAGCTGCTGTCTTTTAATATATGATTATTTCTCAGCCGCTAGTTCGTTCCTCGCAGATTCTTCAGTCTCATCCTTTCATCAGTCCCAGTCAACGCCTCCAGCACACTTCCATTTATTTTCTCTCACCTTGTAATTACACAATCAAACAATCTATAATTTAGCTCTGGCCTTCACTCACAAAAAAACATGTTGTTGAAATGGACACATTTTTCGAAGCTCTATTGACTGACATGCAATGACTGGGACTGATGGAAGAATCTGTGAGGAATGAACTGGAGCAGAGAAATAATCCTATTTAAAAGACAGCAGCTCCATAAGAGGCCAACAAGAGTCACATGAGTGTGTCACTTTGCTGAAGGATAGTTGTGACCAGCTATCCAGGCCAGACTCTAAAGACGTTCCAAGGGGTAAAATGCTGCTGCCGGAGTACTGACTGGAAGTATTGCTGATATCATGTCCACCATCCTCTTAAAATACTCTGTCCAACAATATCAGTCTCAGGAAGAAAGGTTGTTTAACGCTTATTCAAAATAGTAAAGAAACATGCATTCTTGTTCTCAGGAGGGGATATTGACAGAGGATTACTCAAAAAGTACACAGTAAAAGTATTTCATAGTACTTGTGGGAGTAGTTTCACGAGTACAGAGTCCAACAGTGTCAATCTCAAGAATAACTAATGGCAGAAAAAGTAATAACAAACTCGAGACAAACAGAATCGCTGCATAGTTTAAATCTCCTAACAATGTTGTCCATTTTAGACAAAGGCTTATTATTTACAGCCCGTAATAACATTCATTTTCTGGGTTCAATCTGTGTCTGGGCCGTTTTCGTTGTGATCGCTAAATTCACCTAGTTTCCCCTTGTTTATAATATTATCACCGTTCCAAGCACACGAGTGCTTTGGTTTTGAAATCACTTCTGTGAGTTTGGCCCCGCCCCTCGCTCCAATGACCATTAGACCAGTTAGTAAGGTAAAAAGCAAAAAGGCCTCTCAGACGCTCTTCCGTTTACTTGTTTAATAAAGAAAAACAAATGGTCAGTAGATACACGGATTGAGGAGCAGCAGGTTCAGCTTTCAGAACAAAGTAACAAAAAACTAAAATGGCATTCATTTTTTTAAATATGTCGTGTAGTAATAGATTTATTTATTTCTCTTCTCAAGAGAGTACCAGAATGTGTATTTTATGTTAGTATTTCAAAAAATCTCCTTGAGGGAGAATCCCCCCAGACCCCCCTGCAGGGGTTGGGTTTTCAGCATGTCAACTCTTTCACCTGTGGGGAAATTGCAGGATTGGCTCCAGGTCGCCCTTTTTATTTACTACAAGACAAATGTGCCTTTTTATTTCATACAGTTCAATTTTGAAGACCATCATCAGTTTAAACTTGTTTAAAAAGCATACTATAGTTCTGTGAAGGGATATCATCTGCCTTGCATGGCACAAACAATGTTGAGGATGTGGGTTTAAAAAGTGGGGCCTGAGGCTTGACCAGTTGAGAACCACTGGTTTAACTCACACCTGTTGCTCTCGATGTAATTTTGGTGAAAAAAGGAGACGGGGAAATAATCTAAACCTCACGCGTGGCGTTTCACTGTCAAGGGGGCGAAATAGCGTGTATGTAATTGCCTTGCAAATACTGGCTTGAGCCCCACCACTGTATGGGTTATCCCTACCATAGATTACCCAAGAAAAATACTCTGGAGCCGCCACTGCCTGCTTCCCTGTAAAGTGTTATATAGGTTTTTGTGCATGTAAATGGTCTGCAAACAAGGATAACATCCCTGTGTTCCCTCATGTGTGGGAGTTTCTCTCCCACACAAGAGAATGAGCATAATAGTGTCCCAACTAAAAAAAAAGGACATTCAGATATCAAAATGGTTATAAAGTATCATGTTTAAATATATTGATATGTTTAAATGAATAGAAGGGAATGAGCTCATAAATGACATAGCAGTTGGAACTGACAAATAGTTTAGGCTGTTTCATAAAAATGGACAACAATTTGTTATGAGCCATTTATTAGGAGCTTTGTTGGAGATGCGTTATTGCATCTAAGAGTGAATCTGATTGGTTGCTGTGGTGTCCAGACGCCTACACAGATGAAGACCTGATGCTGTACTGGAAGAGCGGGGACGAGTCTCTGAGCACCGACGACAAGATCTCTCTGTCTCAGTTCCTCATCCAGAAGTTCCACACCACGTCTCGCCTGGCCTTCTACAGCAGCACGGGTACACACACACACACACACACACACACACACACACACACACACACACACACACACACACACACACACACACACACACACACACACATTTCCAGTCTCTTATACATTTTCTATTTTCTTGATTTTCATAGTATTAACTCTATTTTTATAATCTCATTATGACTTTGCAATATTTTCTGGTTGCAAACATGTCGATAAAGCATATTTAATTGAATTGGCTTGTAAATCGTAACTTTCTTGGAACTCTTTTTGTTCTCCACCGTCTTCTGAAAGAAAATATCTTATTTTTAGCTTACACGCTCACAAACACCAAGACATAAAAAGCTCAGACATGAAGTTATGTCTTCATTTGTGAATGATTCTTGTTAGACGTTGTTCTTGTGTGCAATATCAGGATATTATACAAATGATTGTGTCCCAAATAACCATGTCAGAATCAGAATACCTTTATTCTTCCAACAGAGGGGAAATGTACATTCCAGCAAAAGTATAGAGGCAAAAGAGACAAATATTAATTAAGAGGCATGCATAAAATATATAAAAAAGAAATTACACAATTAAAAAAGAGTACACATCAAGGTGGTAACAATAAGTAACAGTATTTTAAAAAATAACATAAAATAAGTGAACAAATAAAGGTCTACAGTCAACAAACCATGGTCGTCCCTCTATGTTACGACTGGGGCATGCACGACTCCAGACAAAAGATGATTAAAAAATGAATTTACTTAAGGTGATAAGCAAGGCAATACAAACACTCATGTAAAGCAAGGACTCCAAAAAATTACTTTACAAAAAACTAACTTAAATTCACTGTAGCTCAGATAACAACTGGCTGACAAGTATCATAAGGGTCGAAACGATCTGGCACTTGGCACAGAGAAAACACAGAATAAATACAAACACAAGGGGCTCAGGTGCAAACAATAAGGGCGGGGCCGGGGAGGTAATCAGGTCAGTTAACACACATGGGTAGGAGTCGAACTACCTGATATGAGAGAGGAGATTATCAAAGTAAAACAGGATATGACAGACAACAAAAAAGGGTTAGCAGACGCGGACTTGACGATATGAACTAAACAGAGAAATAATACTAACAAATCTGACGAGACACAACACTCTAGCTCCAAACTCAGGACAAATGATACATCTGAGATCTGAGGAGGATATTTACCAAGAATATTTGGGGAAAATAGAAACATTGAGTATGAGTCAAGAGAGAAGCCCTTTAGCAGCCATAGTAATGATACTTTGAGCAAAGTAAGAAATGAGGCAACGTTGATAGAGACAAAGTGTTGGGGGATATATACTAAGCAGAAATCATTGTATTTTAGATTATGTTACCAGGGATTTCAAATAATTTAACCTGTTAAGGCCCGAGCCTGTTTTTCAGGTCTCAGGCTCAACAATGACATTCCCAGAACAAATGACCATATCTTCCCTTCTAAAAAGGGTTAAATTCATAATCTTTTTTCTCAAAGCAAGGTTACACCTGTGAGTTGGATGTAGAAGTGTCAGAATCAATATAGATGTTTTTATTTTAAAGTAAATTCAGATTGAACACAGTAAAAAAAATTAAATTATTGTGTCCGTCCAAAAAAAAAAAATTACTTAGTGAAAACCACCCTTGAATGATGGGATGGTAGACTAAAAGCTTTAGGAATCCAAACTACAACATATAATAAGTACCCTGTATCAAGATTGATGCAAAACAAGTGACATTTGACCTTTTTAGAGAGATTTAGCAACAAAAAAACACTTCTGGGGTCATTTGGGTGGATTTGACCTATCTCTGGTCCCCCTTCCTCGATTTTACTGATTGACATCTCTTTCTAACCGTCAGAGCCAATGGAATCGAGGATAACTCCCACATACTCCTTATTTGGTAATGTGTGTGTGTAAGACTGACGCATAGCCAAAACCGGAAGCTACGATAACTCTGGTGGCTACCATTAGCAGCTAACTTTTACTCTCGGATTTTTACATAAAAATTGAATTATGGATTATAAATTAAAAAAAATATTCCACAGAAACATTATCAACCTATGGATTAACCGATTCAGCTGCGTTTTCTCGTTTTAATGCCATTGAACCAGTCTTTTGATCAGATTGACAGCTACGGTGAGACGAACTCCCGTAAAAGCTCCGTAAAGGTATGTGTTGTGATGTCTGCGTTTGCTTCCCCTGTCGCGAGTTCGGATCACTCAGTGATTTCATTTTTATTTGTCCCGCTCATGGTACGCAAAACCAAATAATAATACAATAATTGCCACAAAACATGACTATCTTAGGATACTGTTATGTGTTAAGAAACACACAAAAAAATACTTATTTCCCACTTGACGGTTAACGGAAAGAAACAAAACAACACCAAAACATCACATGTATAAGGAAAAGAAAAGTGCAACACCCTCATCTGAGTCCTACTGGAGAAGAAGGTGAAAAGCGACGCATGATGATGATAATAATAACAATAACAACAATAACAATGGCTAAATAATCTGTGGAGTCTCAGCTTTAATTGGATATATTGTATGTGCAGCTACGATAAGTAATAAGGGTATCTTTTATCTTGAGTTCTGTGCCAATGTCCGTTAGCATTTTTCGCTCAGGGGTCATTTAGATGCTTCTTATGAGACTTGTGTTTTGTTTTGGTAAAAATGGTTTGTATCGTCAGTTAGCTGAGATTATTCCCGTTAATCTGGTATAACACATTAATAGGTTCTTAAATATTAAGATCCCCTGAGACACAGTGTTGTGAAAGAAAGAAAAACAAGTACCCGCCGAGGGGGACCTTGGGGATTAACAGGTTGCAAATAGAGCCAGAGAGAAGAGAGAGGAACACTGACCTTTGAAGTTAGAAAGTGATTTACATCAAAATAAATATGAAAGAGGCAGGAATATCAATGACAGACAGGAAAACAAATCTGTAAAATATCATTTAAATAAGAAATGGTAATTAGTTTAGTTTATTTATTTTTTTCGAGCGTGTAAAACCAAAGAAAATACAAATGAAACAAAAGATGATACAGACATGATACAGTACTATACAAATGCAATCAAGTCTTGAAAGTTGTTTTAAACTTAAATTAGACGATCCAATTTCCAATATCACATCATAACTAAAAACATAGTATTTTATATGGAAATGAGGACAGCCAATGGAAGGATAGCAACTGTCCCTACAGCTTTTCGAATCATCTTCAAACACAGAGCAGCTCCCCTGCTGAGGTGGGACGAGATGATTGACAGCAGCAGTGAAGACAAATAATTAAGAGTTCATTTCACACCACTTTCAAATTATACAATCTTCAAAGTAGGACCATGATTTCTCCATGTGCATGAACCCATTCACACAGAAATCTATGTGTGTTTTGGTGCTGTTACATTCATTTAATGTCATCAGAATCACAATCGGTTTTATTACCGAGTAGGTTTACACATGAATTTGCCTTTGTGTAAATGGTGCATACAAAGACACAGAAAGAAGAATACATGGCAAGAAAAGTACTATTATATAAGCTATTTAAAAAATACATATTTAAGACCATTGTAAACAATTTATTTTATTTATTTTTTACAGAAAATCTAATAATGTGAGAAACTGAGTAGAGTACAATAGAATAAAATAAGACACATACTATATTCAAAGTCAAGAGCTGTACAGATTTAAAAAGAGGTAGTGTGGAGCAATAGTAATTACATTATTCTCAAGGTAACAAAAAGGATACTCTAGAGCAGGGGTATTCAACTCAAATTCAACGAGGTCCAGTTAGAGAAAATGTCCCCATGCAAAGGTCCGGAGCTTCAAAATGTCTAACTTGCTTTATGAATTAGTGTGATATATATTGAAGTAGCTGCAGCTTTATCAACGTCTGCATGTAATCAACAGCTGACTGCTAATCAAATAAAGAAAGTACAATTCAAAAACAACAATATTTTTTGTCAATTAACATTGAACTATACAGATATACAGTAAATACTGTGGATATGTGTAATGTTCCTCTCGGGCTGCATTTAAAAATAAAATAGAGAAAATAAATAAAATAGCTTTTGAAAATATGTGCATCTTAAAAGTGCTTAATTTGAGATAAATAAAATAAAGTGTAGCAGCAGCTTGAGTTTCTCTTTTTCTTTGTGAACCGTTTCACATCATGACTTAACAGTTTCAGCCGATTATAGAACAATATCAGTCTTTACACATTATAACAATTGAACAGTTTTAAAGTTTCTCTTTCTTTCCCTCTTATATTGCAGTCCCTCACTCACTTTTTTTAAATTCAGTGTGAGAATTGAGCTGGAGCTTGTCCTGCCAGGAGTTTGTAAATCTGGGCTGAAATGGTGTCAGGGCTATTCTCATACACACATGCAGGTGCTCATTGGTTAGCCTCGGTTAACCTGCCCTGGAACCATATTTAGTATTTTAATCCTGGTGGACTGATCATATTGGGCTCTGAGACTGCTTATTTTTTGTGACCTCAGTTCTGACTTGAGAGGGAATGTTTGGTCAAACACTTTGTGTTTTGTCTCATAGTGGCGTTTTGACACTTTTAATGAGCGCCACGGTCTCTGAACAAATGAGACACACTGGTTCTGTGCTCCCAGTGGGCAGGATGAACATGAATGAGTCCACTCAGGGTTAAAAGCTCTGTTCTCACTGTCCACTTTCCTCTTCTTGGAGAGCGCCATGTGTCATTATTTGTCTCTCCTGTCACGCCTGTTCACTCTCCTCTCCGCTTCTCTCTCCCGCGCTCTCGTCTCTTCTTCTGTGCTTCTCTCCCTATTTCGCTAACTCTTCTCTTCACACTTTCCTCTCCGCTTCTCTCTGCCGCTCTCTCATCTCTTCTTCTGTGTTTCTCTCCCTGTATCGCTCACTCTTCTCTTTCGCCCCCTGTCAGCGGCGGTTAAAATAGAATCGCCCCGTCAAAATTGAAATCCCCTATTAATGTATTGATTATAGGTCCGGGTCCGTATAGGTCGGCGTCTGGGTCCGCTCTAGAGGCTTCTCAATTCTTAAATGTCCCCTCCTCGACTCCTCGGCTGAAGTGAAATAGTCCATTTAGCTTAGGAACCTTTCTAACCGAGTGAAATGACCCGGAAGTCCCTCAGTGGCAGCCATGATCAGTGCCGTTCCAATTCTCTAGATCAGGGGTGTCAAACTCATTTTCACCGAGGGCCACATCAGCATAATCATTGTCCTCAAAGGGCCAGATGTAACTTATAAATGTACCTAAATGCAATGTAAAATAAATATAACTACTCCTTAATGTTAAATAACTCTGAATGTATTACTTATTCAAGTTACAAATATTACATATATATTTGCATAGATGTAAAAAATATGTTTGCTTGTTGCTTTGTTATAACATAAATCCTTTTAATTTGTCAGGTTATGAAACCCACATTACTCCATCAATCAACGATCAAACTATCCAAGTGAATAAAGAAAAATAACATCAAACACAAGTTATGACATTAACTTTGTTCAAAACTTGAAATAACTGTAAAACCAACAATTGTGAGCTGCTAAGAACATGTGTGACAGATGTAGCATTTTACAAAAACAAATGGCTGCACACAGCCTTGCAGCCTTACCAACTAATGAGAGATGGTTTGATTACAGTAAACATTTGTCTGCATAAACACATAAAACCTGCAAACACTAAATACATTGCTACACATATAAAGTAGTATATGTAATAAACTCAAAATAAGGGTTGTCTCAGTCCACAACTATATTGGTCAAGTTTTTAGGTTAGTTTTTGATGAGGAGATGCTGCCTGTCCTTGAACACACCATGTGGATCCCCTCTCCACCATCCTCATCCATTGATCATGTTCTGAAAATAACAAACACAAAACAAAATGCAAGCACAATCATTACATTGCACATAGTTTAACTATTCTTCTTCTTGGTTGAATTGCATTTTATTATATTTTATTAGGTTTTTTAAAATGCTTACCAATGTGTTTTCTGACCAGATGTCTGACACCGTTTTTCCGTGGCCAGTGTGGAGGTTGCCGTCAGTGATGCGTGATCTGTGCTTGTTTTTGTTTAGATTCATTATTGAAAACATCTGTTCGCACATCTGCTCCCAAACATAGACAGAACACGGGCAGCATGAAGTCGAAGCTGTGGCATGAAAGCAGGGGGCAGTAGACGGTCAAAGTCCTGGATTGTAGCATCCTGGAACTCTGCTCTCAGGCCACTATCGCTTTGAAGCTCTATTAACTCCACCTGAAGGTGTTGGGGTGCAGTGCACACGTCGGTGGTGAAAGGACTAGCAAAGATGGCAAATCCAGAGTGCTGTGCTCTGAAGTCAGAGAAGCGCCAATCAAACTCATTCATCAACAGGCTCAGTTTGGTAGCTAACTGAGCACATGAGACAGACCGGGACATGAGGCTGAGATGCTTTGACAAACAGGAAAGTGGGCAAGATTGTCCTGTTTCACTTGGCACATCCATAGGTCAAGTTCACGCTGGAAAGCCGTGATCGTGTCGGACATCTGCGTGATGACTTGTTTGCGTCCCTGCAGCTTCTGATTCAGTTGGGCGAGATGCTCGGTCATGTCACACAACATAGCAAAGTCACACAGCCAGTTTGGATCTGACAGTTCAGACAAGGGTTTTCCCAGGGTTGCCAACTTTGGGTACCTGGCTGGAGTGAGATTTTGATATCATGGGTTAAATTACACATATGCGCATTAAATGACTGCTATCGTGTCAGTAGCGGGACCTTAGCATATATATAGGATATATATACAATATATACAAATACACAATAAAGGGCACAAAGTTTCACTCACTAATGAAAGTCAAACACATGTTTGTTTCCACTGTTTTATTGTGTGCATAGGCCTGTCGCGATAAGCAATTAATTGACTTATCGTACGATAAATAAAAATGAACTCGATAAATTGCCATTTACATGAGGATGTGACTAGCAGTTTGAAAGGATGTACTTGAATTATTATTATATATTATCATTATGTCAGAGGTCTAAAATGGTCATACAACGGTGCCGACAATATTATCGTTTATCGCAATAATATCCGGGAAAATGTATCCAACAAAATGAATTATCGTGAGAGGCCTATACATGAAACACACACACACACACACACATCTACAGACTTACTTCAAACTGCCAAATATATTAATTAGCACACTCTCACTCTCATACTCTATGACTCTATTTTGGCCTAGTAGAACAATAAGCAGCAGACTTTTACTTTTTATCATTTCTACTGGATCTTAGATCTGCGCATGGGCAATACGGGTCGGGATTGACCAACCGGCTCCCACTGCTCTGCTGTGGTGGGCTGTGGTGGGGGCGGATCGACAGCTTGAGCAGCTGTCAACTCAACATTGTAAATAACCAACCAAAAACGATCGCCGGTTCATCTTGTTTTTGGCGTGAGAATAGTTTGGGCAGCGTGAGAGCGTGACATTGAGAGTGAAAGCGTGTGTCACAAGCCAGATGCGTGAGAGTTGGCAACCCTGGTTTTCCTTTACTCTGCATGAAAAGAGCAATGTCTTCCCTAAGCTCAAAAAATCGTTTGAGGACTTTGCTCCTACTCAGCCACCTTACTCCTGTATGGTACGGCACGTCTCCGTGCTCCGAGCCCATCTCCTGCAAGAACAGCTGGAACTGACGATGATTCAGGCCACGCGCCCGAATGAAGTTCACTGTCTTCATGACCGTGGTCACTATATCATCCATCCCCAGCACCTTCCCGCACAAAGCTTCTTGATGGATAATGCAATGATACGTTATCAGAGGCGTGTGACAGTTACTTTCTTGCATTTTCTCCTTCATTAGTCCAACCAATTCCACTTGTCTTCCACACATTGCAGGTGCACCGTCTGTAGTTAATCCCACCAAGTTTTCCCAGGGCAATGCGTTTTTAATGACGGACTTCTCCACCGCATCAAAAATGTCCCGTCCCGTTGTGGTCCCATGCATGGCAGCATGGGCGCGGGAAGGGGGCTGCTGAGGGCACTGCAGCACCCCCTAGCGGCGGGCAGGGGGTGCGGAGCTCCCCTGTCTGAATTATTATTTGACGGTTATTGCTGCTCCCGCTGTGCATAATCTGTGTAATATGTAGCCAATCAATTCCACATTGTTAGCTACAATTCTGTAGCCCCGGACAATTCTACCTCAATAATATAATACATTAACCATGCTTTACGTGAACCTCATCATGACACTAGAGAGGACGGCAGGTCTGTAATTTCCCGTGTTTAGTGAATGCAACAGAGGCCACCAGACCAATCAGAGAGTTGCATGGAAATAAAAGTGTGCTTGTGTCATTCAAGCTCGGCTCTGTGTTGGTGTGTGTGTGTGTGGTGTGTGTGTGTGTGTGTGTGTGTGTGTGTGTGTGTGTGTGTGTGTGTGTGTGTGGTGTGTGTGTGTGTGTGTGTGTGTGTGTGTGTGTG